>NW_026606288.1:457500-1022500 GCF_029834395.1 Sorex fumeus | reverse complement strand
TTGGGCAGCAGGAGGACAGCTAGGCGACCCTTTCAAAGGTCCTCTAACTTTGGTGGAGGATGGGTGCTGGTGGAGGGATGGGTACTTGATCATTGTATAACTGAAACCCAAGCACAAAAATCTGTAAGTCTATAACTGTACCTCATGGTGTTTCACTAATAAAAAAAAAAAGGGGGGGGAAAAATAAAAAAAATAAGCAAACATACTATTTTGGAAAAAACACATTGTAAAAAAAAAGGTCCTCTAAAGATGCAGATCTCCATGCTGAGAGCACTGGCGTACTTATGTCTTCCTCATTGTCATCTATCAGGATAGATGTAGCTTCAGGCCTTCTACCCTTGGTCTGTCACCACCGACTTGTGTCCCTAAAGAATTACTCCTTAAATCCTACAGGGCTCCTGTTTGCCTGGACAGGATTCTCAGTTTCTGACTCTCAAACGTGGACCGTTGGTGCCACCTGGTGGGCGTTTGTCATATTACGAACATTTCCCCTTCCTGCCCAGTGGATCATAACTGAGCAGAAAAAGAGCACAGAAGGTTTGGTACCAGGCATCTTAAATCTGTTTCCATCACTGAGCAGTGTACCTGGTCAGCCCAAGGATCGCATCCAGGAATGAACACATGTGTCTCAGCCAGAAGAATTTTGAAAATCCAGGTCGTCAACAATGGAACCTGGGGAGCTGGATAGGGTGTAGACACCCCTCAACCGGTCCTAGTGCAGAGGGGACTTCCTTTCTGGATATCTTTCCTTGCAGTTTTATGATGATCCCAGACCGTCCTCCCCTAAGGGGCAGTAAGAGTACTACTCCAGTGTGCATGAAGGAGCCCAACCTCACCTTTCTTGCCTCTCTTAGTATACTTTTCCAATACGCTCATGTAGGGAGGGAGGGAGGGAGAGAGAGAGAGAGAGAGAGAGAGAGAGAGAGAGAGAGAGAGAGAGAGAGAGAGAGAGAGAGAGAGAGAGCAGCATTTTTTGTTTGTTTTGCTTCTTTTTTTTTCTTTTTGTGTCACATCTGGCGATGCTAAGAGGTTACTCCTGGCTCTGCACTCTTGGATGTTCTCTGGGCTGGAAATTGAGCCCAGGTCAGCCACGTGCAAGGCAAATGCCTACCCTCTATACTATTGCTCCAGCCCCCGAGAGTGCAATGTTTTAAGGGACTTGCCATGATCAAGGTCAACCCGGGTTCAATCCCCAGCACTACAGATGGTCCCCGGAGCACCACCAGGAGTGATTCTTGAGCAGAGAGTCAGGAGTAAGCCCTGAGCACTGCCCGGTGTGGCTGCTAAGCCAAACCAAACCAAATCAACCAAACCAAAGTGTTCATTCGTGTTCATTAGCCGAGCCTGATAGTAACTGAGGAAAGCCTGGTTGATCACATGCTACTGCATTTCCTGATCTCTTTCTCAGTGACTCTTATACTTTCTTGTGCACAGGTATGAACTCTGGTGGGTGGCAAGGGTGTTTAAGTCAGACAGGATCTTGGGATGCATAGATATTTTTTTCCTTCCAGGACCCTGGGATTCATCACTTGACTTCCCGTTAATCATCGATTTGCTCGAACGGGTGCCAGTAACATCTCCATTTGTCTCTGTCGCGTGCTAGTGTAGCCCAGGGTGTCTGTTCTTTCTAGGAACACGAAGAGCCTCAAACCAATCATTCAGGATCTTGATGAGGAAGTCTGACCATCTGGTAGGTGGGCGGCCACGCGGTCTTTTGACGTCCCGTGGAATCCAGTCAGTAATGGCTCTAGTCCAGTGGTCGTCTCCAAATCTCATTATGTGTCCAGCCCATCTGATTTTTGACAACTTGGCAAACGAGACAGCATCCCTGATTTTTGATCATAGATGGAGGTAGGAACTCCGGATTCTTTCTCTCAATTGAGTGAAACGTGATACTCCAAGCATAGCTCTTTTGATTCCTCTTTGGGAGACCCGAATAACATTCTCCTCCTGTTTGCGTAGGGCCCAGGTCTCTGAGGCATATGTTAATGCAGGAAGAACAGTGGAACCAAAGAGATGTGCCCGGAGCTGGAGGTTCTTCGTCCTCTTAGCTATTTCTTTGACGCTCTTGAAGGCGTTCCAAGCTGCTCTCTTCCTCCTGCGCAACTCAGGTGCCAGGTCATTCGTTATGTTGACTTCTCGACCTAGGTACACATAACTGTTGCATTCGGAGATGGTCATTCTGTTGAGAGCAAATGGAGCGTCAGGAACGAGGTTGTTTCTCATGAACATTGTCTTCGTAAGATTCAGCTGTAGTCCGACCTTTCCACACTCACGGTCAAAGTCGGCCAGCATTTGTGCCACTTGGCTGATGTTTGGTGTTATTAAAACAATGTCATCAGCAAAGCGGAGGTGGTGTAGTTGCCAACCATCTATCTTCACTCCTATTCCTTCCCATTCCAGTCGTCGCATGATGTTCTCGAGGGTGACACTGAAGAGTTTTGGTGAAATGGTATCACCCTGCAGAACCCTTCTCTTGACATCCATGATTACTTCTTTGTAGAATGGTGAGGTCCTGGTAGTGAATCCGCAATACAGCTCACGGAGGATCCTGATGTATTGAGTTTGAATGCCCTGATTGGCTAGGGCTTCAATGACCTCTTCCGTCTCAACAGAATCAAAGGCCGTCTTTAAATCAATGAACGCTAGACAGAGCAGCATCTTGAACTCCTGAGAAACCTCAATGAGCTCGGTTATTGTGTGGATATGGTCGATGGTGCTGAATCCTTTGCGGAACCCGGATTGCTCGCATGGTTGTCCTTCATCTAGTGTTCTGCCTGGGATTCATTGAGGATTTTATTCCTTTGATGAATTCCTTTTCATTTTGTATAGTGTAAAGTCCTTTCCAGAACCACTGTAGAAATAAAGAAATGCTGTAGAAATAAAATTCTGAGTTCCCTTCATGTCGCTTTTAGTCACATCAACCTTAGACACAGCCATGTTAGATCTGTGACGACCAAACAATGGACTGGAGCATGTAACTCCTAGTTAAACAAGGGCTATGTTCAGCTTTCATTGGTTTTTTTCTTTTTATAATTATTTTTATTTTTTTTAAACGGAATCACTGTGAGATAGATCACTACAAAGTTATGGGTTTCAGTCCTATAGTGCTTCAATATCTATCCCTCCACCAGTGTTCATTTTCCAGCACCAACATCCCCAGTTCCCTCCTACCCCATTCCCCCTCCCCCCATGCCCACTGCCAGCCTGTTTCTATGGCAGACACTTTCTTCTCTCCTCTGTCTCTGTCTCTCTGTCTCTCTCCCTCCCTCTCTTTTCTTTCTCTCTCTCTATCCCTCTCTCCTTTTGGGTATTGTGGTTTGCAGCACAGATACTCAAAGGTTATCACGTATATCCCTTTCCCTAGTTTCAACACTCAGTTCTTGTCCAGCGTGATCATTTCCAAGTATTCCTGTCATACTGCCCCCTTGTCTTCTTACCTAACTCTCTCTTAATGGCTGCCTCTGTTTCAGTATCCCAACTAGTCTGTGCCTTTAATCATCATAGTTTCTTAGTCTTCCGCTTCCTCTGCCTTTTCATGTTTACGAGGACCTTGACTGCCTCTGGAGACGAAGTGATAGGTAGGGGTTAAGACATTTGCTCTGCATGTGGTTGACCCTAGTTCGATTCCCAGAAGTGATCCTTGAGCACAAAGTCTGGTGTAAGCCTTGAGCACTGCTATGTGTGGACCAACCCTCCCCCAACCCCTAAAAAAAATTCTTCCTGAGGCTGGAGAGCTAGTACAGGGGTTAAGGCTCTGAGCTTGCTTGCGGCTGACCCTGTTTTGTTCCCTGGCACTGCACATGGTCCCCTGAGCACTGCCAGGAGTGACTCCTGAGCAGCGCTGGGTGTGACCCAATCCTGCTGCCTCCCCACCAAAGCCTGTCCCACATTGTATAGTGTGTCCCTCAGTGTGGTGGGTCAGATATTTCTTCTAGGCCATCAGAGGGAGAGAAGGGTGCAGAGGGGAGGCTCCCTTCTCTTCCAGTCCAATTTCAGAGGACATGGCAGTAACTCACCTCTTGGTTACTCTTGGTTATGGGGCCCTTTCATGTCTCCCCACTTTGCGTGGCTGGTTTCCTCTTGGCTGAGGCTCTTCAAGGTGATGAGTTGCTCAGTGCAGCCTTCACTTAGGGAGAGGAACCAAGCTCCACCCATAGGGAGGGGAGAAAGACCCTAGGTCTTCAAAATTGCTTACAATTTTCCTGCAAGAAATATCTGTGCTTTCTCCCCGCCCCAAGGGACCCAGCCCCAGCAGCCAAAGGCCTCCAGAACCCAACCACCGCCATACTCAAGGCTGTTCTCCACATACTCAAACCCAGGCTCATGCATGAATGAACCTATTTCTGGACTGTGCAGCCGCAAATGCACATATCAAAAGACACACCCTACCCATTCTCCAAGAGTACCACACCACATTTGATGGGGTTCAAATAGTAGGCAACCAATCATAGAGGGAAATATATATATACACATATATTTAAAAATATATGTGTATATATATGAAAGTTCACAAGGCTTAATCTTTTTAAAATATATTAAACATTTTTATTAATATTTTATTAAATTATAATATATATCTTTTTCTTTCTTTTTTTTTATTAGTGAAACACCATGAAGTAGAGTTGTAGACTTACAAATTTTTGTGCTTGGGTTTCAGTTATACAGTGATCAAGTACCCATCCCTCCACCAGCGCCCATTCTTCACCACCACGGGTCCCAGCATCCCTCCCACTCCCCGTTCCCCCCATCCCACCCTGCCTCTGTGGCAGGGCATTCCCTTTTGTTCTCTCTCTCATTTTGGGTGTTGTGGTTTGCAAAAGAGGCATTGAGTGGCAATCATGTTTGGTCTATAGTCTACTTTCAGCATGCTTCTCCCATCCTGGGAGGATCCTCCCAACAGCCTTTATTTGGTGCTCCCTTCTCTATCTGAGCTTCCACAAGGCTCAATCTTTAACAACATGTTAGTGATATCTTGGAGACCATCTTAATGGCCCCTGCCAAAATAGAACAATCTTCACACTCTTTCCTCTATGTATACTTTTTTGTAGCATTTTCAGAGGTTTTTCATAACAGACAATACAAAATATATTATTTCGGTTCTTCTTTGGAACAGGGATTGGGGTTTGGGATGGAAACATCTGAAATATGGTGGTGGAAAGGTGTCATGGTGATGGGACTGGTGTTTGAATATTAAATGTAATCAAATATTGTGAGCTTATTTATCTTATTTATAAAATAAAAAAAACTATCTGTGCTTTGATCCACTTTCTTGGAGGTATTTGTTTATATACCCACTCATTTATTAGTAAAGGTAGAGCACCAATAAACAAGTGAACAGATGAACAAATACATCTAAACAGTATTGATTGATTCTGTTTAGATGTACTTGTTTATCTGTTCGCTTGTTTATTCATAGCACTACAAGATCCCTGAGCATTAATTTGGTTTTCTGAGGTTATGATCCAATATTAGCATTCTTGATTTCGTTCCCTCAAGATGTCTCATATTTCCCTCTGGGTTCTCTTTTAGGCTGGTTCCTGTCTACCCTGACACCCCTCAACTCCCCTGAACCTCCTCACATTTAGTGTGGGGCAGGAATGAGAACTTCCCTGTTTCCTGACCTTCCAAGATGTTCCAACTCCATCCTGCATTTTCTCTGCCACCTGACCTTTCTCCTTAGGGTTTGGTTTCTTTCAATCGCAGAGTGATTTTTTTTCTTTTTGGGTCACACCCGGCGATGCATAGGGGTTACTCCTGGCTCTGCACTCAGGAATTACTCCTGGTGGTGCTCGGGGGACCATATGGGATGCTGGGAACCGAACCCGGGTCAGCCGCGTGCAAGGCAAACGCCCTACCCTCTGTGCTATCGCTCTAGCCCCCAGAGTGATTTTTAAACCTAAGGTCTGGACATAGGGAATGCTCTTTGCCACGAGGTTGTCATTACTTCTAAATCTTCTCAACAGACGAGTCAGCAGGTATTGTCACGGGAGCACACACACCTGTGCATCCTTACCTCTGCAGAGAAAGAGATGTGCTCCCAGGGTTACCTCCAGCTCTTGCCCCAGTCACAAGGTTCCCTCCAGCCTCCCTCCTTTCCTGGCTTCTTGGTTATTTCTCTCTCCATCCCTGAAGAATGCAGCTCCTGTTCTCACAACCATATTTATTCTCTGGTCTTAATTTATTTGGAACAGTTTCAGAGTACTACTCAGTTGTATGCCAAATACACCGAGTTTTTCCTGTACCAGTGATATTCTTTTCTCCGTGCAAACTTCTTAAAAGCATAAAAGGCATACACCAAAGTACAAAGGCTCAGAAGGAAGACTCACATTTCCCCCAAAGGGTGTTGAGTTACTTATACCCATGCCCGAAGGAGCAAAACAGTCCACATTCTAAGCACCTCCTGCCTCTCAGACCCTCCGCTAATCACTTCTCCCCACAAAGGGAAGCACCTCTCTGTTTGCCTGCTTTCTTTCCTTCTTTCTTCTCTTCTCTTCCCTTCCTTCCTTCCTTTCATTTTTTTTGTACAGTCAGGAATGCTCAAGGGTTACTCCTAGCTCTGCACTCAGGAATTACTCCTGGCGGTACTGGGAAGATCATATGGGATGCCAGGGATCGAACCCAGGTCGGTCACATGCAAGGCAAATGCCCTACCAGCTGTGCTGTCACTCCAGCCCTTCTTTCTTTCTTTCTTTCTTTCTTTCTTTCTTTCTTTCTTTCTTCCTTCCTTCCTTCCTTCCTTCCTTTCTTTCTTTCTTTCTTTCTTTCTTTCTTTCTTTCTTCTCTCTCTTTCTCTCTTTATCTTTCTCTCTCCTTCCTTCCTTCCTTCCTTCCTTCCTTCCTTCCTTCCTCTTTCCTCCTTCCTTCCTTCCCTCCTTCCTTCCTTCCTTCCTTCCTTCCTTCCTCCTTCCTTCCTTCCTTCCTTCCTTCCTTCCTTCCTTCCTTCCTTCTTCCTTCCTTCCTTCCTTCCTTCCTTCCTTCCTTCCTTCCTTCCTCTTTCCTCCTTCCTTCCTTCCTTCCTTCCTTCCTTCCTTCCTTCCTTCCTTCCTTCCTTCCTTTCCCTCTTTCCTCTTTTTTGATTTTTAACCCACACCTGGCAATGCTCAGGGATTACTCCTGGCTCTGCACTCTGCTGGTGCTCAGGGGACAATATGGATGCAGGGGATGGAACTGGATCAGCCAGGTGCAAGCCAAATGCATTACCTGCTGTCTGTACTAACTCTCTGGTCTCTGCACTGTCTGATTTCTGACCCAGTGAGCAAGTCAGGGCAGGTTTGAATTTACGGAAATGGAACCACGCTGTGTCGTGTGGCTTCCTGTCCTGCCCCATACTTGTGAGGACCTTTTCTGCGGTTGCAGGTATCCGTTGCTTATTTGTTCCCATGCAACCTGCTTAGTTCCCAGTAATCCCTTTGGGTCTTACATATTTTAATCTACAACCTAATGTTAACAACAACAACATAATATTCCACGGTATAATATCAAACACACGCTTGGCTGCAGTGCTCATGCTTGCATGCCTCTGGTTATGGGACTTGTAGTCTTTGATGAGGCACACGAGTTGTGGTCGGGCTGGCGGGGGATCACTGTGGTGCCCGCATACACATTTGCCAGGAGCTGCACTTACTGACTGTAGCACTCACACCCTCTTTGTTGTTGTAGTGCCACTGAGAGACACAGTCCTTTCATGTGATGCTGGCACACAGGTGGCTGCAATGGAGCCAGAAAGCATCTGTAGCCCTGAGGATCACACACAGCAAGACTGCCAGGATCATGCTCGATGTATGTGGGGCCCCAGGGATTTGAACTCATTACCAGATAAGTTCAACATTTCCTCGACACCACTTTCTCAGCTATTATTCTCACAAGCAAATCAAAGTCATGGAGGTTGGTGCCTGGAGGTTAGCCATGGCCCTGCAGGTTTCAGCTAGCTCTTCCCATTTTTCCTTCAGAGGTCCTCTCTCTGGGAAGGGATAGATGCCAGGATCTCCCATCCGGGGGGCTCGCCCAGCCTTTCCTTCTTCCCCAGACCTGGACCCCTTGGAGGAGCTCTGGTCATGTTGTAGAACCCCCACCCCCGAACCCCCTCAGTTAGCGCTTCTCTGATGTTTGCTTACATGAACCTTTTTTGGGGGGGAGGGTCACACCCGGTGATGCACAGGGGCTACTCCTGGCTCTGTACTCAAGAATTACTCCTGGCGGTGCTCAGGGGACCATATGGGATACTGGGAATCGAACCTGGGTCGGTCACGTGCAAGGCAAACGCCCTACCCACTATACTATCGCTCCAGTCCCTTACATGAACCTTTTTGTGTGAAGGTTAGAGATTGTTGAGAGCTGCTGGTTGTGTCCTCTGCTCTTCTCATGGCTGGGTGTTGCCCATCCTTTCCACTGCTGTTGCCACCAATTTATGGTCACCACGGGATTTATATAGTGATATTTGTCTGGCTTCTTCACTGAAAAAAATGTCTATTTTCTTTTCATAATGGACAATATTTACTTTGTCATCATATAGATTTGGGCTTGAGCGATATAGCACAGTGGGTAGGGCATTTGCCTTGCAAAGTGGCCAACATGGCTGACCCGAGTTTGATTCCTCTGCCCCTCTTGGAAAGTCCGGCAAGCTACTGAGAGTAACTCGCCCACACGGCAAAGCCTGGCAAGCTACCCGTGATGTATTCGACATGCCAAACACAGTAACAATTGTCACAATGGAGACATTACTGGGCCTGCTCGAGCAAATCAATGAACAATGGGAGGACAGTGACAGTGACAGTCAAATATAAATATAGGTCAATTTTTTTTCTCTTTTGGCTTTTGGACCACTCCCAGAAGTGCACAGGGCTTGCTTCTGGTTCTGTGCTCAGGAATCACTCCTGGCAGTGCTCAGGGGATCATATGAGGTGCTGGGAAGAGAACTCAGGGGCCGGAGTGATAGTACAGTGGGTAGGGCGTTGGCCTTGAACATGGCTGACCCGGGTTCAATTCCCGACATCCCATATGGTCCCCCAACACCGCCAGGAGTAATTCCTGAGTGCAGAGCCAGGAGTAACCCCTGAGCATCACTGGGTGTGGCCCAAAAAGCAAAAATAAATAAATAATAGAACTCAGGTTGGCCACATGCAAGACAAGTGCCCTATCTGCTATATTATCTTTCCATCCCTATATATTTCTTCGACGTTCTTGAAGGCGTTCCAAGCCGCTCTCTTCCTCCTGTGCAGCTCTGGTGCCAGGTCATTTGTCATGTTGACTTCTCGACCTAGGTACACATAGCTGTTGCATTCGGAGATGGTCGTTCCAACATCCGTCGACGATCAAGAATCAGGGACGCTGTCTCATTTGCCAAGGTGTCAAAAATCAGATGGGCTGGTCACGTAATGAGATTTAAAGACGACTGCTGGACTAGAGCTGTTACTGACTGGATTCCACAGGATTTCAAAAGACCGCGTGGCCGCCCACCTACCAGATGGTCAGACTTCTTGGTCAAGATCATGAACGATCGGTTTGAGGCTCTTCATGTTCCCAGAGCGAACAGATGCCATTGGGCTACACTAGCACGCGACAGGGACAAATGGAGACGTTACTGGCGCCCGCTCGAGCAAATCGACGACTAACGGGAAGTTAAGTGATTAAGTGATCCCTATATATTATCTTTTCCCTAGGAAAAACATGACCACTCACTTGAATCCCCTTAATCAACACTTTTTTTGTGGATGTCTGATCAAATGAATTCCTGAGGAAAAATAATGCCTCGAAGACAGAGACTCCCAGATTCTCTTCAGTCAGCCGTGGGTCTGTCTTGTTCTGTCCCAGGCATCAGATTTTTCTCTTTGGATCTTCTTCAATCCTTCCTTTCTGCCCATCTCTCTCCCCACTGGTTTCTGGGCTAGACGGCACCTCTCACTAACTTAAGACACCAGGTCAAGGGAGATGTGTTCTTGCAGAGTCCAACCCAAGCTCTGGAGCAGGGAATGAGGTCCAAAAGCTGTGTCAGTCACGAAGTCCTGCTCCAGCCATTTTGACAAGTGATGTGAGATCATATTGCCAACATCCATTTGCTTGGAACCCACCTCACTATTTGGATGGGGTAGAAAAAAAATATTCCTTAAATATCCTTATGTAATCAGTTCTCCATCCACCCCACCATAGGTACCCACTTCACAGAGCTACTCTGGGGCACAGTCAATAAGAACACAGGTCCCGGGGCTGGAGCGATAGCACAGCGGATAGGGCATTTGCCTTGCACGTGGCCAACCTGAGTTCAATTCCCAGCACCCCATAGGGTCCCTGAGCACCTCCAGGAGTAATTCCTAAGTGCATGAGCCAGGAGTAACCCCTGTGCATTGCTGGGTGTGACCCAAAAGAAAAAAAAAAGAACACAGGTCCCTGTGGGCTGGAGTGATATTACAGGAGGTCAGGCATTTGCCTTGCATGCGGCCAACCTAGGTTCGATCCCTAATATCCCATATGGTCCCACGAGCACTGCCAGGAGCATATCCTGAGTGCAGAGCCTGAGCACGACCCATAAAAGCCAAAATAAAATAAAAAATAAAATAAAATACATAGGCACCTGACATCTAAAGCAGTTTGGGCTCTTTTTCAACACATTAACCCCATAGTTTGGGTGCTTAGTCTAAGATGACTTTCTGTCTACATTAAACATAAGTTAGTGTGCTACTAGGAAGTACCAATTCTGGATGTAACACAAAACTTTCCAAGGTAGGGAGTGAACCGTGAACTTTCAGGGTCCTGATACTCTTTTCTGCATCTGCAGCTCTTCTAGCTCCCTCACAGGTCTGAATTTCCCCTCCAGCCTCGTGTCTGTCATTTTCTAAAACTCAGGAACAATAGCACAGCAGGGAGGGCATTTGCTGACCCGGGTGGCTGACCCAGGTTTGATTCCCAGCATCCCATAAGGTCCCCTGAGCATCTCCAGGAGTAATTCCTGAATGGATGAGCCATGAGTAATACCTGTGCAACGCCGGGTGTGACCCAAACAACAACAACAACACAGCAACAACAAAAAACACACGAAACTAAAAATCCCATTAAGCTAATGCCTTAATGGGATTGACCTTAGAACGTAGCAGGTTTTTTCAGAACTGAAAAAAAAGCTTTTCTGAAAGAAGAGATGCCTGGATCCGATTCTTCAAGGAAGGGCAGCAAAGCCCACCTCCTGGGTTCAGTATGAAGAGTGGGGGAGGGTGGGGGGAGGTGGGGGGCGGGGATGGTGGGAGCTGGGAAAGAAACAATCCTTAGTAGCATTTCCTAGATTCCTGACTCATAGTTTCCTCCTGAGGTCAGGAAGAGAGCATCCTTCCCGCCGTACAACGATGGCGCTGAGAAACCCAAGACAAATGGGTTCATCGAGGAACAGAGTCCGGAACAGCTGGACATTGCTGGTTTTGGGCGAATGGGGACATCTGCTTGACTTCCCTGGAGAGTGAGTTGTGGTGGTGGGAGTAGGGCCAATAAAGATAATCCGGTCAGCCCGTGTTAGACAGAGACTCCCAGGAGCCCAACACTGAGCTGGGGGAGATTGGATTTCTTTTTCATGGGAGAGAGAAAGGGAGGAGAAGGAGGAGGAGGCGGAAGAGGGGGAGGAGGAAGAGGAGGAGGGGGAAGAGGGGGAGGAGGGGGTGGAGGGGGAGAGGAGGAGGGGGAGGAGGAGGAGCAGGAGGAGGAGGAGGAGGAGGAAGAGGAGGAGGAGGAGGATTGGCAGAAAAGCAACTGGATGTGGATTCTTTTCATCTGCAATCCTGGGTCACTCTGAGGGGGGACATTCCTGGAAAGCTGAGAGTTTGGAAGATTTTGTTCATTTGGGCGCACCCCAATGACTGTGGGAAATCCCCTAAGAAAACCCCCAAGGTTGGGATATGCCCCTAGGTAAAGTGTTTATGTCTTAGAGTACAAAGGATTTGCAAACACGCACCCAGGAAAGAATTTAATAGCAGGAACGAATAGAATAGATGACAAACACCACAAACTCTTGCTAGGTAAACAGAGAATAAGACTGTTTACAGTCTTTTAGATGTAGGGACAATGTGGGCAAAAATAAAATAGAACTTTGTACTTGAAAGGTGCCTGTTGATTGGCTGTGCGAAATGCCCAAATCTATTGAATGCGAATGCACTTACTGACTATCCTTAATGTCTCTGTCAACTTAAATAATGGTTCAAGTATTTACTTTGAATTTTGAAGTGGTTCAAGTGTTTGAAAATGGAGCCCAGCGGGAGTAGGGGAGAAATATGATTTTGAATAAATGTCTGGCTTTTGAGACCGCTGATAGCTTCCCAGGAGACTCTATACCTTGAATAATCCAGGTGTATTAGTTTTTCTCCTCATATATTGGTTTCATGTTCGGTGACCAACCCCCATTGGACAGAAGTTGAAGTTGCCAACCTGATTGGTTTAGAAAAACACAAGAAACTTTTCATCTTACAATCCTGTTACTCCTGCTCACTCCCTGTCCCCAGCCAATGTGGTCTCACACGGGTATTTTTTTGCCCTTGGGGTGACTGAGTTGAAGGTAGTGGTCAGGAGAACCGGGATGAAGACTGTTTCGTCTCCCGTCAGAGCTCTGTGGTCCTCCTGGGCAAGACACATCTCTTCTAAAACTCACTGTGCTCTTTTGTAAAGTGCTCGAGCGGGCCCAGTAACGTCTCCACTGGAGACTTTGTTGTTACTGTGTCTGGCATATCGAATACTCTCGGTAGCTTGCCGGGCTCTCCGAGAGGGGCGGAGGAATCGAACTTGGGTCTAAAGATAAAAATACCTCCTTTCTGTCGTTGTAATGAAGAGTATCTGAAGTGGAGAAGTTTGGTGGTGGATGTGGTCACTTAAAATACAGTCTGGGATGCTGACAGCCTATAACTGTTCTCTGTCCTGACAACAAGATAGAGATTTAAAACTGTCTGAAGATTCTAGAATCACCAATGGCAGGTCCCAGACTCACCCTTCTGAAGTTCAAGTAATCCTTTTCTCTACCAAGAGTAACAGGCTTTAGACCTGCAGGTTATCTACGCATTCATCTCCATTCACCATAGAGGGATGGAGCAGCAACAAGATGCTTAGAAAGCCCAGAGGAAAGAAATAAGATTAGTGGTTCTATCATTTTATAGGGGGCCAGAGGGCTTAGATCCACTTGGGACTTTCACCTGGCTCTGTACTCAGGATCATCCCTGGAGGGAACTCAGGTAACTACCTGTGTGATACCAGGGTCTGTGGGATGTAAGGCTACACATAATCTAAATCTCTCACACCGTCTTAGAGATTAGTGGTTCTAAAGATCAGATTTGACTGAGATTCAGAAGAGGAAGCAGAAAAAGCCAAAGTCACAGTTTGGAGTTGATCAGCTTAGGCAGATCTTGTATAGGAATTTTCAGCAACTCCCAGACTAGGACAGAGTGAAGAGAATAATGAATTTGAAGCCAGCAGGCAGATAGATAGGGAAGGACCCCACCATGACAATGAAGTCCTGAGAAGTAATAAAACCAACATCCCCAAGGCTGCAAAAACCCACCTTGTGGGCTCAAGAACTAAGACCTGATAAGACCTTTCCCTGGCACCAGCACAGACCCAGAGAAGGCTGAATCCCTACTTTGAGAGAAATTCCAGGAGGAACAAAGACCAGGAAAGAATATCAAAGAGACCATCCACTACTTCCAATTCCCCTTAGCAACCATCCTAGCAACAAATTCTTTTTTTTTTTTTTTGCTTTTTGGGGTCACACCAAGGGCTGGAGCGATAGCACAGTGGTAGGGCGTTTACCTTATAAGCGGCCAACAGGGCCGACCCGAGTTTGATTCCTCCACCCCTCTCGAGAGCCCCACAAGCTACCGAAAGTATCTCGCCCGCACGGCAGAGCCTGGCAAGCTACCCCTGACGTATTCGATATGCCAAACACAGTAATAACAAGTCTCATGATGGAGATGTTACTGGGCCCGCTTGAGCAAATCGATGAACAACAGGAGGACCGCGTACCAGGGTCACACCTGGAGATGCACAGAGGTTACTCCTGGCTCTGCCCTCAGGAATTCCTCCTGGTGGTGCACAGGGGACCATATGGGATGCTGGGTATTGGATCCAGGTCAACCGCATGCAGGGCAAATGCCCTCCCCACTGTAGGTAGAAAGCCTCACTTGGGGCAGCTTGGGTGAAATCCTATTAAAGCCAACTTAAACAAAAGAATCATGAGCCTAATTCATGTTGATGTAGGCAGTTACACCTGGAAGGGGCCCCATGGCAATGGAATTCCTAGGAAGTAATAAAATCAATAGGGCCAAGGCTGCAAACACAGGAACCAAGGCCTAATAAGACCCTCAACTGGTGCCAACAACAGGCCCAGAGAAGGTTGCCCCCCCTCCACCCTCCAACCCCTCGTCTTCCCAACCCCCGCACCCCCAACACACACACACACGCGCGCGCGCACACACACACACACACACACACACACACACACACACCCCTCTGGGAGAAGCTCCATCAGGAACACAAGGCCAGGAGACGAATTTCAAAGAAGGCCATCACCATTCTCGACTCAATGACCTTGGCAACCACCCTAGCAATGGGTGTTTACCTAGGTAGAAGCAGGTGTGGGCAGGTGGGAGAAACCCTATAAGAGCCACCTTGAACAAAGGCAGGACACGCAAATGCTGCCCCAGTCCATGTGCTGCTTGTGCCCATGAGGCGAAGCACATGTAACACCCAAGTACAAGTGGCACCCACTTCTCCCCTCTTGAGATGTCTACTTTCATGCTTTCCCATCTAATTCTGGCAGGTATGTAGGGCTCTCTCTGCCTTTGGAGAAGCCTGCATTCTCTCTCTCTCTTTTTAATTTTTTTTTTAAATTTTTTGGGTCATGCCCGGCGATGCACAAGGGTTACTCCTGGTTCTGCACTCAGGAATTACTCCTGGCGGTGCTTTGGGGACCATATGGGATGCTGGGCATCAAACCCGGGTCGGCCACGTGCAAGACAAATGCCCCACCCACTGTGCTATTGCTCTAGCCCCCTGGCATTTTTTCTTGAGTCTGTTTCTTTCTCCCTCTTTTTAACTCTCTTTCTCTCGCTCCCTCCCCTTCCTCAAGATTTCCAAATAAAATCTGTTATTCTTCACGACTTGTCTCCTCCCAAAATTCTTTTCTGTGAGGGAAAGGCAGAGACCCGAAAGGCTTGGGTAAAGTCTGAGACCGACTTCCCTTTCCTGCAAGGAGCGAGGCTCATAGTCCTAGATTTCCCCAACCGTTCCCGGGGTGGCAGGGGTGAATAGAAAGAGGCAGATTCTCTTCTCCAGGCTGCCCCCCCTTCACATTAGTCAGCCGGGCACCCCACCAACATCAGAGCCCAGGAACTGGCAAGCAGCTAACCTGGCCCTCCTTCTTGCCTTCATAACCCAGCCTTGAGGGAAGTCTCCTTTCACAGGGTGTCTCTGAGCAATTTCTCCTGTGGCAAGAGCTTCAACGGACTCTCCTTAGATTGACGTGGAGATGCGGGGAATGCTTAGAGAGGGGTCAGTGACACATTTGGCCTTAGGGTGCTGGTCTGCAAAGTGACCATAGAACACTGGGACTGGAAGAGGGAGGGGACCGCGTGACCTCCCAGAGTCCTGTCACAAGGGCCTCTTTGATAAAAGAGAACAAGACACAAGGAATGACTCCTCTTTTTTTTTTTTTCAAATTATTATTCACTTGCTCTACTAAGGGCATATTTGTCTGCAGGACCATGAGTCAAAAAGAGAAGGGTCTTTTTCCAACCTAAAAATAAAGCCTTGGGGGACATCAGGGAAGGTCTTGTGGCTTGACCTTTTCTATTTCTGAATGTGAGGAATTCATGGGCGCTGTGGGGGTGGCGGAAGTAGGGTGAGCCAAAAGATCAGCTAAGAGTTTCCAGTCCTGAGTGTAAGCAAAGGTGTGGATGATGAGATGAGTACCACGGTGAGAGCAATTGAACGGCGGGTAGGGTGCTTGTCTTGCACACAACTGACCTGGGTTTAATATACGGCACCTTGCATGGTATCCCCAAGCCCACCCTGAGCACAGAACCAGGAGTCAGCCCTAAGCACCGGTGGGCATGGCCCAGAAACAGAAACAAAAAGTCCTCATCAGAATGTGAGTCCTAAATACTTCAGATTTTCTATGTACTTTATCAACCCCTTTATCCCAAGACTCTGCTGGCCTCATTGATCCTCACACATTTGGTTCTGGCATCTCAGGTGGTGGTACCAGAGCCCAGGTGCGCCCTGACCTCTTCAGAGTGTGTCTGAAGCTGACCTGGTGTTCATGGAGGAGGTGAGATGTTCTGATCGGACTTGCCCGGTGAGACATGGAAGGGCTTGTGGTGCGTTGGAAGCAGAGAGAGTGGCCATGTATCCCTCGGGTCGGCCAGCCAGGCTTGATGCTTGTCTCCTCATCCTTGAATCCTGCTCCTCATCCCTGCCCACTGCCCACTGAACATTCTATCCCGGGTGCACAAAGTGGAAGCCCACAGAGTACACCCCTCAGCTTGGACCTGCAGAAAGCTTGGGAAATCCCACCCCCATCATCATCACCCCATCTCACCACCCATCAGGCAGGTAGTCTGCCCTCCCCCACAGAGCACAGCATCTACAGAGATGCACAGGTGTCTGGGAGTACCATCCTGAGAACAGAGGAAAGGAAGGTTAGGGGCAAACGTTTGCCTCTGCCTCTGCTCTCATCCTCCTCAAGTCCTACCAGCTGCTTCATGTAAAAAAAAGTTTTACATTTTTTTAAATTGATTTTTTTTTCTTTAGTAAAGGTGAGTGCAGATCAGTGGGCACCAGAATAAGCCATTAAATCCCTGCTGGGCTGGTCAGCTTGCCTCCCCCCCTTTTTTCATTTTATAAAATTTTATTTTATTTTTTAATTAAAAAAATTATTGCCACTCAATGCCTCTTTTGCAAACCACAACACCCAAAAGGAGAGAGAGAACAAAAGGGAATGCCCTGCCACAAAGGCAGGGTGGGATGGGGGTGGTGGGGGGTGGAAGGGATACTGGGACCCGTGGTGGTGGAAAATGGGCACTGGTGGAGGGATGGGTACTTGATCATTGTATAACTGAAACCCAAGCACAAAACCTTGTAAGTCTACAACTGTACCTCATGGTGTTTCACTAATAAAAATTAAAAAATAAAAGAAATTTTAAAAATTAAAAAAAATAATGAATCACCAGGAGATACAGTTACAGACTTACACATTTTTGTGATTATGTTTCAGTCATACAATAATCGAGTATCCATCCCTCCACTAGTGCCCATTCTCCACCACCAACGTTCTCAGTATCCCGGAGCTGGCCTCCTTATATTTCACCCTGCCTGGGAAGGCCAATTCCAATCTATTCCCTTGGGAAATCCTCCCTTTCATCCAGCCCCAATTATTTGTACTTGTGCCGATTAATTAGATTTAATTGGGGGCAGGGCGGGGGGACCACTGTCAACAATGGCTGCATGGTTCAATGTTGGCCTAGTGATGAGATATTGCTCAGTCCAGCAGTGCTTGTGGCCACTATGGTCACCCTGATAATACCCAAGGGCCTCCAGGAGTAAGTTTGGTGATGTTTGAGGGCCATGTGGCATTCAGGATTGAACTCAGGCATGTGCTCCAGTTATAGTTCCTGATGTCAGTTCCACTGCTCATCCAAGACCAGTCGATCAAGAGACAAGGTGACCAGTGGAGAAAGTTTGGCAGCACTGGCCAGTTGGTAGATGTTGACTCAGTTCCTGAAAGTAGACATCTTGCCATAAAGTCAAAGGAAGGGGATCTTTAAGAGAAAGAAAATAGGGAAGCAAGTTTTACATTTTTTTAAATTAAATTTTTTCTTTAGCAAAGGTAGAGTGCAGATCAGCAGGCATCAGAATAAGCCATTAAATCCCCCTTTTCTTTCTTTCATTTTATGAAATTTTATTTTATTTTTTAATTTTTTAATGAATCACTGTGAGATACAGTTACTTACAAACTTTCGTGATTACATTTCAGTCATACAATGGTTGAGTACCCATCCCTCCACCAGTGCCCATTCTCCACCACCAATGGTCCCAGCATCCCTCCCTCCACCCCCACCCTATTTTCCCCTCACCCTGCCTCTGTGGCTGGCATATTCCCTCTTACTCTCTCTCTCCCTTTGGGTGTTATGGTTTGCAACACAAGTAGTAAGTGGCCATCATGTTTGGTCTGTAGGATAACATTTGTTTGTCCTTTCTGCCTTGCCAGAGGAAGCTTAGGTTTATGGGGTTACTCCCATCTCAGTGCTCCCATTCATCTGTATTTATTTGTAACCTCTTTCTTTGTTAAATTGTAAATATTGTTTTTCTCTTCTTCTTAAGTCCTTTGCATAGTTAAATCAGAGCGGTATCCTTTTTGTATAGACACAGGAAGACAGTTAATGCTATGCTTTTGTAACTTTGTAGTTAATTGATTTCAAATGATATTCACTCCTGGGCATCTGTTCTCTCAACTTGACCCTCAGTTGCCCTTACTTCCTAGCACCCCAAAATTGGGGACCCGACGAGGGACTGGATGGACCCAGGGCAAGCTTTAAGCTACGCTGGCATTGAACTGGGCCTGGCCAAAACACCATAATACTTAACTATAAGTTAAGAGCATGGTCGTGGACAAATTCTGTCATGATCCAAAAAGTAGTAACTGAACTAGGACCCTGCTAGGGTTAGGGAAGATTAATCTGGCCTGAGCACTGTAATCTGAGCTCTATCGCGAGATGTCCCCAAGAAAGCCACCCTACAAGCTCAATATATCTCTTACTGTGTCCATACAAAAAACTAATATTAATAAGTAGAATTAAGATGTTAATTAAGTTATTGGACTAAGGAAAGGAGAAACACCCCTAGGTGGCTTTTCTGCCCTTGAGCCTGAAGGGCATCAGGAAAGGCTTTGATAGGTTGATTCTGCTACCCAGAATGGGGGGAGTTGGAAAGAGATGGGTGAGAGACCAGGGCAGCAAGATGGAGTGCAGAGAGATTAGCAAGGGGGACAGAGGGAGACGAATGTAGGGGAAGAGTGCAGGACGTGGAGAGACGAGAGATGTGGCTGCAACAGGGAGCACAGAGAGATGAGCAGGAGAGACAGGAGGAGACAGGAATGAAGGGCAGCGTGAGACTAGAATGGGGAGCCTAGTGAAACTGGGGAGAATAGAATAAATGGCAAGTGATCATCAACCAGCTTGGCCCTCGTTTCCTCCTTCATTTGCCCATGGCACCGGCCGTCCCTGATTGAGGAAGTAGCCCGAGACTACTGAATGCAGACAATTACACAGTCTACTTTCAGCACGCATCTCCCATCCTGAGCGAGCCCTCCAAGCATCGTTCACTTAGTGGTCCCTTCTCTGTCCCAGCTGCTTTTTCCTCCAGCATGTGAGGCCGAGTTCCAAGACGTGCAGCTCCCCTTACGATCTGCCAGTGTAAGCAAAGTTAGAGCTAGGCTTTGGTGGGGAAAGGCAGGGTGAAGACAGTTGTCCATAACTTCAGGCTTGGGGCTGGGGAAGGGGGAGACGAGGCACCCTGTGCTTGTGTAGATGAGTGTGCTGCTTCGGATTTCTTTGACTTGTTTTCACAGCCTCTGGGGGATGACTCCTCCAGGTCAAATGATGCTCTTCATTTTGCACTTTCTAATGGACTGTTTTGTGGCCATTTTGTTCATGGGGTAACTGCACCCTGGGCAAACTAGAACTCAGTGGACAAGGGTCAAGCCTGAAAAGATAGTACAAGAAGTAAAGCACTTGCCTTGGATGTAGCTGACGCTGCTCTTGATGTCAGTGGGCCCCACGGGTGACTTATGTGAAGTGGGAAGGAGAAAGGCGGTCACTTTCTCCCCACCTGCCTCTGCCACCTGGGACCCAGGGTTACTGGGTTCTTATCTCGCCTCGCAGAAAGGAATTTCAGGAGTAGACAAGCAGTGAAGCAAAACAGATTTTATTTGGAGGCTTTTGGAGAGGGAGAGAAAGGGATAAGCAGGTAAGTGGGGGCAATGGAGAGTAAGAGAGAGAGTATAACGCATCCAGAGAGAAGACGGGCTTCTCTGAGAGTGGAGAGAGCCCCTACACACATCCTAGCATTAGACACGAAAGCATGAAAGTCCACATCTCAAGAGGGGAGATGCGGGCGACACATGTCTCAGGCACCACATGTGCTCGGCCACATGGGCGCAAGCAGCACATGGGCTCGGGCAGCATCTGCGCGCCCTTCCTTTGTTCAAGGTGGCCTTTATAGGGTTTCTCCAGCCTGCCCCCACGTGGGGCCTCTTCCTAGGTAAAAGTCTGTTGCTAAGGAGGCTACCAGGGAGATTGGGAGCAGTGATGGTCTTCTTTGAGCTGAAGCACTAAAGTTAATCAGATTAAAGGGGAGGTCCAAAAAGAGGAATTTCACGGGGAGGAGGCCTATATCCTCAGGGTCTGTGGATGGTCTTGGATGGTCTCATCAGGCCTTTGTTTTCTGTATCCACAAGGTGGGTCATTCCTAGAATTCTTCTCCCATGAAACCTTGTTTCATTGCAAAGGGCCTTTCCCTATCTACCTGCCTACATCACTCTTATCCCTGACATCACATAGGCTTCCCCAGGAACTTTCAGGGGTTACTCCTGAGCACAGAGCCAGGAAAAGCCCAGGAGCACCAATGTGTGTGCCCCCAACATGCTTTTTCATTTCCCAGAGAGAGAGAGAGAGAGAGAGAGAGAGAGAGAGAGAGACAGACAGACAGACAGACAGAGACAGAGGGAGACAGAGAGACTCAGACAGAGAGACATAGACAGAGAGAGACAGAGATAGAGAGACACAGAGAGGAAGGGAGCTAACCCAGGCTCAATTCTCAGCCAACACCTTGCTCTAAGACACAGCTTTCGGAGCTGGAGCTATAGTTCAGTGGGTAGGGCATTTGTCTTGTGCACGGCCAACCCCAGGTTCAATCCCCAGCATCCTGTATGGTCCCCCAAGTACCACCAGGAGTAATTCCTGAGTGCAGAGCCAGGAGTAACCAATGAGCATCACTGAGTGTGACCCAAAAAGAAAATAATAATAATAATAATAATAATAATAATAATAATGTTATGCTGATGATGGGCTGGAGCAATAGCACAGCGGGTAAGGTGTTTGCCTTGTAAGCGGCCAATATGGCCGACCCGAGTTCTATTCCTCCGCCCCTCTCGGAGAGCCCGGCAAGCTACTGAGAGTATCTCGCCCGCACGGCAGAGCCTGGCAAGCTACCCATGACGTATTCGATATGCCAAACACAGTAACAACAAGTCTCACGATGGAGATGTTACTGGGCCGGCTCTAGCAAATCAATGAATAACAGGAGGACCGTGACCGTGATGCTGATGATAATAATTTTTTTTAAAAGACAGCTTTCATATCGGCAAAATGAGGATCAGTCACCCCCTCTCGGGGATTTATGCTAAAAACTAACACAACTCTGCAAAGGACTTTGCATCATAGCTCGTATGGAATACTGAAAAGGTCTTGAATGCATGCTGTCGTAGGTCGGTGGGTGGTGGACTTGGTCCTCACTGAAGCTCTCCCTTCTACACAGTCACCAGGAGAGATCTTTAGAGGAAAAGGGGAAGCACACCATTAGCAGTGTGGGGTGCAGGCCAGTAGGGGGTGTAATGAACAATAAACTCTTTCCTATAGTGGTCCTTGGGGCAACCCTCTCCTTGATGTGCAAACCTGAAGGAAGTTGGGATAGGCTTTGGGGAAGCACAGCGTGAGGAAGACAAACCTCATGCTTAGGGTGAGGACAGCTATTCTTTTTCCAACACAGGACCTGTTTCACTCCATGTTGTCTTTTAGTTCTTCTACTTATCGAGAGCCTCATTGATGAGGCCACAGAAGAGAAACAAAGCAAAACGAAACAAAACAAAACCCAAAAAGCCAATAAATAGGGGCTGGAACAATAGCACAGTGGGTAGGGCGTTTGCCTTACACGCAGCCGACCCGGGTTATGGGTTCTGTTCCCAGCGTCCCATATGGTCCCCCAAGCACCACCAGGAGTATTTTCTGAGTGCAAAGCCAGGAGTAACCCCTGAGCATTGCCGGGTGTGACCAAAAAGGGGGAAAAAAAGCAAAAAAAAAAACCCACCCCAAATGGCAGCACCTTCAGGTGGTGGTGCCTTCACTGAAGCAAGAAAGGCTGCTGAGTATTGTCATCCCAGAATCCCCCTCTGCAGCCAGGCTCACCCTCCACGGAAAGAGGAAGCCTCAGTTTTCCTTTGCCAGCAGATGCGAGTAGCTTCATTTTTTTAGCTGTCTACATTCCACATTTGAAACATGCCTGTGAATTTCTGGGCTCTTTCTGACACTGGGGAAGTTTACATAATTTCCCCAGGACCATGAATTCAGCCCCCAGACTTTGGTCTCCCAGAACCAGGGAGATAACTGGGTTATCTAAGCATATGGTGAAAGATACAAACTAAAAGGTACGAACTAAACAGATGGTCCCTCCAGTCTAAGGTGGATATGAAAGATGCTGATCATGGATGGGCTGGAGTGATAGTACAGTGGGTAGGGTGTTTGCCTTGCACACAGCCAACCCATGTTTGATCCCCAGCATCTCATATGGTCCCTCGAGCACCATCTGAAGTCCTGAGTGCAGAACCAGGAGTAACCACTGAGCATTGCTGGTGTAACCCAAAAAGCAAAAAATAAATAAATAAATAAAAAATAAAAAGATGCCAATTTTATCCTAGCTACACAAATAAACCTTAAAATAAGCAAGATATCTCTGGGAAACAAATGGGAATCTTCCGATACTTTGATAAGTCATTTGAAGACCCAGTTTTCTTACAAAACCCCACAGAAACGAGCCATTCTTAACTTTAGTGCTATAGTAAGTTACTCCCATGCTGGGGAGTTTATTTCTCTTCTACTTGCCCATATTTTCAATATATTCAACATTTCCAATATTTTCTATTTTCCAGCTCAATCCAAGCATCTCCATTGCTTGATATTTTCATCCTTAGCAATATTGAAGAACTGGGAACCATGGATGAACACAGAGACAAACCGTCACCTCTCCTGCACCAGTGAATAGCCGAATGTGGCTTCTGACCTGCTTGGCAAAGCATCTTGGGAAATGGTCCCTGACTCAGAACTTCAAGTCCCAGAGGTCTGGGTACCACGTGTTCACTTGACCTTCCTGAGGCCTCTTCTGGCTTCACACTCCATAAATCTGAGTTGGAGGAGGATGGGCAGTGACTGGAGATGCTCCCCAGTGAGGAGGTGCCAAGAGCCCTTCCCAGGAGGGTCTGTCAGCGCCTGTGATGAAGTCATCGGAGGGCACAGCTGTGTCTGTCTTCTAGACAGATGAACGCGGTCAACACCCTTGTCAGCCCCCAAGGCAGGAGGGGAGTCTTCCTGCTCCCCTCTCTTTTGCTCAGCTAAGGAGACACTGGTCTGTCTAGCCCTCCATCACCTCCCAGAGAGCAAAGCCATACACCTAAGACGTGGGTCCTCCCCATCCCACATGCTTGCTCCCGAACCTGGTCAAGACACCTCAAACCTGCATCCACAAAGTACATGAGCCACCCCTAGGGGACGACAGTTCCTTAGGTCCTGTAAAGGAAACTGGCTTCTGGATGTAGGGGGGTTTGTGGGAGGCAAAGGGGAAAGGGTCTGGTGAGTTCTTGATTGATGTTTTCTGAACTTGGGTTGTTTGTCTCTTGAATGGGAGGAGCACTAATTTGTAGCACTCTGGAGCTGAGATATTTTTTGGGGAGGGAGCCCTTGATGTCTCACAGGAATGGCAAAAATGTTGGTCAAATGAATCTTGTCTGCTTAAGAATGTTTCTGTTGAGTTCACATACCCTACCCAGCCTGGACCCCCCAAGAAATCACATGGAATATGTTATAGTCGGCTCCATTCTGGGGCTGCGGAACTTCATCTACTGGGGGGGGGGGCAGGTGCCTGGAACTTGTGTGTGTGTGTGTGTGTGTGTGTGTGTGTGTGTGGCCACACACAAGGGCCAGGAGGGGTGACTCTGCTGGAGGAGGAGTTTGAACCTCTATGAATGGGAAGGGTCAGGATCCCCCAGGCAATTCAAGATTCTTAGGTTTCCTACTTCCTCCTGGGTCACTCACATCTCCTTGGGCCTCAGTTTATTCCTCCAGGGATGCTATTTCTCCACTGTGAGGAAGCTTGAAGCTTAGATGAGAAAAATGTCCTTAGTGAATTGTCAAGGGGAGTGGGAGTGGCCGGTGAGCCCTTGTTCATATGCAGGGGACAGTTAAATGCAGGGAGAGCCTTTTCTGATGACCCCTCAGGATGAAGCTACTTTTCAAGGATCCTTTGAAGGATGATAGACTTCTGGCACACACTCCCCACCCTCACCGTAGGCTGTGGCTGCCCCAGGTCACAGACTGCTCTCCAGCTGGCTACAACTGCTAGCTAGTGCCCCTCGAAATACTAAGCCCTTGTCACACCCTCCCTTCCTCCACTTCCTCCATCTCAGGAGCTGCTCCACCTATCTCCACAAGGGGGAGATAGTGGAGCACTTCATGCAGAGGATCTTGTGAAAGGATGCAGGATTTACCTCCTGTCTTCTCCACTCTAAAGGATATTTTTTTTCCCTCCTGGTACACCCACCCAAATGCTTCAAGAAGATCCTATTGGCACAGACTGCCAAAAGGTGGAGGCATCCTCCCTGCACCCCCTGCCTTCTCCACTACCTCCCTTCCTTATTAAACTCAAACTATAATCAGTGGACTGCCTCCCTGGGGTCTCCATGCTGTCTCTGCAATTTGCTGTGACACAGGGGAGTGAATTTTCTTTTCCCTTCTACTGGTAAACAGAATTATTTTCATGAGAAGAGGGTCTGAAGCACCCGGAGAGACCCTCCCCACCGCCATCCCCCACCCCCACCCCACCCCCCACCACACAAAGAGCATGATGAAGAAAGGAGACAGCTGGCTGGAAAGAGAGAAGGGATTTGGGGAATTGAAATTCCTTGTGATATTGGACTTCACTGTGGAAAATTCACGGCTCTGCATTGCTGAGATGCCTCTGAATTAGAGCAGAAGGGTATCAGTTAATTTGTTAACTCTGGAGAGGAATTCAGGGCCCAGAGCTTTAGGGACCTTCTGCTGATCATAGGAGGTCCTTTGGGTGGCCCTTGAGTTGGGCGTCCATGGGTGTCTGGATGGGCCCATCCAGTCTTCAGCTGCTTGTCCTTCTTTGTCATCGGGAGGCTGGCATTCAAATCATCCCACGGGAAGGAGTTACCTCTGGTTATTTTCATCCATGTCCTCAGGTGTCAGGACTGGTAATGTCCCTTGGGTGTCCCATGGTGGGCTCAGAAGTTCACAGGACTGAACTGAGACAACTGGGTTTCCATCCACTTCTTTCTGTTGTTTGCTGGTGGCCCTAGAGCTATTTTCTTGTTCCTCCAAGGCTCCTGTTTCTCAGTTCTGACTATGAGTAGAGGTGAGTGATGGGAGATAGGAGTATTTGTAATTAAAAAGTAAGTGTGGGGTCACCGCACCTACTCATTAGGTTGGTTACTAGGTAGGGAGAAAAATGTTAAGTTTTGCCGATGATGTAGACAAATTGGAACTCTTAGTGGGAATTAAAAAGAAAAAAGTATGCTACTATGGAAAATAAAGATCCTAACAGAATTAAAAATAGAATTACCCAGTGATTCAGCAATTCCACTTAGAGGTACATATCTGAAAGGGCTGAAGATAGAGTCTTGAAAAGATATGAGCCCTACTGGCATTATTCACAAGGACCAGAGGCAGGAGCAATTCAAGGGTTCAGTGAGTGGCAGAAGAATGAATAGATGCTGCCTCTTTATACAATGACATGTTATTCAGCTCGAAATAGGAAGGAAACTCTGACACACGTTCCTACAGGGAGGAACTTGAGGACATTCCGCTAAACGAAATCAGACAGTCACAGAAAGACAAAGTTGTAGCATTTTATGGACAGAGGTTTCTCAGAGTCCAGTTGAGTGGTGGTGTCCAGGATTGGGGAATCTAGGGGAATGGGAGTTTAGAAGTTTAATCATGTTGACATTTTCAAGATAAAGAGTTCTGGAGAGGAATATCCACGAAGGGAGATTGCATGTACATCACAGGCACTTTATACCAACAAGCTCCAAAGTGCTTGAGGTCCCATAACATTAAAGAGACTGAAAAAGTTAAAAAGTGGGTGTTGGGGGCTGGGGGCTGGGGCGATAGTACAGAGGGGAGGACATTTGCCTTGCATGCAGCCAATCTGAGTTCAATCCCTGGCATCCCAAATGGTCTCCTGAGCACCACCAGGAGTAATTCCTGAGTGCAGGGCCAGGAGTAACCCCTGAGCATCACTGGGTGTAACCCAAAAAGCAAAAAAAAAAAAAAAAAAAGTAGGGTTGAGTCTAATGGAGATAACTAACTAAGCATTGCGAATCATTTTCTGACATGTTCCTGGGAGAAGGAAGTAGAAAGGGCAGCAGAGTCTTGGGTATTTAGGACAGTCATGCTGAGCCCTGTTATTAGGTCTCCCTGGTCCCAAGACATGAACCAGCAAAGACTGAGAAAAGCATCTTTTTTTCCTTTGCTTTTTGGGTCACACCCAGTGATGCACAGGGGTTACTCCTGGCTCATGAACTCAGGAATGACTCCTGGCGGTGCTCAGGGAACCATATAGGATGCTGGGGACCGAACCTGGGTCAGCCGTGTGCAAGGCAAACGCCCTACCTGCTGTGCTATCTCTCCAACCCTGAGACATGCATTTCTTTGGAGGTTAAAGCTAGCTGTTGCCATTTGGGTTGAGGAAGTGCTGATCTAGAGAAAAGAATTTGTGTGTGGGAGATGAAGGCTGCTGAGAACAGCATTTCAGATTATTTAGAGCTACTTCCAGAGCATGGATTGCATTTTTCAAACTTCAACCAGGAGAGAGCAAGCATCCAGCTTGATGTTCATTATACCCTCATTTTGCCCCTCTAGCGTGCTCATCCTAGGCAGCTGGACAAAAGGCAGCTTAGCAGTTATTACAAGGGTATGGCACTGGTTTGAAGCACCTGGTCCTTAGAGAGTGCCGTAACCTGGTTTCTCTAGTGTCTTGGGTCTAGTGTCTAGTGACTTTCTTTTTCAAGCAAAAGAAAATCAAGTAAGTTCACAAGTTTGGGAAGGATGAGTGAGAGGAAGAATTGGGAGACCAGGAAGGAGAGAGGAACAAATAGGAAGGTATGTTATCAAGTGGGCTATACCTAGTCATCTGGTCAGTCCTTCAGGAAGGAGGAAGGAGATATGGGTGGGTGGCCACTTGCAACTGTGACATGGGGGGGTCAAAAGTTTGCCCAGCAATGTCCTCAGACTTTCAGGTTGAACCTGGGGGTTTGCCCTATGGGTCTTTGGTGCTTTAAGACCGAAGTGGTCATGGAGATTCAGAAGTGAGAGTGGGAGGACATACAGGAACATGAGATGAGGGGGCTTGAATTAGTGGTAATCTCACAGAAGGAATGGCTCGGAGCTGTAGAGACATTCTGAGTAGGAAGATCTGAAGAAACTCAATCAATGAGAAGAACAGATTCTGTAAATGGAAGGAAAACTGGCAAGTTCTGCTTTGATGCTTTTAACAAAAGACAATAACCCTGTCCTACCACAAAGTACAAATTGCATTCTGCAAGTCAACTGCCCTTCTTTATTTTAACTCTTAGATAGATTTCTTAGATACCTCTACAGCAGGCTTACCTGTCTCTTAAAAATAACAGTCAAGGAAGTGAATTGAACTGAATCATCAGGCCAGAGCGATAGTACAGCAGGTAGGGTGTTTGCCTTGCACGCAGCCGACCCGGGTTCAATTCCCGGCATCCCATATGGTCCCCCAAGCACCGCAAGGGGTAATTCCTGAGTGCAAAGCCAGGAGTAACCCCTGAGCATTGCTGGGTGTGACCCAAAAAAGAAAAAAAAATAAAATAAATTGGCTTCTAAAAAAAAAAAGAACCAAATCATCTCCAAATTATTGACCTTTCAACTCTAATTTTGAAACCAGCTTCAATCTAGTTTAGCATATTCTCTATATAAAATATTCAGAACGGTGACTCCTAAACCTCCTTTCTCATCATCATTCTTTATTTTATAAATCCTCCACATCAGCTTTGCTCTGAATATACCTCGAGACTACCATTGTGCTGTTGGATGGGCTTTCTTCCATCCATCCCAGCTTGACTTTGATCTATTTTTAGAGCTTGGCTCATGAATAGATAAGCTTTAGGAATCTTTTTTTCCATTCTCTAGATATTTTGAGCACTATCTCTTCTATTTCCCTTGCCCCCATCTTCCTGACAGTAGTTGAGAGATATCAGCCCTACTTTCCTACAATTCTTACCAAATTTTCAATGGTCCTCAAGGATTATTTCTCTTCGATCATTATTTTTTTATCCAGTTCCTGCAAATGGATGCTTCTGTGTGCCTTTGTTTTTCTCTCCCTTTGTGTGTCTTGTTTACAATTTTCCGAGGATCATTCCTCAATTCACCCACATGTGTGCCAAGCATCTTCCAGAAGGGCTGAACTGGGAATCATGCCCAGGTAAATCAAAAGTGTTCCAGAATGTGCACATGTGTGTGTGTGTTGTATTTCTGTATATATCTAGGGGTCTTAATGCCTGTCTGGAAGCCAAACCATTTGCAGAGGATTCTTGCATGAGTCTGAAAAAAAGGGGGAAAAAAAAGACTGGCTCTGGGTACCATTTATTAAGAACTTACTATCTAGCAAGAATCCTTCTAGATGCTTCTAGATTCTTAGAGGCATAGTTGTATCTTTTACACAACAATGCAAGAAGATAGAAGTGCAACTGCATTGAGGGGCCCATGCGAAGGGTTGGTAAAAGAATTTAACCTTTAACAAAACATTTAGAAAAGCAGAGAACATCTATTAAAGGATACCCGGTTCAGAGAGAGATATACAGGAAGCATTTTAAAGAGAAAATGACTCTTGTAGTTTGGTGAGGTGGGGATGGTTGTGGTGGTCTCTTTAGTATCCATATTTTTTTCTTTTGGGGGTCACACCCGATGATGCACAGGGATTACTCCTGGTTCTGCATTCAGGAATTATTCCTGGCAGTGCTCAGGGGACCATATGGGATGCTGCGAATCAACCCGGGTTTACCGTGTGCAAGGCAAATGCCCTACCTGCTATACTATCACTCCAGCCCCCCATATTTTCTTTTTTTTTGTAGGAGTACTCTATTTATTCAGCCACTTATTAGCTGATTGAATTGTGCATGAACTCCACCTTACTTTTTTTTTCATTTTTTATAATTTTATTGAATCACCGTGAGAGCAGTTACAAAGCTTTCAGGTCTAAGTCTCGGTCATACAATGAAACACACGTACCTTCACCAGTGCCCATTCTCCACCACCAAAAACCCAGTATACCCCCACTTCACACCCTCCCCCTACTTGTGGGGCAGATGATCTCCACATTACTCTCTCTCTACTTTGATCACATTCAATATTTCGACACCAGACCCACCATTATTATTTGAGATTTTACCCCAACACTCAGATCTGCTGAAAAGGCAACAGTAGACAATTTGTGTTCTATTGCTGGTTATGAATAACATATGATGTCGCGTGGCTGCAGTAGGGCCATGTGATTTTGAAATTCCGAAATTTTAACACTTAAATCTGGAGGGATTTCTGCCAAAAGACACTGGGTTTCGAGATTTGCTCTTGAGTCTCTGGGATCAAGGCCGTTAAGCAGCTTGATCGCGGAGGACAGGCCTGGCTCCCCCCCACCCCCCATCCTGTGAGGCCCAACAAGTTTCATCACTGAGGGCCCAACCCTGACTGTCCAGTGGCCTCTGGAGGGTTACGGCCACCAAGCCGCCAAGAGGGAGCAGGCAGAGTGACAGCACCCTTTCCTCCCTGGGGTGGCCCGGTGACAGTAACATACTGTGGGGTCTGGACACATTTCTGCCAAAAGCCACTGGGTTTTGAGATTTGTTTCTGAGTCTCTGGGATCATGGCAGTTAAACAGCTTGATCAGGAGCCAGAGAGGCCGTTCGTGGGTGATGACTTGGGGTCTCGTTGGGTTGGGGAGGACAAGACCGGCTCCACCCCCATCCCGTGAGGCCTTGCATGTCTCGTCACTGGGGGCCCAAACCTGACTATCCAGTGGCCTCAGAAGGATGGTGGCCACTGGGCCGCCAGAGGGAACAGGCCAAGGCACGAAACCTATTCCCACCTGGGTTAGCCCAGCACCGGTAACCTACTGCAGGACTGGATGCATTTCTGCCTAAAGCCGCTGGGTTTCGAGATTTGTTTCTGAGTCTCTGGGATCATGGCCATCAAGCAGTTCAATCAGGAACCAGAGAGGCCTTGCCTCCAATTATATAGCTGAGTCAGAGGTGGTTTGTGGGTGTGTTTCCCACATACCTAATTTTTGGCTGTTTACTTTCTTTATAACTTTGTCCCAAGTTTTTTGGGGTCTGGCCAAAGGCACAGCATCAATTTTGGGGTATCTGGAAGTCTGAAGGTGCCATCAGGCTGCTGATGCACTCGCCTCACAGGTACAGATTGACCTGCTGATGACACCATACCTCCGACAATATTTTCTTAATGTTGGTGAGAACTGTGTTCTGCCAGACTAGAAGAAGGTGATTTTCTGAAGCAAATAATCTCCAACTCCAAGAGGATATATTAGCTTCATCAGAGACAAAATCTGGTATTGGAGTGTACCCATCCCTCACCTTGCCAAGGTGCAATGAATCAAACCACAACTTTAATCTGTTCTGTACCCAGCATTGGGCTATACTCATCAATGATGAATATAGCCCAATCAACAGTTTTACTTATATAAACCTATTCTGAGATGTTGGAGTTTATGAGTAATATAACTGATCACTCTATAAATATTTCTGAGTTACAAATCAACTAAGAATATACAATTTTGAACTGATGGGTGTAAAAGAGGGTAAAAACTAAAATGATATGCCTATAGGTTAATATACTAATTATCTCCAGGGAAGGCCTGGTTAAAGCAGAAGGGAAAGGCTGGGTGCTTACTCAGTAGTTCCATGCTGAAGGAAAACATGAAGCAAAAAGAATGAAATATTCCCTCCACCATAATGAAGGAAATTCTCTAGTCAATCATTCCCAGTTAATTTGGAAAATAGTCTGCCCCCAAATACACCAATCATTGGAACAATCAGAAATATCCATGATGCCTAGGTATTAGAAACAAACTAAGGACTTTGACTCCAAAGATATTAATATTGGACATACCATTTCCAAGGCTATTTCCATAGATGAAAGAACAAATGATCACCAACTAGCAAGTGCCCGTAGACGGAGCTCTTGTCCAGGCAAAAATAGGTTAATAACCTCAGCAAAATACAAATATCCTTTAATGCAGCACTTTTATTTATTTATTTATTTATTTATTTGTGAAACACCATGAGGTACAGTTGTAGATTTACAATTTTTTGTGCTTGGGTTTGATTATACAATGATCAGATACCCATCCCTCCACCAGTGCCCATTTTCCACCACCATGGATAATATCCCCCCCACCCCATCCCCCCATCCCCCCTTGCCTCTGTGGCAGGGCAATCCCCTGTGTTCTCTCTCTCCTTTTGGGTGTTGTGGTCTGCAAAAGAGGCATTGAGTGGCAAACATGTTCAGTCCATAGTCCACTTTCGACATGCATCTCCCCTCCTGGGAGGATCCTCCAAACACCCTTTATTTGGTGTTCCCTTCTCTATCTGAGCTGCCCTTTCCTCTAGAATGCCCGACTGGCCACTAAGCTATGGAGTAATCCTCCTGGTGCTGATCTCAGCTATTCTTTTTTTTATTTATTTATTTATTTATTGAATCACTGTGGGAAAGGTTACAAAGCTTTCAGGTTTATGTCTCAGTCATGCAAATATCAAACACATTTCCCTTTACCAATACTTATTTTTTCCCATGAAGAACCCCAATAAAACCCCACCCCCCACCCCTCCCCGTCCCTGTGAGGCAGATGAATTCTAGTTAACACTCTATCCGCTTTGATTAGATTGTTTCAATAAAAGATTCACCACTATTATTTAGAGTTTCCCCCCCCCCCCAAATCAGACATGCTGAAAAAGCATTGTGAAGTGATTTGCTTTCTACAGCTGGGTTCAAGAATTAAATGTTGGTTTTGGATTTCTGCTCTTTTACCTATTGACCCTGGAAGTATTTCTACTGAAAGTCAGATAGTTAAGAAATTGGTTTCTGTGTTCTGGAGTCGTGGCCGTGCTGGAGAGCCGCTCGTGGGGGGCAACTGGTGGCCTCGGTAGGGCGTGAAGGGCGGAGCGAAACGCCCCCCTTCCCATGAGGTTTTAGTCGCCCCCACACTCCCGGCTCATACCTGCTGTCCACAAGGCTCCCATGTGGCTGCCATCTTTCTTTCCAGAGAGGAGAGGGCGAATGGGGCAACACCCTTTCCCCTCCGGCAGACTTGATGGGCTGGATCAACGCATAGTCCGTTCACTTTTCTGCTCCAAGCTGCTGGGTTCTGCATTAAGTCCTTGTGCTTCTGGGGCCATGGCCGTGCTGGAGAGCCGCTCGCGGGGGGCGACTTGTGACCTCGGTAGGGCGTGAAGGACGGACCGGAACGCCCCCCGACCCATGAGGTTTTAGTCGCCCCCACTCCCCCGGCTCATACCTGCTGTCCACAAGGCTCCCATGTGGCCGCCATCTTTCTTTCCAGAGAGGAGAGGGCGAATGGGGCAACACCCTTTCCCCTCCGGCAGACTTGATAGCCTGGATCAATGCATAGTCCGTTCACTTTTCTGCTCCAAGCTGCTGGGTTCTGCATTAAGTCCTTGTGCTTCTGGGGCCGTGGCTGTGCTGGAGAGCCGCTTTGGGGGCAACTGGTGACCTCGGTAGGGCGTGAAGGACGGACCGGAACGCCCCCCTTCCCATGAGGTTTTAGTCGCCCCCACACCGCCGGCTCATACCTGCTGTCCACAAGGCTCCCATGTGGCCGCCATCTTTCTTTCCAGAGGGAGGAGGGCGGAAGGGAGCAACACCCTTTTCCCTCTGGGCAGAAATGATTGCCTGGATTAACGCATAGTCCTTTCACTTTTCTGCTCCAAGTTGCTGGGTTCTGCATTAAGCCCTTGTGCTTCTGGGGCTGTGGCCGTGCTGGAGAGCCGCTCGTGGGGGGCAACTGGTGACCTCGGTAGGGCATGAAGGACGGACCGGAACGCCCCCCTTCCCATGAGGTTTTAGTCGCCCCCACACTCCCGGCTCATACCTGCTGTCCACAAGGCTCCCATGTGGCCGCCATCTTTCTTTCCAGAGAGGAGAGGGCGAATGGGGCAACACCCTTTCCCCTCCGGCAGACTTGATGGCCTGGGTCAATGCATAGTCCGTTCACTTTTCTGCTCCAAGCTGCTGGGTTCTGCATTAAGTCCTTGTGCTTCTGGGGCCGTGGCTGTGCTGGAGAGCCGCTCGTGGGGGGCAACTGGTGACCTCGGTAGGGCATGAAGAACGGACCGGAACGCCCCCCTTCCCATGAGGTTTTAGTCGCCCCCACACCCCCGGCTCATACCTGCTGTCCACAAGGCTCCCATGTGGCCGCCATCTTTCTTTCCAGAGAGGAGAGGGCGAATGGGGCAACACCCTTTCCCCTCCGGCAGACTTGATGGCCTGGGTCAATGCATAGTCCTTTCACTTTTCTGCTCCAAGCTGCTGGGTTCTGCATTAAGCCCTTGTGCTTCTGGGGCTGTGGCCGTGCTGGAGAGCCGCTCGTGGGGGGCAACTGGTGACCTCGGTAGGGCATGAAGGACGGACCGGAACGCCCCCCTTCCCATGAGGTTTTAGTCGCCCCCACACCCCCGGCTCATACCTGCTGTCCACAAGGCTCCCATGCGGCCGCCATCCTTCTTTCCAGAGAAGAGAGGGCGAATGGGGCAACACCCTTTCCCCTCCGGCAGACTTGATGGCCTGGATTAACGCATAGTCCTTTCACTTTTCTGCTCTAAGCTGCTGGGTTCTGCATTAAGTCCTTGTGTTTCTGGGGCTGTGGCCGTGCTCCAAACTTAACTCTGACTTTCAGGGAGAAAGATTGGGTGGTTTACTTCTCATTGATCACTTTGTATATAGAGAGATGTCTTACGCGGCCGCGCGGTTTTGAGAAAAAGTCCTCGTTCCCGCATACTCGAGCTGTGTTTGTAGAGGATTCTGGTCACCAGGGTTCCATCTGGGGGAGGCGAGATGCGGCGCCTACTCCATCTGGAACTTGCGGGTGAACTCGGCTCTTTTTGGAACCTGTTTTTTCTTTTTTCTTTTCCTCCGGGATCCCGCACCCTCCATGTGTTCTTTCTCTTATGCTTAAGGCTTCAAAGATGGCGCTGGGGGGCGGGCTGTGGGCGTGACTTCCGGAATCAGAGGTTACCTGGGAGGTGTAGTCCGGCAGATTTGAGAAAAAGTCCTCGTTCCCGCATACTCGAGCTGTGTTTGTAGAGGCTTCTGGTCACCAGGGTTCCATCTGGGGGAGGCGAGATGCGGCGCCTACTCCATCTGGAACTTGCGGGTGAACTCGGCTCTTTTTGGAACCTGTTTTTTCTTTTTTCTTTTCCTCCGGGATCCCGCACCCTCCATGTGTTCTTTCTCTTATGATCTCAGCTATTCTTGGGTATTAATCTCATATTTTGTTACTTTATGTCCCCCAGATGAATGCAATCTTTCTATGTCTATCCCTCTCTTTCTGACTCATTTCGCTTAGCATGATACTTTCCATGTTGTACCACTTGTATGTAAATTTCATGTCTTCATCTTTTCTAACAGCTACATAGTACTCCATTGTGTAGATGTACCAAAGTTTCTTTAACCAGTCATCTGTTCTTGGGCATTCAGGTTTCTTCAGTTTCTGGCTATTGTAAAGAGTGCTGCAATGAACAAACAAGTGCAGATGTCACTTCGACTATACATTTTTGCCTCTCTGGGATATATTCCCAGGAGTGGTATTGCTGGGTCAAATGGGAGCTCAATTTCTAATTTTTTGAGAATCGTCCATACTGTTTTCCAGAAGGGCTGAACCAGTCGACATTCCCACCAACAGTGAAGGAGTGTCCCTTTCTCGCCACATCCGCGCCAGCATCGGTTGCTTTTGTTCTTTTGGATGTGGGCCAGTCTCTGAGGTGTGAGATGGTATCTCATTGTGGTTTTGATCTGCATATCCCTGATGATTAATGATGTAGAGCATTTTCTCATATATGCAGCACTTTTCAACCAGGGGCCACATAGACCCCCTTCCCATGTGAGATCCAAGGATATTCCAAGGGGGCCACAGGTGAAAAATCATATAAGACTAGGGGGTCCACAGATTGCACAGGGGTAGAGGAAGGGTCACAAGTAGTGAAGAAAGGTCAGAGGGGAGCCAGGGTCAGGGGAAGACTCACGGTCACGGTACTCCCATTGTTCATCGATTTGCTCGAGCAGGCCCAGTAACATTGTGAGACTTGTTACTGTGTTTGGCATATTGAATACATCACGGGTAGCTTGCCAGGCTTTGCCATGCAGGCGAGATACTATCGGTAGATTGCCAGTCTCTCCGAGAGGGGCGGAGGAATCGAACTCAGGTTGGCCATGTTGGCTGTGTGTAAGGAAAACGCCCTACCGCTGTACTATCGCTCCAGCCCAGGGGAAGATTAAGAAACACTAATGTTATACTATCTCTCTCAATGTCACAAAGCCAACTCATTTGGCAAACAATAATACAAGTACTAATTGATGGATGGGGTGGTGTACGGCCAGACACAACTGTGTATTCAGTATTATGTGGCGTTGGCTCTCTTGCCATCTACGTTTGGTGGCCATGAGCCGCATCCCCACCCTGGCCTGCAGTCGCTGCCAACAGAAGCATGAAGGAGGGAACAGGGTCACAAGGCTGTAATCAGTGACTGTTAATTCCAATCTCCTTCCCTCTGTTTATTCTGTTCTCCCCTAGCGCCGATTACAATCTCACTGAGCGCTCTATTCCAGTGTCACTCTGCCCTTCATTCCCATCTCCTCCTGTCCCTCAGGCTAATCTCCCTGCACCCCATTTCATTGTCTTAGTCTAGAGCCTAACCGACAAGGTTGGGGGTAACAACTACACCCAGGTAGATAGCACAATCAACATATATAAAGCTCTTCTTACCAGGGGAAGCTCCTCTAAGACCAAGATCTCCTTCTGCGAGGAGATCCACTCAAGGGCAGAATTTTTTTTTCTTTTATAATTTTTTGTGCTTTGGTTTCAATTATACAATGATCAGATACCCATCCCTCCACCAGTGCCCATTTTCCACCACCATGGATAATATCCCTCCCACCCCCATCCCCCCATCCCCCCTGTCTCTGTGGCAGGGCAATCCCCTGTGTTCTCTCTCTCCTTTTGGATGTTGTGGTCTGCAAAAGAGGCATTGAGTGGCAAACATGTTCAGTCCATAGTCTACTTTCGACATGCATCTCCCCTCCTGGGAGGATCCTCCAAACAGCCTTTATTTGGTGCTCCCTTCTCTATTCAAGGGCAGAATTTTATCAAAGGACATACTTCTCCTTTCCTTAGTCCATAAACAATTATCTTAGATTTTCTTCTTAATAATCTTTCTAGTCATTTTATATGGACACAGTAAGAGATATATCTCACTACAGATCTCAGACTACTGTCCTCAGGCCAGACTAGTCCTTTCTAACCCCAGCAGGATCCTTATCCGGTCACTTCTCTTTGGGTCATGATAGAATTTGTCCACTACCGTGCTCTTAACTTATTATAAGTTTTATGGCACTTGGCCTGTCCCATTTTGTTGCCAGGGTAGCTTACAGCTTGCCCTGCGTCCATCCAAGTCCATTTGTTGGGACCCTAATTTTGGGGTGCTAGGAACTAAGGGCAACTGAGGCTTAAGTCTAGTAAATATGACAGACGCTCAGGAGTTAATGTTTTCGGGGTCAATTAACCCCCAAATTACAAAAACATAGCATTGACTGTCTTCCTGTATCTATGCAAAAAGGACATTGCTCTAAGGCAAAGAATATAAGAGAAAGAGAAAAGCAATATATTTTTTTATTTTTTAATTTATTGAATCACTGTGGGAAAGGTTACAAAGCTTTCAGGTTTAGGTCTCAGTCATGCAAATATCAAACACATTTCCCTTTACCAATGCTTATTTTTTACCATGAAGAACCCCAATAAAACCCCACCCCCCACACCTCCCCGTCCCTGTGAGGCAGATGAATTCTAGTTAACACTCTATCTGCTTTGATTAGATTCATTGTTTCAATAAAAGATTCACCACTATTATTTAGAGTTTACCCCCCCCCCCCAATCAGACATGCTGAAAAAGCATTGTGAAGTGATTTGCTTTCTACAGCTGGGTTCAAGAATTAAATGTTGGTTTTGGATTTCTGTTACTTTACCTATTGACCCTGGAAGTATTTCTACTGAAAGTCAGATAGTTAAGAAATTGGTTTCTGTGTTCTGGAGTCGTGGCCGTGCTAGAGAGCCGCTCGCTCGTGGGGGGGGGGCAACTGGTGGCCTCTGTAGGGCGTGAAGGGCGGACCGAAACGCCCCCCTTCCCATGAGGTTTTAGTCGCCCCCACACTCCCGGCTCATACCTGCTGTCCACAAGGCTCCCATGTGGCCGCCATCTTTCTTTCCAGAGAGGAGAGGGTGAATGGGGCAACACCCTTTCCCCTCCGGCAGACTTGATGGCCTGGATTAACGTATAGTCCCTTCACTTTTCTACTCCAAGCTGCCGGGTTCTGCATTAGGTCCTTGTGCTTCTGGGGCTGTGGCCGTGCTGGAGAGCTGCTCGCGGGGGGCGACTGGTGACCTCGGTAGGGCGTGAAGGACGGACCGGAACGCCCCCTAACCCATGAGGTTTTAGTCGCCCCCACACCCCCGGCTCATACCTGCTGTCCACAAGGCTCCCATGCGGCCGCCATCTTTCTTTCCAGAGGGAGGAGGGCAGAAGGGAGCAACACCCTTTCCCCTCTGGGCAGACATGATTGCCTGCATCAACGCATAGTCCTTTCACTTTTCTGCTCCAAGCTGCTGGGTTCTGCATTAAGTCCTTGTGCTTCTGGGGCTGTGGCCGTGCTGGAGAGCCGCTCGTGGGGGGCAACTGGTGACCTTGGTAGGGCGTGAAGGATGGACCGGAACACCCCCCTTCCCATGAGGTTCTAGTCACTTCCACACCCCCGGCCCATACCTGCTGTCCACAAGGCTCCCATGAGGCCGCCATCTTTCTTTCCAGAGAGGAGAGGGCAAATGGGGCAACACCTTTTCCTCCCCGGCAGAGGAAGGATGGCCTGGATTAACGCATAGTCCTTTCACTTTTGAAAAGCAATATTTTATTTGCAAATATAAAATCCAGAGTCCTTAGAAGGATCTGACCTTACAAGTCACAGGGTCTGATTTGGGGATGTAGGTTATCAACAGATAGGGGAAGCAGAGCACAGAGAAGTTAAACACAGAGGAATGGGAGTGCCTTGAGAACACTGTGATGGGTCTAACTTACTTTCTTCACACTCTCTCTGGCCCCTAACTTAAAGCCTTTATTTCTCTCTTCCCTGGGAATTATGAATGTTAAAGACACACAAAAGTGACACTTTGTGTGTCAACCACTGGTAACCAAGAAGGGGGGGGTCTTCATTATAATTACATGAAAACAGCTCTGTAAGCAACCAGCCCCTCATTGTTTTTCTGTGTATAGGTTGGAAGCCCATGGCAATGCTATGTTCAGCTTATTTTTTGGTCCTTCCCCCCATAACGTGGTCATTGGCAGCAAAATCTGTGTGATTTCATTTCAACACCCCTTCAGAAGAGCAGAGAAGTGCAGCATAGGAGAGCTCTGAGCTCTAATAAACCATTTTACCATGCACTCGTGGGATGGAGCAATAGCACAGCGGTAGGGCGTTTGCCTTGTGTACAACCAGCCCGGCCAAGCTGGGTTCGATTCCTCTGCACCTCTCAGAGAGCCTGGCAAGCTACTGAGAGTATCTTGCCCACACGGCAAAGCCTGGCAAGCTACCTGTGAAGTATTCAATATGCCAAACACAGTAACAAGAAGTCTCAAAATGGAGACGTTACTGGGCCCGCTCGAGCAAATCGATGAACAACGGGAGGACAGTGTTTGTTTGTTTTGCACTTGTGAGGCTCATGGGTCGTTTTTTTTTTTTTAATTTTATTTATTTATTTATTTATTTATTTATTCTTTTTGGGTCACACCCGGCGATGCACAGGGGTTACTCCTGGTTCTGCGCTCAGGAATTACCCCTGGCGATGTTCAGGGAACCGTATGGGTTGCTGGGAATTGAAGCCGGGTCGGCTGCGTGCAAGGCAAATGCCCTACCCGCTGTGCTATTGCTCCAGCAACTATTCTGGGATCTTGATTCCAGCTAGACGGTTCTCAGTTGCACCCTTTCTGACGCTTGAGACTCACAGTCTGTAAGACTTGTGAGAAGCCAGCAGAAGATGCAAACTACAATCTGAGACTCCTTGGAAAGTACAGAGCCTTTTCTGAATGGAATAATCTCTTCTTTCAGGAAGCCAGAAGTAACAAATTACCAATAATGACAAGAGTTTCAACCTTCAAGAGGAAGCAGTACTATAGGATTATAGCCCTGCAATCCTGGAAATAGGGGTTTTAGAAGAGTTTTCAGGGCATTATCCTTATTTTCCTCTAATCTGCTTACAAGAGAGGTGTCTTTTGTTCCCCCCGAATCTTTTGAAATTGTGTTCTACCTCTTTCTCACTAAACCCATTTTTGGAATTTCCATTAGGAAATCATTTTGGAAAGAGAAAATAGTAGAAAGAGGAGAAGCATACCGGACTGCATTCGGGCCATTCCTGGACTCTGTGTTAAGTCCTGGTAATGTTGAGGGGACCACATGTGGTGTCAGAGATCAAACATAGGTCAGCCATGTGCAAAAAAAGTACTTTAAACTCTTGTGTTCTTCCAGGCTAGGAACTCACTTTTATTGGCCAAACAATTTTGAGCAATCCTGTGGTTTTAAAGCCTAAGCACTCACCCACTGACTTTGAGATAGAATCAGAAAACCCTAGAGCAAAATTTATTTTCTCTGGGGTCAATTGGCAAAACTACCCTGACCTGGGCTATTGATTGTCAAGCAATGAAGTCTAAGAGTAAATAATCAAGAATCTCATTTAATGGATATCCCCCACCCACCCCTTTTATTTGTAACAGATGGAGAGGTTCCCAAGCAGTCACTCTTAAAGATATATGGGGAACTGGACTGGTGATTCATTGCTAAGATCCCAGGATGCAGAACTGTTAGAACCATGCAGTGCCACCTGCACAATACTCAGAGGTCTCCAGGGTCACCCCAGTAGTGCTAGTGGCGCATTGTGGTACTGGGGCTTGAAATTGGGTCCCTCCTGCACCCATCATCAATAAACTACCTTCCTCACCTCTTTGCTACTTTTAGGGTTTACTTTTTAAATTTAAATTTTGCTAACAGCATCCCCAAAGTGCCTAGAAACATCGCTAGCCTCTCGCATCATTGAAAATAAATGTTCATTAAGCTATTATCAGATGGGCTGGTCACGTAATGAGATTTAAAGACGACCGTTGGACTAGAGCTATTACTGATTGGATTCCACGGGATGTCAAGAGACCGCGTGGCCGCCCACCTACCAGATGGTCAGACTTCTTTGTCAAGATCATGAATGATCGGTTTGAGGCCCTCCATGTTCCCGGAGCGAAGAGATGCCATTGGGCTACACTAGCACGCGACAGGGACAAATGGAGATGTTACTGGCGCCCGCTCGAGGAAATCGACGACTAACGGGAAGTTAAGTGATTAAGCTATTATAGGGCTGTAGGGATAGCACAGCGGTAGGGTGTTTGCCTTGCATGCATCCAGCCCAGCCGAGCCAGGTTCGATTCCTCTGCCCCTCTCGGAGAGCAGATACTTTGAGAGTACCTTGCCTGCACGGCAAGCTACCCATGATGTATTAATATGCCAAACACAGTAACAACAAGTCTCAAAATGGATACTTTACTGGGCCTGCTCCAGCAAATCAATAAACAATGGGAGATCAGTAACAGTGACAGTGATGAAGATGCTGAACCCCACTCAGAGAGAACCAGGAAATTTGTCAAGACCAGGATAACTGTCCTTGCCTGGCCCCTTTCCTCAAAAACCTAGTGATATGAACAGTTGTCCTCATTTTTTTTTTCTTTTTGGGTCACACCCGGCGATGCACAGAGGTAACTCCTGGCTCTGCACTCAGGAATTACTCCCAGCGGTGCTCAAGGGGACCATGCTGGGAACCGGGTTAGCTGCGTGCAAGGCAAATGCCCTAGCCACTATGCTATCGCCCCAGCCCCTTGTCCTCATCTTTATCCTTCCTCCTAAACTTAACCCTGACTATTTTAGGTTTGCAGAGAAGACGGTGTGCCTCAGAGAACCATCCCGTGAGGGTATTTTGTTCTTTGTTCTGATGCTCACTTGTTTGTTACACCTTCTTCCTAAAAATATGCTTCCTTCTTCTCTTCCTTTATAAAAACTCCTTGTGATCACCCAACAGAATGACTGCATTGAGGATGTGGGTCCGCCATTTTCCAACCTGCTGTTGTGTTGTCAATAAAACTCTTTCTAGATATGTCCCCTTGTTTTCTGGTTGGTTCACTCTCTCTCAGTGTTGGAATCAGACCTTCATGGTTATAATCTGCCTTAGAGATCTCTCACAGTCCAAGAGTGGTAGGGTCTGTTGTCCTTAAGGTGGATCAGTGGGGTACCCAAGCAAGGTGGAACTTTAATGAGCGTCTTGTCCGATACTCTTACCAGATAGACTAACAAACTGAGGCTCATGGAGGGAAGGGAGCCAACGGACTCATCAGTCACCCAGCAGTTTATGGAAGAACCGGTGAAATCACTCTCCTCCAGACCTACATGTATGTTCTTTCTGCGACACCGTAATATGAGCGCTGGATCCTATCAGATGTTTCTGCTGAAGTTGGAAGGAAAATAATTTTCTGGCTCTTAAAAAAACCAAACTCTCCAGAATGTCTCACTTCCTCCATTATCTGAGTTATCCAAAACGATGCCATTTCCACATCTCAAGACTCACAGATGTTAACAGTAAAGCTGAAAACTAACCCCAGTGCTGTGTCTCCCTTTTTAGCTGTACCTCATGACCAGCCTCCCAAGCTTAATGACCAGTCAAGTTAAAGCCTGTTTGCCTTGAGGGTCTGATCCTTTTCCCATTATAATAGGATTATAAAGTGCTTAACTTATGCAGCCACGATTGGAACCAGATTTGCTTTCTCACCACAGAATCCTTTTTAGGAAAAGCCCAGGGCCAAGGAATCTTATCATTTATCACTTGTTTCAAGGGCTTTGACTTTGATCTGGCATAATTTGGCGTGTTTGAGAGAAGACTAAGCCTTTTGTCTAATCTGGGGAACAAAGTACAGAATCCAGCAGCCGGAAGTCCTGGGCTTATTTTTCTGAGACAAACCCATGAATTCATCACTTCAAGGAGAAACAAAGAAGGGATTTTGGGAAACCTTCCCCAGCTGTCCAATACTCATAAAAAATGAAGGAAGGAAGGAAGGAAGGAAAGAAAGAAAGAAATAAAGAAAGAAAGAAAGGAGAAAGAAATAAAGAGAAAGGAGAGAAGGAAAGAGAAAGAAGAAAAAAAGATAGAAAAAAAAGAAAAGAAAAAGAAAAGAAAAATAAGACTGCCAGGCAGAAGAAGTGTGGGTGGCCCCATAACAGGCGTTTCTCACGGACAACCCCAGGCAGAGAGAGGCAAGAACCGTCGTCTTCTAGGACCCAGCTTCCAGAAGCACAGCTTCCATCCTGAATGAACTTGAACAGAAGTTAATTTCACATGAGGATAGAGAGTATCCATTGTCCAGGGGCCTTCTGATTGCCTTTCTGAGAGTGATTTGAAGCGTAAGTGTTGGGGGAATGAGAAATACATATACTTCAGCTCCATTCAGAAGTTGAATGAGCTGATGGGAGAAAGAAAGGATAATGAACTTGGAGAGAGAGAGAGAGAGAGAGAGAGAGAGAGAGAGAGAGAGAGAGAGACTGACTCAGTATCTGAAGTTGGGTTCTGACCAGCCTGCTATGCCATCTTTTTGAAATAGGCAGTTGAGTTGGAAGATTCTCCTTGTCAATAAGTTGGGGGGAGGGGGAAATAATAAAACCAACATATGATTTATGAGGGCTGGAGCGATAGCACAGTGGTAGGGCGTTTGCCTTGCACGCAGCCAACATGGCCGACCCAAGTTCGATTCCTCCGCCCCTCTCAAAGAACCCAGCAAGCTACTGAGAGTATCTCGCCCGCACGGCAGAGCCTGGCAAGCTCCCCGTGACGTATTCGATATGCCAAACACAGTAACAACAAAAGTCTCCAATGGAGATGTTACTGGGCTTGCTCGAGCAAATCGATGAACAAGGGGAGGACAGTGACAGTGACAGTGATGATTTATGAAAAAAGTTACTATGTTCCCAGCACTGTTGCTAGCCTAAAAAGCAGAAGATCATGGAGATCATTTTTTGTTTGTTTGTTTGTTTTATTAGTGAAACACCATGAGGTACAGTTGTAGACTTGCAAGTTGTTGTGCTTGGGTTTCAGTTATACAATGATCGAGTACCCATCCCACCACCAGTGCCCATTCTCCACCCCCACCAATCCAAGTATCCCTCTCACCCCCCCATCTCCATCCCACCCTGCCTTTGTGGCAGGGCACTCCCTTTTGTTCTATCTCCATGGAGATCATTTTTAAGGAACTGATGAGGCTCTGAATGGTGCCAGCTCACACAGAAAAGACTGGATCCCCTCAAGAGAGAAGAAACTGTAGTGGGAACCAGAGGATCTGACAAGACCAGGGTAGACAACAACAACAACAACAACAAAAACAAAAACACCAAGAGTTCAGATTCTTTTTCTCTAGATAAGATTCTACTGTCTATATAGAAAGCTCTAAACCAAGGCAGTTTGAAAAAAAAGGAAAGAAAAGAAAACCACCTATAAAATCAGCTTTACAAAAGCAAGCAGCAGCATTGCACTGCAATTCTGGGGTGTCCCACATCTGAACTTGGGTTGTGTCATTGTCATTCTTTTTTTTTTTGCTTTATGGCGTTCCCTCTTCTCTCTCCTCTTTCATGTTTTCTAGATAAAGGCACTCCACTTTACTTCCAATTTGTCTTCTGAAATTCTTTTCAATGAGAAGAGACAGAGACAAATGAACCTGAAATGCCAAGTTGGGACTTCTGTGTCTGTACCCTATAGGGGTTCATGCTGGCTTTCACCAGTCTTGATTTATCACTGGTGAGTGATGAATCCCCACCAGTGTTTGGACGGCAGTGGTAGTGTCTATTGTGGCTAACGTGGTTTCTCGACTTTTTTGCTCCCCAATCAACATGAGTGCTTATTGCTGATTCTTATGGCCATGAATTCTTTCTTATGAATTTATGCATGCTCATGACAGGATCATCAAAAACAATTTTACTCATTTCTTCAAGTGTTATTAATCATAAAGCTCCATTCAAAGCATAACAAGTTGGGTTTTGAGCCTTGGGTGTGGTGCTTCCTTTGAACTTACATTTGTTTTTGGAGAATTCTAGTTTGACTTTGAGAGCACTTGCTTCTTTTGTGACTGTAAAACACCCAATATGATAGAAATGAACTGGGTTGATTCCAGTTTTCCTTTCCTTGATGTTCTTCCCCCTCTCTTTCTCTACCTCTTTTCCTTCTTCATATTGTTTTCTTATATTTTCACATGGTTTGGAAAACACGTCCAAGAAAAGAATGTCTATAGGACTTCTTGCTTTTCTAGAAATATAAATATGAAATTCACATCGCCAAAGATAAAAATAAATATTGACAATCCCTTAAAAAGGTCAATTTGGTATTGAAGGTGTTCAAATAAAAAGCCCAGGATTTGGGGGGGGGGCTGGAGCCATAGTACAGCAAGTAGGATGCTTCCCTTGCACACTACTGAGCTGGGTTTGGTCCTTGGTACCCCACATGGTCTCCCAAGCCCTGCCAGAAGCGATCCCTGAGCACAGAGCCAGGAGTAAACCCTGAGCACTGCCAGCTGTGACTCCAAACACTAAATAAATAAATAAATAAAAACATTAGACATCTAACCAAAGAGGCATAGGTTTAATTTTTGGGTCTCTCACTGCTTCTCACTTACTACTATGTTTCTATATAATTTTCTACATAAACGTTTTTTGTCTTTTTGGGTCACACCCAGTAATGCCCAGAGGTTACTGCTGGCTCTGCACTCAGGAATTACTCCTGGCAGTGCTTGGGGAATCATATGGGATGCCGGGGATTGAACCCAGGTCAGGCATGTGCAAGGCAAACGCTCTATCCGCTGTACTATTGCTCCAGCCACAAATATTCTTAACAAAATATTAGAAATTATTCCTAGAAATGTAAATAATGTATATAATACTCTTGTGACCAATATAACTTATTTATGTAAGAAGAGATTAATGTTAAAATTTTAATTAATTTAATTTATTACACAATCTACAGTAATCTCCCTAGATAAAAAGAAGATTGTACAAAAGGTAACACTTATTGATGAATAAAAGCAACTCCCCCACATTTATTTTTCTCCCCAGATCAGGACCTTTTATTTAAATTGTGTATAGTTGATACATAGGTTTGTTTCAAGTCTGTAATATAATGATTCAATATATGTATTGGGAAATTATCACCACAATAAATCTACTGAGCATTCATCACTTCATGTACCTACATGTTTTTCCTAAAGAACTCTTAAGATGTGCTCTTAGCAACTTTTAAATATACAGTAGAGTATCATTGGTAGTCACCATACAGCACATTATATCCCCATGCCTTGTTTACTTCATAACCTGCACTTTCTATCTTTTGACCTCCTCTATACATTTTGAAGAACCTTTCCCTCACTGCTGGCAATGACCCATTGACTATATATTAAAATTGAGTTTCTTTGCTGCTGTAGTTTTCAATTCCACATAAAAGTGAGAACACGTGGTACTTATCAGTCTCTGACATATCTCGCTTAACAAGATGACTTCAAGGTCTATCCAAGTTGTTACACAGGAAAAAATTCCTTCCTTTTATGGCTAAATAATATTCCACTGTGCATACAATGTTTTCTTTATTCGGGTATTCATTGATGAACGTCTGTTTTTTTTTTCATGCTTGGGTATGTTAAATAATGAAAAGCACCCCTTTCAATGAGGAACAGAAGGAAAGTCGTGTATTCTGACAAATCATATCTAGTTGACAGCATACTTTATAGCAAAATACAGAATGTTTCTCTGTAAGAGTAGCACCCAAACAAGAATGCAGTCAATATTGTTTTGGAAGTTAGCTTGTATGATAGCCACCTTATGTAAATGAAAATCACAAAAAATGGAAAACATAGCAATCAGACCCTCCTAATTTATATATGATATGACTATACTTTTTAGCAGACTTGGGAAACCATCAAAAACCTTGTAGAAATAGTAAGTAACTTTAGAAAAATATGGAAGGCACAAGATCAATATATAAAAACAATATTTCTATATTGCAGCAAAAATTTTAAATGATGTGATTTATTAAGGTATCACAAACATAAAATATTTAGGGATGCAATTAATAATATGGGAATTTTCTGCATTAAATGATTGATGTAGGAAATCAGAGATTTAAATAAAAGGAGTGATATGCCATACTCATGGATTGGAAATCTGCCCCATTTTGATACCAGGGTAGCTCACAGCTTGCCCTGGGTTCATCCAAGTCCTATCATTGGGACTCTTATTTTGGGGTGCTAGGAACTAAGGGCAACTGAGGCTTAAGTCGAATAAATATGACAGAAGCCCAGGAATAAATGTTATTCAGAGTCAATTAATTTCCAAGTTACAAAAGCATAGCATTAATTGTCTCCCTGTGTCTATACAAAAGGACATTGTTCTAAGGTAAACTATGCAAAGAAACTTAAGAGAAAGAGAAAAGCAATACTTAACTTACAAATAAAAAATCCAGAATCTTTAGAAGGATCTGACCTTACAAGTCATACAAGTCACAGGGTCTGATTTGCGGATGTAGGTGATTAACAGATGGGGAAACAGAGCACAAAGGAGAGGTTAAAGATAAACACAGGAATGGCAGTGCCTCGGGAGAACTGTGATGGGTGTAACTCAATAAACTTAAACTCCTTGTGGCAAGGGAGAAAGGATAAACCAATATTATCCTGCACTATACTAGTCTGTGGTAAGAGGCTGTGAGAGAGGGAATACAGGCAGTGAGTGAGACTGGAAGGAGGCAGAAAAAGACTAGATTGGAGTTAGTAGGATGTCAACTCTCTGAAATTGCTGAAAATAATTAATTAATTCTTAGCAAAAAATGCTCGAGGTAAAGGCCCTCCCGTTGATCGTCGATTTGCTCGAGCGGGCCCAGTAACGTCTCCTTTGGAGACTTTGTTGTTACTGTGTCTGGCATATCGAATACTCTCGGTAGCTTGCCGGGCTCTCCGAGAGGGGCGGAGGAATCGAACTCGGGTCGGCCATGTTGGCCGCTTGTAAGGCGAAAGCCCTACCCGCTGTGCTATCACTCCAGCCCTTGCAGACTGTTTTGAAATAGTCCACGGACATTTAAATGTTTAAAGACCGGAGTTTGAAGACCCCTGAGCATCACTGGGTGTAGTCTTTGTGGCCCCATGACACTAGAGGTCTGAGTGCCACCTGCTCTGTGTCTAAGCTCTGCCAAGAGTGTCCTTGAGCCCCTGAGTTTGTCTGGTGTGGCCCTTTTATAGGTTGATGAGCACTGAAAGAGAAGAGCTGCAGGGGCTTTTACTTCTTAGTTTCAAGATCTGGTATAGTGTAGGATAACATTGGTTTGTCCTTTAGTCCTTTGCCTTAGGAAGCTTAGATTTATTGAGTTACACCCAACAAAGTACTCCTGAGTCACTACCTTTCCTCTGGATTGGATTTTGTAATTTTTTTGGGTGGTGGGTAATGTGTCACACCTACAATGCTCAGGTGTTACATCTGGCTCTGCACTCAGGAATTACTCCTTGTGGTGCTCAAGGGACCATATGGGATGCTGGGAATAGAACCTGGGTTGGCTTTGCATAGTTTACCTTAGATCAATGTCCTTTTTATATAGGCTCAGAAAGACAGTTAATGCTATGCTTTTGTAACTTGGGAGTTAACTGACTTCGAATAATATTTACTCCTGGGTATCTGTCATATTTATTTGACTTAAGCCTAAATTGCCCTCAGTTCCTAGCACTCCAAAAGCAGGGTCCTGATGAAGGGACTTGGAATGACCAAGGGCAAGCTGTAAACTACCCTGGCATTGAAATAGGACTGGCCAATTGCCATAAAACCTATAATAAAATTAAGAGCACAGTTGTTGACAAATTCTGTCATGACCCAAAAAGAGGTGACTGGACCCAAAGAGAAGTAACCCCAGAAGGACCCTGCTGGGGTTAGGAAGGACTAATCTGGCCTGAGGACTGTAGTCTGATATCTATAATGAGATGTCAACAGGAGAGCCATCCTATAAGCTTAACATCTCTCTTATCATGTCCATACAAAATGGACACACAGTGGACTAGAAATATTATTAATAAGTAAATTTAAGATGACCATTTAAATGTATATGGACTAAGGAAAGGAGAACTATGCCCTTACATGAAATTCCAGATTCTTGAACAGTTCTCCTGGCAAGATGAGATATTTGTCTTAGAAGAGCTTCCCCGGAAGGAAGGGCTTTAAATGTGTTGATTTTGCTATCTTAACTGTGTGAAATTGCTACCCCCAATCCTCTATGATTGTTCTATTTAACTAAGACAGTGAGAGTGGGCTTGGAAAGAGTCCACTGCCGTCGGCCAATCTGGGTGGGAAAGCGGCCTGACCACCAAACGCACACAAGACCCCCCACACATTCTTTTTTCTTTTTGGGTCATACCCAGCAATTCTCAGGGGTTACTCCTGGCTCTGCACTCAGGAATTACTCCTGGCGGTGCTTGGGGAACCATATGGGATGCTGGGAATTGAACCCGGGTCAGCCGCGTGCAAGGCAAACGCCCTACCTGTATAGAAGAATAGTAATGAAGACAGGATGATATTTACATAAACATTGACAAATAGGTCAATGGAGCACAATAAGTAGTTCAAAAATAATGTCCCACATAGATGATCAATTAATTTTTTTTATAAAGTTACCAATACAATTTAGTGAAGAAACGAAATTGTGCTGGAACAGTAAGACTTCGAATGGGGAGAAATGCACCACAATCTCAGATCACGCACAGAAATTACCTAACACAAGTCATGAAAGAAAATGTCAAAGCAAAACGACACAATTTCTAGAAGAAAACATAAGGGAACATTTGTGCTTTCAGGGTATAAGCAAATATTTTTCAGAGAGGGCATGAAAAACACTGACAATAAGTGATCTTAGGGGCAGAGCTACATGCCATGCCTCCAAACTCTGCAGCATGTGATCACGGTGTCCCTCAGCATTGCTGGACGCAAGCAACACCACATCGCCTGGCCCTAACATTGAGCCATTTGGCAGAGTATTGTTGGGGGTGGGGCCCCAGAACCTCTAGCAACTATTTGGGTACTTTCCTGTCCACTGTAACCCCCTCCCCCGTCTCTCACCACCACCACCACACACACACACACACACACACACACACACACACACACACACACACACTATGAAAGAAAAATGTTTAAATTGTACTTTTGACATTAAGGTTTTTCATTTGTGGAATATAGAGTAACATAATAGAAGAATAACACCTAAGGATAGTAGAGATAAAGGCCAGGAGGGTGGCCCCACAGCTTGGAAGCCAATTTCATGTGGAAAAGGCAGTTGGGATGGAGAAGAGACCAGTAGGCAAATGATGGTTGGAGGGATCACACGGGATGGTGCTGAAAGTAGACGATGGATCAAACATGGTGGTTGCTTAGTGCCTATGTTGCAAACCATAACACCCAAGAAGAGAGAGAGAGAGTAAGAGGGAATGTGTCTGCCACAGAGGAAGGGGATGGGAAGAGGTGGGGGTGGCGGGGGGCCTGGACACTGGTAACATTGGTGGTGGAGAATGGGCACTGGTGGAGGGATGGGTACTCGAACATTGTTTGATTGAAACATAATCACGAAAATTTGTAAGTCTGTAACTGTATCTCATGATGATTAATTAAAATAGGGATTTTTCTTTTCATTAGAAAATATTAAGAAAATAGAAAAACAGGACTGAAGTGATATAATGCATAGGTGTTTACTGCTTTTCATGTGGCCAATCCAGGTTCAATTCTCGCCATCCCATATAGTCCCCTGAGCACTGACAGGAGTGATCCCTGAGTGCAGACCCAGGAATAATCACTGATCATTGCCTGGTGTGGCCCCCCAAACAAAAACAAACAAACAAACAAACAAACAAACAAAAACAACAAAAATAAAAAAGTCACAGACTGAAAGAAAACTTCCCCAATACATTTATCTGAAAACATTTTTTTCTTGGTTTTAAAGCCACACCCAGTGGTGCCTCAGAGCCACTCTCAGTGGGCCTGAGCATTATGCATACAAAGCACATACTCCTTGAATTATCTCTCCAGGCCCAAAATAACTTTTTAAAAGAATACATAAGATATAAGATATCCTGCCACTTCCCTTTATGGCACTGCTATTCCACCTCAGACATTTTCCCAAAGAAATAAACATATAGAAATTAAAATATTGGGATCTTTATAGCTGCTCTAGCCATCATAACCCCCAGACTGGAAATTCTCTTAATATCTATAAAAAGAAATAAATATGCAAGCCAGCATCTATTTGTACAATGAATATGAACAAACTAGAGGCACATAATCACCAATGAATCTCAAAATATATTGAGTGATGGAGGTGAAATGCAATGGTTTGGTTTTGCTGGTCCTGGGTCTAGAAACCTGGGCCTCACATATGCATAGCATATGCTCTACAATGAGTCACATCCTCAGTCTTGGAAAAAAATGTCTTTATTTGATTAAGGCATTCAGAAAGTTTCGGGACGATGAAAATGTTCTGTATCTTGCTTCAAGAGTAAGCAAGGGCTCATAGTTATCAAAACTCGTTAAACTTTAGTCTTCACATAGGTGTATTCTATTACATGTAAATGAGACATAAGGTTTAAGCAAGGGAAACATTAAAATTCATTTGAGTCCCAGTATTTTAATGGAACAAGTGAATGACCAAACATATCTTTCCAAAAGTTGTTGAAATGAAATGGCACCTATGACATACCTAGCCTACAGTGAACTCTAGCTCTGGGATTCTTTGGGAAGCAGGGTGTATTTTTTGGCACATATGCAGCAGTGTACAGGGTTTATTTCTGTCTCTGTGCTCAGGACTCAATACTTGGCAGTACATGGTGGGGGGGGGGGGGCAGCACAGCGGGTAGGGCATCTGCCTTGCACGCAGCCAACATGGCTGACCCGAGTTCAATTCCTCTGCCCCTCTCGGAGAGCCCGGCAAGCTACTGAGAGTATTCGATATGCCAGACACAGTAACAACAAAGTCTCCAATGGAGACGTTATTGGGCCCGCTCGAGCAAATCAATGATCAACGGGAGGGCCTTTACTTTACTTTACTTACTTTACATGGGGGGGGTGGTATATGAAATTCTAGTGACTGAACTGGGGTTAGTCATGTATGTGCAAGGCAAGTTCCTTAACCCCTGTAGTATCTTCGACCCCGCAATGAGTTCTTAATGTTGATGCAATCAAAACCTGCTTCTTGGGCTTCTTGTTCCTTTGAAATGTCTGCTTTCTGAAAATTTCATTAAGGGCATCAATGAGGAGAATTAAATGGCTTTGTTCTTGTGTCTGCTATCTCTGCATTCTGGTGGTGGTGTCTATCTCCTTTCAATATGTCCTGAAAAAAAATCTTCAAGTTCACTGTGAAATGCCAGCCTCCTTCCCATTTTGGACTTGACTTGTCTTTTATCTGGCAAGACACTCTGCTCCCATCCGTGAAAGAATGTCACACACTCTCCCAAACTGCCAGTGAGTCCTTGCCTGCTCCACTGTCACCCTAGAAACTTCCCCAAGAAGGATTTGTTTTCAGGCATTTAGGATGCCTGATCTAGTTGGAAAAAAGATAAAAGAAATAAGCATATCTTCCCTCTCCTCCTCTCCTGCCCCCTCCTCCAGTTTGCAGTTACTGGCTCTGAAGAAAAGAGTTGATGTATCACTGGTTATGTCTGAAAGCCAGTCAATGGGAGGGCCAACTGTCTTCTGCTTCCAGAGAGTTCTGGTTTCACCTAAAAAATCTACAAAAAACAAGGTTAACACTGAGCTTGGATTTCTCACCAGGCACCAAAGTAAACCACACCAAAGTCTCCACTTTCATCAGTGAAAAGTTTCTAAAGGAATTTTGAGTGTTGCTCATAGGTATCTTCCCTATCATTTCCAAATTCCTGGAAAAAATTAGTCACATTCATAGGCAAAGGAGGTAAATTAACATAAGATTGGCCAAAGGCAGAGAATTGTCTAGAAACCTCAGTTTCAGGATGGGTGGTGCTACTAAGGCCAGACTTAACGCTCCCATGCTCGCCTCCGATTGAAGGCATGTGACCAGACCAGCCTTCCTAGAGCAGTGTATCGCCTTCCCACCAACATTAAACCTCACTCTATTACTCAACACCATTCTCTGCTCTGGAAAGATTTGTTTCTTTCTTGACCATGTGTATGCTGCTAAGCTATCGTCCATGAATGATCTCAGGGTTGTCTCTGTGCTCTGTGCCTTATTTATGCAGAGGAAATATAGAAATGTTGCTGATGAACTGTGCAGGTACAATGGGAAAACACAGAGCATGAATAGAGGAGATACCTTCAGCAGAGACATTTACTCTGTTCCTGGCTGCCTTTTCATAATGCCAGTGGGGTGAATATCCTAAGTCAGGCTTGGTAAAAGTCTGCATGAGCTAATGCATGATGTAGACACTAAGGGCTGTACAGCCTGACCAAGACAGCTATCTCACTGTAAATATTTACTTCATCTACAAAGCATAAGAGCTAGCTACTATGTGAGTTTGGAGGAGCTATGATTCTCAGGCAGGGCCAAGGTAATTCTCTTTTCAGAAAAATAAGTCAATCCCAACTTCTACTGGGGTCAAAGTTCCATCTTTCCTGGAGAAAAGAATTTCAGGTGAAAATGGTGAAGCAGAATAGCCTGTTCATTTGTGTGTTTATCTAAAAGGAATAAATGAGAGGAAGGAATGTGGATTTCTCTAGAAAGTGAAAAGAGTCTCTAAACTAAAATGAGTTTCATAGCCACAAGAAAAACATGGATATCTTAAAGGAGGGCCCAGTGTTGCCTTAGAAACTTGATTATATGGGGCTGGAGCGATAGCACAGGCCATTTGCCTTCATACGGCCAACCCGCGTTCAATTCCCAGCATCCCATTGTGGTCCCCTGAGCACCGCCAGGAGTAATTCCTGAATGCAGAGTAACCCCTGTGTATCACTGGGTGTGACCCAAAAAGCAATAAATAAGTAAATAAATAAATAAATAAATAAATTAGAAACTTGATTATTTAAAGATATTTCCCAAGCTATCTTAGTTTGGGGTTCTCTCTGCAGGTAAGAGTCAATGCTAGATTATTGTCAAGGAAGAGGACATTGAACACTGGTGGTGGGTCTTTGTTCATAGAGATTGATAGGGCAGTTGTTCTTGCTGAATTATCTCTCAAATCTCTTGATAAGTTCTAGTCTTTGACTCCTGAGAATAGGTGATGAAAGATTAGCTTCTTTTTAGGTTATTTATTTTATCTCCAGACATTTCTTGGTCTTCTGGCTTTCATAATTTATTGCAAAGTCCCCCAACCTACCTAAATGCATTGTAGTGGGAAAGTAAGGGTATACTGAGGAATAGTTGAAATCAGAGTTAAAACCTGAAAATGTGAAAGTAAGTGCATTTGTTGTGTTCTGAAGAAGATGGGACACTTGGGAACTTCCGGGTTGGATAGTTAGGTAGAATCCTTGGAATTCTTTTTAATATATCTGGACATTTATTCTAGGACATCACCACATCGTGCAGTTCCAGGGATAGTATACATATGGAATGACATGGAGTTAAGTGAAAAAGTGCCCTTGGCTTCACAAAAAGGTATAGTAAGTAAGTAAAGTAAGTAAAGGCCCTCCCGTTGATCGTCGATTTGCTCGAGCGGGCCCAGTAACGTCTCCATTGGAGACTTTGTTGTTACTGTGTCTGGCATATCGAATACTCTCGGTAGCTTGCCGGGCTCTCCGAGAGGGGCGGAGGAATCGAACTCGGGTCGGCCATGTTGGCCGCTTGTAAGGCGAACGCCCTACCGCTGTGCTATCGCCGAAAAAAGGTATAGGATTGCAAAAACAGCATATTAGAGAAGGAAAGAGAATGCATTTGAGAACCAGGTGTGGGGTTAACTCAGAAGTGAATAAAGGCAAGATTGGAAGGGAAAACATAATCAATGTCCTCATCTCACTTGGTCAGATTTTCTCCAGAATTCCGAGTCCAGATCAGTGCAAATCTGTTTCAGCCTGAAATAGAACTAAAGAGGAGAAGATAAAGAAAAATAACAGAAACCAAAGAATGACTCAGCAGAGCTCTTACATCCAGGAAAGGTCATTTTATAGACTGTGGTGACCAGCTGCCCTCTTTCGCTCCCACGGCTACAAAACAAATTTTTAACTCTTAGCAATTATGACCCATTTTAGAAAGTTATGCTGCATGGTTGACCTCATGCCAATTTATTTATACCATAGTTAGTGCCATAAAAGGGTCTGAGGAGCCAGCATTTGAACTTCTAAAAAAATCAAACAGCATAAGAGACAATCCGCAGTAAATTGTCAACCATAGACTTGACAAAGTGGGATATTTAGAACAGTAGGTAATTCCCATTTGTTTATTGTATAGATGCAAAATACACCTAAGAGTCAAGATAAGTCACACAAATAAGCATATTTCATTGTCTTTTATTTCCAGAAAAAATTCCCACGAATATGTCCAACAAATAAAGTAAAGGAAATAGGAGAAGTTAATTGTGAGGGGTGGGGTGCTCCCAGACAGAACTCTATATGGTGTGTAGTTTGGGATTCACCATTCTTAGTTCCCACACCTTTCCACTTTCCCTGCCTTTTTAAGTGTCATCTGAAGTTTATTTTCTCATCAAAAAGATGCCAAGGACTACATTTGGCAAGGATAAGTCCACCTCCGGAAAGTTAAGTGGCAGCTGCTTAGAACTTAGTGATTATTTGCTCTTCACATAGTAGAATCCTAGGAAAGAAAGGAGTTTGAAGCCACTTTATTTGCCTTAAAACCAGGTATTTCATTTTGATTTCCAAATTTTATTTCTAGAACTTCATCTTGAGGAAACAATCAGAAACATTATGGGTGCTTATGAAAAAAACTCAGAACTGTCTAGTGTTTGGATTCAAACAAATCTCACAAAAGATTGGCAATATTATGGGAATCATTATAGGGAAATAAGATGTTGGCAAAAAAACTGGGTTGTTGAGAAAGTTTTAGGGTTAGGTGCAAAGTTAAAAAATATATGCTTTTTGGGCCTAAGTGATAGTACAGTGGGTAGGGCATTTGTCTTGCATGCGGCCGACCTGGGATCGATCCCCAGCATCACATATGGTCCCCTGAGCACTGCCAGGAGTAATTCCTGAATGCAGAGCCAGGACTTAACCCCTGAGCATCACTGGGTGTGACCCCAAAAGAAAAAAAATGCTTTTCGCCTGCCATAGGAGCAGGCAGTGGGTGAGGGGTTGGGGTTGATGGTAGAGAATCTGGTGACAGTGGTGTTGGGAAATGTACACTGGTGGAGGGATGGGTGTTGGAACACTGTATGACTGAAATCCAATTATGAACAGCTTTGTAAGGGCCTATCACAGTGATTCAATAAAAAGTTAAAAAGTATATATATATATATATATATATATATATATATATATATAGCACTGTAGCACTGTAGCACTGTCCTCCCGTTGCTCATTGATTTGCTTGAGCGGGCACCAGTAATGTCTCACAACAAATTGTGAGACTTGTTGCTACTGTTTTTGACCTATTGAATACGTCATGGGGAGCTTGCCAGGCTTCGCCGCGCGGTTGAGATACTCTCGGTAGCTTACCGGGCTCTCTGAGTGGGGCAGAGGAATCGAACCTGGGTCAGTCATGTGCAAGCAAATACCCTACCTGCTGTGCTATTGCTCCAGTCCATATATATATATATATATATATATATATACTTATATGCATATATACACAGGACTACAGTGCTATATATATATATATATACTTTTTAACTTTATATATGTGTATATATACACCTTAAACATATTTTATATGATAGAAACTTTCTATCTATGTAGATTTATTAAAAATGCCTAGAATAAAATTCCAAAATATTAAAGTCAAGTTCTTAACAATGAATGATGTTGGGGTTGCGGAAACTGAGGTCTGTGTGACACAAGTGTCAGAGGCCAAACTCTGTGTTAGCCATATTACTTCATTTCCTTCAGGGTTAAACTGATATTTCCCAGCCTCCTTGCAAGTTGAATCCTGATGGGTTGACTATTGGGTAGATTCCAGCCTTCAAAGGAAGATAAGATGCACTTCTAGATTTAGCTTTAGAAATCCAGAGAACTCTCTGATAGACATGAGAACCCTGTCCAGCGAATAAAGTAAAGGAAATAAGAGAAGTTAATTGAGGATGTGCTCCTGGATAGAACTCTATGAACCTCTGGTGAGGCTGGGGTAGAGCAACACCCTGGGAGAGACTAAGGGAACTTTTAAGCTGTTTTGGGTGGAAAAAGGGGAGAAGGGAACAAAGACCAGTAGAACAGGCCAGTGTGCTTGGTCTTGCCTGTTATCTGTAGGGGATGGATGGGAGGAAGCATGGAATGCAGCCTGGTGACTTCCTGCCACCAAGTGGGCCATATGTCTTATCTTCCAGGCTGGGGGTGACTCCTGATTCTGGGAGTGTCAATATTTAATCCGCTGTTCAGTCGTGAGCAAACCTTACATTCTCCTCCCTTCTTCCTCTCCTATTTCTCATTCTTCTCCCTCTTCCCTCCCTCTATTCTCTTGCTGATTAGTCAATTGGTACAAAGGGTCCAGCTTAAGACTCTGAGGCTCTTGAGGGTAGCAGTACAGTAAGGTGAAGACTCCCAAATCCTGAGTCATTGTTGAAGGGGAATTCCCAAAGGGAGCCCCCTATTCTAGGAGCATATTTGTTCTACTTTGTGAGAGAAGCTCATTTTTATGGTTTGTGATATAGATACTGAGAGGTTAACGTGTTTGTTCCTTTATCTACTTTCAGCATGCATTTCTTATCCAGAGTGATCATTTCCAACTCTCTTTGTCATAGTGGTTGCTTCTCTATCTCAACTACCTTATCCCCTAGCACTTGAGTCAGGCTTCCAATCATGGACCAATCCTCCTGACCCACGTTTCTACTGTCCTTGTGTATTGTAGCACTGTAGCACTATTGTCCCATTGTTCATCAAGTTGCTCAAGCAGGCACCAGTAACGTCTCCATTGTGATACTTGTTACTGTTTTTGGCATATTGAATATGCCACGGGGAGCTTGCCAGGCTCTGCCATGCGGACAGGATACTCTAGGTAGCTTGCTGGGCTCTCTGAGAGGGACAGAGGAATCGAACCCAGGTCAGCTGCATGCAAGGCAAATGCTTATCTGCTGTGCTACTGCTCCAATCCTTGTGGATTAGTCTTACATAATGTTTTTTTCTATCCCATGAATGAGTGCAATCATTCTATGTCCCTCTTCTTCTGACTCATTTCACTCAGCATGAAGGGTTGGGTCTTGAAATGTTGTATGACTGACACCCGCTCATGAACAGCTTTGTAACTGTGTATCTCACAGTGATTCAACTAAAAAGGAAAAAAGCAAACGAAAAAGCAATACATTTTTAGAGCCAGAGAGATAGTTCAGTAGGTTGAATGTGTACTTTGCATGCAGGAAGTTCTGGTTCAGTCTAAGAGCACCCAGGGTCCCCTGAGTTCCACCAGAATTGACCCCCTGAGCAGGGCTGGATGCTTCCTTTCAAAACAAACAAACAACAAAAGCCCACCTGAAAAAAAAACAAACAAACAAGCAAACGCCACATGATCTTACTAATCCATTATGATTCTGAGCTTGTTTGTTATAGGATTTGCCTTTAATTCTCTAGAGTAAAGCATGTTTTCAAAAAGGGTTTCTACATGAGCTGTATTACTACTATTGGAGTTAGGAAAACAAGTTATTAAGAGCACATCATTGCCTATCTCTCTATGTCTACAAAACTTCCACGACTTTGAGTTCTATCTCTTTAAGCACCTGTGTGTGGAAGGCAAATCACCCTACCTCCTTGCCTACCTCATTCAAAGACTGTGCCCTGCAAATACTTCGGGTAAACTTGCTCTTCTTCTTCTTCTTCTTCTTCTTCTTCTTCTTCTTCTTCTTCTTCTTCTTCTTCTTCTTCTTCTTCTTCTTCTTCTTCTTCTTCTTCTTCTTCTCCTCCTCCTCCTCCTCCTTCTCCTCCTCCTCCTCCTCCTCCTCCTCCTCCTCCTCCTCCTTCCCCTCCTCCTCCTCCTCCTTCCCCTCCTCCTCCTCCTCCTCCTTATTTATTTATTTATTTTTTTTATTTTCACAGCCACCACTTACGTCAAGACTTAAGCTGCTTTACCAGAAACCTGGGGAGCAGAGTTGCAAAGCCACTGGCAGCTGATTCAAGGAAGTTTCAGGCTGACATGAGTCCTGCCGTTTGGACCGCAGCCCAGCATATGGTTTTAGAAAAGAGTTGTTTTCTATGGAGGGTTCTCGCTCTGCAGTTCTACTTATACCTCCCGAGTTACTTAATGTGAACATGAAAGTGGTAGCTGTGGTACAAATGGGGCCAGATCCAAGGTGATGAGCTGCGTGGTGAGTGCCCTGTCCCCTGTCAGACCTTTCCAGCCATGGCCTGCCCTTGCTCTGGAGGAGGGGACAGGTACCCAGCCCTCTAATGTCCTTTGGAATGTGCTCACCTGAGGTGGTGACACCTTGCCAGAAGTATCCAGGCCTTGGTTCAGAATCAGAATGGTAAGTCTGGTTCTCGTTTGCCCAAATACTGACATGGGAACACAGGTTGAGTGTGGGGAATAAGGAAATGGGACCTTTCTCTACCCACTGGAAGCTATTCTGCGCCCCCTCCTATTTTTTTTTTGTTCATGTCAGCTATTCCTCCTCTCCAGAGAATTGTATGTTTAGCCTCGTTTTACAGATTCATAGAGTGAGACCTTAACATGTGGCACTTAGCATGTGGGGACACGAAAGGGTGCTTCTCTGCTGTCTGTTGCTTCTTTTTGTCTTCATGCCCCTTTTTATAAGAATGATGTGGGGACAGGCCGTTCCTTCTCATCTCCCTGCCCCTATGGGGTCCTGGCTGTCACCCCCATGAACTGCCTCCAGGTGCCATTTAAGCGCATCAACAGCTATGATCCAGATTGTGAATGCAAGATTCACAATTGAATCTTGGAGCCAAGCATTTTAGAATTATAGCATTTTAGAATTTTAGAATTCCAGGAGTGCGTGGCCGCTTTTGCAGCCTTGCAACATCTTATGCTATTCAGAACACACTGTTCATTGATTTGATTTGCTCTAGTGGGGCCCGTAACGTCTCCATTTTGAAACTTGTTGTTACTGTGTTTGGCATATTGAATACGTCACGGGTGGCTTGCCAGGCTTTGCCGTGCGAGCAAGATACACTTGGTAGCTTGCCAGGCTCTCCAAGAGGGGCAGAGGAATCGAACCTGGCTGGGCCGGGCTGGCTGCGCGCAAGGCAAACTCACTACTGCTATTCAGAACAAGCAATACAAAAAAAATGATCTAGCATCTGCCTGCGGGGCAGGCTTGAGTGGTGGTGGGAAAACTCAAAATAATGGTGGTGGGAAGGTGTAATGGTGTTGAAATATTGAATGTAATCAATTATTATGAACAACTTTATGAAAATAAAAGAAAAAATTTTTTGGAAAAAAATATAATGTTTTATTGTTTGAACTCAAATCACCACCCAGCACTTTAAGGCTACCCTAAATCACACTTACAATCATGGTTGTAGGGCTGGAGCGATAGCACAGCGGGTAGGGCGTTTGCCTTACAAGCGGCCAACATGGCCGACCTGAGTTCGATTCCTCCACCCCTCTCGGAGAGCCCAGCAAGCTACCGAGAGTATTCGATATGCCAGACACAGTAACAACAAAGTCTCCAATGGAGACGTTACTGGGCCCGCTCGAGCAAATCGACGATCAACGGGAGGGCCTTTACCTTTACCTTTTAATCATGGTTGATAGCTAGCACAAGCAAATGACTAATTCAGCAGGAAGCGAATTAGTGCCACAGACATCCCCCCGCCCCCCGACCTCAAAGAATAAGACAACGTGCTAGGTAAGCATGAAAACACACCATTACATGTTCAATAGTTAATACACAAATGCTAGAGATAACTCAGTAGAGTTAACTAACCACAGCCCTACACAACTGCACTTTCAGTGTTTTTTTTTTTAAAGAAAACCTTTTGCTTCATGACCATAATTAACTTGGTCACTTGATCACTTGATATCCCGTTACTCATCGATTTGCTCGAGTGGGCACCAGTAACGTCTCCATTCATCCCTGTTGCATGCTAGCATAGCCCAATGGCATCTGATCCTTCTAGGAACACAAAGAGCCTCAAATTGATCGTTCAGGGTCTTGATGAAGAAGTCTGACCATTTCGTAGGTGGGCATCCATGTGATCTTTTGACATCCCGTGGAATCCAGTCAGTAATGGCTCTAGTCCAGCGGTCATCTCTAAATCTCATTATGTGTCCAGCCCATTGGATTTTCAGTGCCATAATTAACATAAAGTAAATCCTTTGTCTTTTTATTTAGTAAAATAATCATGCTAAAGGCAGATTGTACTTTATAGAGATTTTCAAATAAAGATTGATTGTGCTTTTTGAATGAGCCTCCCTCGCCCCCCAAAAATAAGCGGTACTTTTCCAACTCAAAATCTTCAGTTTTCAGCTGAAGATCACAGGAAGGAGGTAGTTCAGTGTCTAGTTCAGTACTAATAAACATGATCTCTCACTTTCCCTACTTGTTATGTCTTATTTTTAGATTTTAGGAAGATGTGGGTTTTGTTTGTTAATGTGTTTTTGGTTGTGCTGAGGATGGAGTCTAGAGCCTCGTGTATATCTTACTGCTAAAGCACATTTCAAATTTTAGGAATATGTTTAAGTGACCCTTCACGTTGGTCATTTACTTCCTCCTCCCTTCTGTCTCCCTCCCATTGGACTGGGACTGAGTGAGTTCTCTTGGAACCCAGGGACACGTATGCTGGCTGCCATATTTGTACCCTGAAATCAATATAGATTCTGATTTGCGGGGTGGGGGGGGAGGTGAAGATTGTCATCTGAATCTCTCTCCTCACTCCACTATTTCTCCGTGCTTTAGGTCTTATTGAGATTGTGCCAAGTCTGATTGATCTTGATCTAATCTCTTCTTATTCCTTGTCTCTCTCACATTTCTTTCTATGGGGGCTCACAAGTACACACACACACACACACACACACAACACACTGAAACAAAATTAGCACTTCATGGAAAGGACTTACTTCCTTTAAGGACCAGGACTCTCTTATTATTTCTCTATTTAACTCCTCTTATAACTGCATTAATGTTAGTTCTTTCTGAAATTGTGCTGGCTTGCATGACTAAGACTTAGAAAAGTTGGGAAGTTAAAGACAAGTACTTCTATTAGCACTGTAGCACTGTCCTCCCGTTGTTCATTGATTTGCTTGAGTGGGCACCAGAAACGTCTGCATTGTGAGACTTGTTACTGTTTTTGGAGCGATAGTACAGCGGCAGGGCGTATGCCTTGCACGCAGCCAGCCCGGCCAAGCCAGGTTCAATTCCTCTGCCCCTCTCAGAGAGCCCGGCAAGCTACCGAGAGTATCTCGCCCGCGCAGCAAAGCCTGGCAAGCTATCTGTGACATATTCAATATGCCTAACACAGAAACAAGTCCCACAATGTTACTGGGACCGCTCGAGCAAATCGATGAACAATGGGAGGACAGTGACAGTGACAGTTTTTGGCATATTGAATACGACACGGGGAGCTTGTCAGGCTCTGCCCGTGAGGGCAGGATACTCTCGGTAGCTTGTGGGGCTCTCCGAAAGGGACTTCTATTAGTAAGATTTTTTTTTTCACTAAATAGTCACATTCAAAGTGGAGAATAAGAACACATTTAGAGTGTAACTGTCTGATTTCTTTCTGTTATAAAGCCTTCCTTGGCACTGCTGAGGGTGTCAGAAGGACTTCATACCCAGTAGTAAGTTGGTGCTGGGGAATCAAACTAAGGGCCTTACACAGGCTTGTTGGGACCATATGGGATGTTGGAAATTGAACCCGGGTTGGCCTCATGCAAGGCAAACACCTTACCCGCTGTGCTATCGCTCCAGCCCCCAGATCTGATTCTTGAAAGAGAAACTGTGCTTTCTGTCAATGCATTTGTTCCTGGATAATACTAGAGGCCGAATACACGGTTCTTGGTCCCAAATAGATTTATTTTCTTTATCTTTTAGGAACTCATCATAGGGGATTCTTGGGAGAAGCAGATCTTTGGAGGGGTAGGTTCCAAGAGTATGGCTCCACTCTATTTGGGGTTAGTTCCTCTGGGGCTAAGAAACTTATTTTCCATTTGGTAGGCTATCTTCAGGGCATATCCTATCTTCACCTTTTATATCAACTTCCTTTCTACTCTTCATCTTGGTTCCCTGTCGCTAGCACCCATCCTGCAATGGAAAAGGTGGCTGAGAGGCCCACTAGGGTGACTGGTCCTCACCTTTCATAATCCCAGAACAGGGCTCCTACTTCTTGCCTTAAGTCTATGAACCACAGGGAGGGCTGATTGATCTTACTGGAGAAGGGGACCCATTTCTGAGTAAGGAGGCCCTCTGGGCTCAGAGCTGACTTGCTAGCCTAGGCAAGGCTGGGCGACCTCAAACATCCCTTGGGTGGCACAAAGGTGGGGCAGATGGGTAGTCCTGCTCGAACCACTTGAAATGAATCCATGCAGAAACGATTTCCGTAGCAGAAGAGGAGTTCAAGTCTGAGAAGGCAAAAACAGTACATGATGTACATCTTAAAAAGAGAATAAACATGCTGTGGTTTCTCAAGGACCCTGACTCAGAGAAAGGGTGACAGGGGGGAAGTGCCCTTTGAGTTACAAAACTGGGTAAATACTTGCTATTCTTATTAACCTGAACTTTCAGATGCTGTAGGTCTTAATCGCCCTTTGTTGTTGTTGATTCTAACCGCCCTCCCCACCCGAAAGCCCTTAGTAAAAAAAATTCCACAGGTGTTTGCATTCAGGCTTAAATTTCATTCATTCTGATTTTTTTTTTTTCTCTCAGGCCGCTTGGGAATTAAGCCTTTCTCCTTGTGCGCTTTTTCTCTGATTTGGCAAAATCCAGGAATGAATTTCTTGCTTTTGTCTTTGTTGCCATAGGATAATTGAAAGCAGTAGCCCCTGTCCAATAAAATTACTTTTTCTCCTTTTCTTTTATTTTTAAAAAGGTTTTCAAAGAATGTCAACACAGGCCAAAAATCTGGGGGAAGCATCTCTTGTCTGCGTTCTTCCCCTCTCTGATTTCCCCCAATCTAGCTGGGATTCCTGAACCGTTTTCCATTCCCTTGGCTTCCGAGGTTTTCTGTAAACCAAGGGCAAATAACTACGACTTATTTTTGTTCTCATCCCTAAGCCCCCTGCTACTCTCCCTCTAGTCAACTTCGTTTCCCAAGAGTTTTGTCCTTATATGGAATGACGTCTATGGAGGCCAGAGACCAAGGAAACACAGGCTTATTATAAATTAGAATATAATATATGGAGAATAAGTAAGGAGAGGCTGCTAAAATCTCAGGGCTGGGACGAATGGAGATGTTACTGGTGCCTGCTCAAGGAAATTGATGAACAATGGGATGGCAGTGATAGAGTGATACAGCGATAATGTTCGGGATTGGGAGTGGGAAGAAAGGAGAGCATTTCTGTTACCAAAGGAAAATAAGGGGCCGGAGTGACAGCACAGTGGGTAAGGTGTTTGCTTTGTACATGATGACCCGGGATTAATTCCCATCATTCGGTTTGGTCCCCAAGCACTGCCAGGAGTAATTCCTAAGTACAGAGCCAGGAATAACCCCCTGAGCAACATCAGGTGGGCTGGAGCGATAGCACAGCGGGTAGGGTGTTTGCCATGCACACGGCCAACCCGGGTTTGATTCCTCCGTCCCTCTTGGAGAGCCCAGCAAGCTACCAAGAGTATTCCGCCCACAGAGTAGAGCCTGGCAAGCTCCCTGTGGCATATTCGATAGGACAAAAACAGTAACAACAACAAGTTTCACAATGGAGACATTACTGGTGCCTGCTTGAACAAATCGAGGAAAAACGGGAGGACAGTGCCGTAGTGCTACCATCAAGTGTGATCCAAAAAGTCAAAAAAGAAAAAAAAAAGGAGAATGAAACTTGAACATGTCAGGAGACTCTAGCTAGCCCCAAACACTAGTGATCCCATAGACCCTAAAAAAAAAAAAATCTACCCCCTCCACACAGGTAACTTAATCTCCTATTTAGCTGCACTTTGCGATAGATCTAAATTTGATCTTAACATTGCCTTCATGGGTAGGCAAGAATTGGAGAGCAAAGATTTCTTAGTGGCTAGCAGATATATTGCCAAATTGACCCCCTTAAGTACCTAATAGGTTAATTATTATATTCTCTTTATCAGAATGTAGATTGAGAATTAAAAGAAGTCCTTTCATCTGACTAATGGATGGTTAGTTGTACAGCAAAGCTTTTCCACTCAATTAAATAGTTTGAGCTATAAGACATGTCTTAGCTCAATCCATATTTACAGTGATATCTCTATCTGTACCTATACACTTAAGTTTATTTAAATGTCTTTATCCATATGTAATGTTATATTAAAGAAATTGGCTTACATATTGGTGGGGGTTGGCGATTCTGAAATCAGTAGGAAAGACCGACAAGCTGAAAACTCAAGCAGAACTTCTGTTACAGTTTTGAAACAAAATTCTTTCTTTTTTAGGTAACTACAGTTTTCTACTTTGAAGTCTTTCCACTAATTGGATTGGACCCACCGGTGCAGATTGGATGCTCTCCTTTAAGTGAAATCAACTGCTTTTTAAAATGTTATAATTTCTATAAATACAACAATATCCAGTATTTAGCAACTAAGCAACATAGCTGAGCCAGATTAAGCGGCCCCAAGTCACATACTTCTCCCCGTCACATGCTTCTACCTTGAGAATAACGTGTCCTAGTTGGCACAGTTACAAAATGGAAATGGACTGAGCTGGCATTAGATCTGGGGTGAAGAAATTAATTTAGGTATGTCTAGCTCCTAAAATTCTGAGGTTTGTTATTGTCCCTATGACATCGCTTATTCCATACAGATCCATACATAAAATATACATTTATTCCATACATAAAACTCACATGTTTTAGATTACAGGTAATAGAAAATCCTTACCATTTACGATAGCAAACCCTCAAAGTTCAGAGGTGGCACCAGTAATGAACGTAAAGACCTACATTTTTTTTATGCTGTGGAAATTCACTGTGGTATCAGTGTCATGTAGGGCTTAGCCTCATTGTGGCTCAGTGACATCATTGTTGCTTACCAGAAGATAAAATCTGTTTAAAATCTGTTTAGAGAGACAGACCCACCATGATACATAAGCAAGACAAGTCTAAATAGTCTTTGGGCTGGGAAAAAAAAAGCTAGTTCAGAATTATACCAACAGCAATTGTGAAATAATCCATGCAAATTAATTTAGACAGATAATATCTCGAAACTGAATACACATAAAAATTATTCAGGAATATTCAATATTAATTTATTTTTTGTTTGGGGAGGATACACTCAGCTGTGCTCAGGGATCACTCCTGGCTCTGCATTCAGGGATCACTCCTAGTGTGCTTGGGAGGGGGCAGATGAGGTACTGGAATCGAATCCAGGTAGCCAGTAGTTCCTGAGCATAGCCAGGTGTGACCCAAAAAGAAAAATAATACTAAACAAGCCCCCTTACCCGTTGTTCTATCTCCCTGATCCCATTCAGGAATATTTTAAAACAGGCGAAGGACTGAACCAGACCAGAGCAATTAAATCAGAATTAAACCTGGTGCCATTGGAGGAAGCATCATCCTACTTCCCAGTTGAGTCTAAAGAGCAAACAGCACAGAAAATTTCTACTGCAGTTGCTCCAGAACCCACTCCAGAGTCCTGAAAGGAAGACGTTGGGGAAGTTACAAAAATTCTTTATGTGGGGAAACTGCATTCTTTTCCTCTCTAAGTGTGAGAAGTGAATTAATGTATAGATGTTATCATCGCAGAAACTTTCGAGAGATTAGACTATTTGTGGTCTTAAAAATTATCACTAGGATTGTGAAAGCAAGCAGCTGCCAGGACCTCTGCTTGGGTGGGCACCACTATCTCTGGAAAGAGCTCATGAAGATATTAATCTGAAGATTTGGGTATGTGGGTTTTGTGACTGAAATCCCCATGGGTCAGGATGGGCTAACTCCCTCCACCTCCTTGTACTTCCAGAAACCTTGGCAGTCACGTCCATACTCTAAAGCTGCCACCCAGTTTATAAAGCTACTGCAGCCTTACCTTCCCAGTGAAAATATTGGATGTCCTGACCTGACTGAACACACGATAGCCTCTTAGCAGTTGTATTGTGGATCATAATGTACGAAAGGAAAGGGAGAAAGAAGGAAGGTGCCTGCCATAGAGGCAGACTGGGGATGTGGTAGGGAGGCAAAGAGGATGTTGAGGGAACAGTGGAAGGGAAAAGGGGCACATTGGTGATGGGAAATGTACACTGGTGGAGGGATGGGTGTTGGAACATTGTATAACTGAAGCCCAATCATGAATAGCTTTGTAATGGTCTATCTTATGGGTGGGCTGGAGCGATAGCACAGCAGATAAGGCATTTGCCTTGCAAGCGGCCAATATGGCTGACCCGAGTTCGATTCTTCCACCCCTCTCGGAGAGCCTGGCAAGCTCCCGAGAGTATCTCACCCGCATTGCAGAGCCTGGCAAGCTCCCCGTGACGTATTCGATATGCCAAACACAGTAACAAGTCTCATGATGGAGATGTTACTGGGCCTGCTCGAGCAAATTGATGAATAATGGGAGGACCGTGACCGTGATCTCATGGGTATTCAATTGCATTTTTTTAAAAAATAATCATCTTTAGTTTTAAAAAACATTTTAAATTTAGGCATCCTGATTTACAAAGCTACCAATAATGGAATTCCAGAGATATTCCAGTTATCCCTACTCTGCTTCCTTCTATTAATGTTCCCAGGTTCCCTCCCCCTCCCCTCCCCCTACCCCCTGCTTTTCCTTAAGTGGTACATTTTTAGGTTATTGTAACTTGGGTCCTGTGCTTATAGTTGTGTTGTTTCTAGTCACGGTCACGGTCCTCCCGTTGTTCATCGATTTGTTCGAGTGAGCCCAGTAACGTCTCCATCATGAGACTTGTTGTTACTCTGTTTGGCATATCGAATATGTCACAGGTAGCTTGCCAGGCTCTGCTGTGGGGGCGAGATACTCTCGGTAGCTTGCCGGGCTCTCGGAGAGGGGTGGAGGAATCGAACCTGGGTCGGCCATGTTGGCTGCGTGCAAGGCAAACGCCCTACCGCTGTGCTATCGCTCCAGTCCTTGTTTCTAGTAGTTTAGATAAATACAAATCCTTAACCTCTACACCACCGAAGGTGTAGAGGTGTCCCTACATCATTCCTACATTCTCTCCAGACTCTCCCATCCACTTCTGTTGCAGAGGCCTGGGATTTGAATATAATCTTAACGTCATTGAGTCATTGATCTCATTTAAGTTTGCCCTGGAGGGATATTTTGATGCCCGAGTTTAGGAGTTAGTTAAGGAGCTCCTGTTTGATTTTTTTTTTCTATCTTGACTTACAGGCAAGCCACTATTTTCTCAGCCTCTCTTTTCTCTCCTTGTTCATGTAAAACAGATGCTTTTGAGGCACTCAGCAGAATAAAGAGGTTGTTAATTTTTAAATCTCTGATTAGAGCTTATGAAGATTTTTTTGTGTGTTTGAATGCTTGGAAATACTTTCTTGCATATCTCATTGGTCTGTCTCTTTATTCTTCTTTGTCTTCACTATTACTTTCTTCTAAGCTTCAAGATTCTCCTTAACGTGTGTGCTGTGATTAGTCTACCTCTCTAAACAAATTTTATCTTCATGAAAGTAATGGTAATATCCTTCACTTATATATTCCCAACTCCTATTAAATGTCTGCAACATAATTCATACACCCAAAGTATATTTTTCTGGAATGAATGAATAAATAAGCTTATCGGTCAGTAACATACATAAAATTCAGTGTTGGCAGAATAGCCTGATAAGTATGATAAAATTTTGGAAAGGTTACTTTTCAACCTCAAAACTCAATTATTTCCCAGTCTAAAAACCCAGGAATCTCTTTTACTGGATAGACACATTCCACTCTTCACACAGAGTATTCTGGGAAATCTTGTAATAAAATTCACTAATGTAAAGCATGTCATTATTTTTCTCTTTGAACAATGTTGTAATTTAGAAGATTACATTCCTGACCAAATACTGGGCTTTACATCAGAGTTAATGATTGGCCACACGTCTTAGAAGACATCACAGAACAATAATAAACGAGTAAAATCTTTGGGAACAGCAAAGGTATGTTTTCAATCATATTAAATAGCTTCAAAATATGCTATAGAGGTTCACATTTTTATAAAGTGAACGATCATTTTATTTATTCTATTATAATTTAGAAAACCTTTTCGAAGATGACTGGAAAGAATTCAACTAAATACATTTAAAATGTTTTGTCTGATGCCTTTTTATTTCCCATCTTATGTTGTCTGAAATAAGAAGAAATATCCCGAAATGATTTCATAGATTACATAGTTGCTTCAGACTCTGTAAATGTTTTAATGCATGAATCTGCTACCGTTGAAGCTGCGAATAAAGATGATTATGATAATGGTGAAAATAAGAGGATTTTCTTTTCCTCACTGAAAAGAACTTTCACAATAAAGGACTAGCCAATTTCTTCCTGCTACTCTCTCTTGCCTCCCCTCTTTCTAGATTTCTGCTGTTTTTTTTCGCTTAGATCACTTTTATTGAAGTAATAAAGTTAACAATGCTGTTAATAATGTTTTTCATGCATATATCTTTCCTACCTCATATCCATCACGAGAAAGCCAATTTCCTTCTACCATGTCCCAAGGATCCCTCCCAACCATGTAAGTATCCATAATTGTTGAATCAATAACCAGCCCTTTTCTCCCCATGAAGTACAGTTCTGTAGACAAAATGTTCGGTTCCAATTACTTTGGTCCATTGTTATTCTATTACTATGCTTTTTTTTTTCTTTTTGGGTCACACCTGAAAATGCACAAGGGTTACTCCTGGCTCTACACTCACTCAGGAATTAGTCCTGGCGGTGCTCAGGGGACCATATGGAATGCTGGGAATCGAACAGGGGTCCGCCTTGTGCAAGGCAAATGCTCTACCCACTGTGATATCGCTCCAGCCCCTACTATACTTCTTTATAACCCAAATTATGGGATAGATCTCTATCTCTGCCTCTTTCTCTCTCCCTCTTTCTTTTTTTTATGGAATTAGTGACACCTACACACATAGAGATGAGTAGAGTTAATCTTTTAAAAGTCTGTAGCACTGTAGCACTGTCCTACCGTTGTTCATTGATTTGCTCGAGTGGGCACCAGTAACGTCTCCATTGTGAGACTCGTTGTTACTGTTTTTGGGATATCCAATACGCCAAAGGGAGCTTGCCAGGCTCTGCCATGCAGTCAAGATACTCTCAGTAGCTTGCCAGGCACTCTGAGAGGGTCGGAGTAATCAAATCTTGCTGCGTGCAAGACAAATGCCCTTCCCACTGTGCTACAAACTGTAAATCCATGATAGGTTCATAGCTAATTTCTTAAAAGTATCTTTTTTATTGGATGTATATATGCATTTAAAATTCACATGGGGATAATTCTGTGCTAATACTTTTTTTTTCTTTTTTTCTTTTGGGTCACACTTGGAGTAAGCTCAGGGCTTACTCCTTGCTCTGCACTCAGGAATTACTCCTGGCAGTGCTCAGGGGAACAAATGGGATGATGGGAATCAAACCTGGGTCGGCCGCATGCAAGGCAAAAGCCCTTGCTGCTATGCTAATACATTTTTAAAGTAACATGAAATAGGTAACTGCAAATTTAAAATTTAGTAAGAGTAAAGAGAAATAGGAAAATTTAAAGGGGAAAATATGTATAGGCCTATGAAAGTATAGAAGTTAGTTTTATACTAAGAAAGGAAATATTGGCCTTATGTTTGAAAATATTATATTATTGAATGGAGTGATAGTTGAGTGGGTAGGGTATTGGCCCTGCACACGACTGACCCGGGTTCAATTCCCAGCATCCCATATGGTCTCCTGAGCACTGCCGGGAGAAATTCCTGAGTGCAAATCCAGGAGTAACCCCTCTGCATCGCCGGGTGTGACCCAAAAAGAAAAAAAATTATATTATTTTAAATATAAATAATATACTGATTAAGTATCTGTATTAATAAGTAGAAGGTTGTAATTTAAAATATCTGTTGATGTAAAAAAACCTGATCAAACGGAACATTAAATAAAAATGGGCTGGAGCGATAGCACAGCGGTAAGGCGTTTGCCTTGCACGCAACCAACATGGCTGACCTGAGTTCGATTCCTCCGCCCCTCTCAGAGAGCCCGGCAAGCTACTGAGAGTATCCCGCCCGCACGGCAGAGTCTGGCAAGCTACCCGTGATGTATTCGATATGCCAAACACAGTAACAACAAGTCTCACGATGGAGACGTTACTGGGCCCGCTTGAGCAAATCGATGAACAATGGGAGGACCGTGACCGTGAGATGTTACTTTGTTATTGAAAATGAATAAAATCCTTTAGCAAACTCGAAGTAAATATACCTTTCTTAGTCTAATAGTGGACAACTATAAGCACCAAGAGTGAGCACCATACTAAGTGCCATATGCTGAGAAGTTTGTCCTGTGATTTAAAGAAGCACTTTTTTTTTTTTTTGGCTTTTTGGATCACACCCAGTGATGCTCAGGGGTTCCTCCTGGCTCTGAACTCAGGAATCCCTCCTGGTGGTGCTTGGGGGACCATACGAGATGCCCGGGATTGAACCCGGGTCAGCCGAGTGCAAGGAAAACACCCCATCCACTGTATTATCACTCCGACCCCTAAGGAATCACTTTTAACACTTCTGGCCACGTTGGTTGCAGTGTTATAACTTGTCTTTCTGCCTGGTCCGTGGTGCATAGTTCTTTCAAATATGAATGATAATTTAGCCAGATAGAGTACTTTTGGTGAGGAGTTCATTTCATTGAGTTTGAAACTATATTCCTCTATTCTCTTCTGGCTCATAGAATGTTATGATCAGCTACTAATTTTATGAGCTCTCTTTTGTACCTAAGTTATTTATGTGCATTGGTGAAAGGACGGGTGTTTGATTATTGTATGACCAACCGAGACTTGAACTGAAAGGCTTTGTGACTGTTCTCACGGTGATTCAATAAATAAATAAATAAAAATAAAAATAAATTAATTAATTAAAAAAAGAACTCTGAGAGGAGATAGAAGCAGCTTCTTTTTAAAAGAAAAATAAATAGAAGATGGGTAAGAGTCTGAAAATGAAAGGATATCACACCAGCAAGCTATGGCATAAGTTTGAGGATCAATGTTTAGAATCACTGGAGCTCCCTGAGTTTCAGGAAGGTGAATTTTAAGAAGAATCAATAGTTAAACAAATCATAGTTAAACGTTTTCTAGAGTTGATGAATCCAGACAACAAAATATAAGAATGGTTCCAGTGAAAGTAGACTCAACCAGGAAAAATCCAAGACACATTGTTCTCAAACTTGATAAAAACCAAAGACATAATATTAAAAGTAGCAAAATCAAATAAATACCTTAGGTACAAAGGAGAGCTCATAAAACACTTCTGGCTCAGATTTTCCCACCACCATTCAAGCCTGATTTTCAGGGACAAATGCTAGATCATTTACTTTCCATTGATCACTTTGCATGTCAGGAAATGCGGTTCGGAAAAAAGTCCTGGTACCTGCATGCCACAGCCATGCTTGTAAAAGCTCATCATCACCGGGATTCCATCAGACTGTCACTGTCACTGTCACTGTCCTGTTGTTTATCGATTTGCTCAAGCGGGCCCAGTAACATTGTGAGATTTGTTACCGTGTTTGGCATATTGAATCTGTCATGGGTAGCTTGCCAGGCTTTGCTGTGATCCTCTCAGAGTTCTTTATCTTTTATCTTTTCTTCAGCTAATATTATTATGCTGCTCAGACCATCTATTGAACTTTTATATCACCTACCCAAGTTTGATTCCTCTGCCCCTGTCAGAGAGCCCAGCAAGTTACCGAGAGTATCTTGCCCGCACAGCAAAGCCTGGCAAGCTAGCCGTGACATATTTGATATGCCAAACACAGTTACAAGTCTCACAATGTTACTGGGCCCACTCGAGCAAATCTATGAACAATGGGAGAACAGTACTACAGCGCAGTGCTACCACATTCTTCATTTCTGTTATTTCTGACTTTAGTTTTCTCATTTTGATTCTCATACTTTCTTGTGCTTTGAAACTGATCATCTGTTTCCTGGTTTCTTTGAGCTCATTAAATATCCTCCTTCAGGGCTGGAGCAATAGCACAGCGGTAGGGTGTTTGCCTTGCACGCAGCCAACATGGCCGACCTGAGTTCGATTCCTCCACCCCTCTCGGAGAGCCTGGCAAGCTACAGAGAGTATCTCACCCGCATGGAAGAGCCTGGCAAGCTACCTGTGATGTATTCGTTATGCCAAACACAGTAACAACAAAGTCTCCAATGGAGACGTTACTGGGCCCGCTCGAGCAAATTGAAGAACAACGGGAGGACAGTGACAGTGACAGATGTCACTAAAGTTGTTTTCTGAGGATTTACAGAACAAGTTGAGTCTTCGACCTTTTTTTTTTTTTTTTTTTTTTGCTTTTTGGATCACACCCAGCGATGCACAGGAGTTATTCCTGGCTCATGCACTCAGGAATTATTCCTGGCAGTGCTCAGAGGACCCTACGGGATGATGGAAATCAAACCCGGGTCAGTGGCATGCAAGGCAAACGCCCTACCCGCTGTGCTATCACTCCAGCCCCTCTCTCTTCCCTCTTTTTTTTTTTTCTTTTTGGGTCACACCCGGCGATGCTCAGGGGTTACTCCTGGCTCATGCACTCAGGAATTGCTCCTGGCGGTGCTCGGGGGACCATATGAGATGCTGGGAATTGAACCTGTGTCGGCCATGTTGGCTATGTGCAAGGCAAATGCCCTACCCGCTGTGCTATTGCTCCAGCCCCTTGAGCCTTCTGTCTTATTGTTTTTACTTGTTATTGAATTTGGTGGGCTTTTACATCCCTTCCCCATTGGTTTTGCAGTACTTCTACTGTGCTGAGTGTGAATATTGGTAGTCAGTCCCATGAGAAACTCTGAGGGATTAGACTTGGCGTTGCTCTCTTATCTCCTTATATTCAGTGACAGGAAGTATAACTGTTCATTATGAAATATGTCGGGAAGAGCTGTAGCCCTCCTCATATTGGTTGCATGCTTTGGGAGATGTTTCCCTGGGTTCTTTAATATGATGGAGGTTGGGAGTGAAGGCTGTCAGGACCTAGTCAGAAGGGAGGTAACCTTCCTTCTATTTCTAATAAGACTGAGATGTTAGTCAGAGATTAATCTGACTTGGAAGAAGAGGAGAGCAAGCAGAGTGTCAGGAGATGTGGCACTGGGTCCAATAATATGGTGGAGGTCAGGTGTCCACAGTTTGGCTGCCTTTGGTCTGCTTCAGGGATGGAGTGATGCCCCTGCTGTTGTGATTTTTCCGTGGCACCTTCCCATCCATTCACAGGGCCATTCCCAGAGATTATTTAAGAGAAGCTCCAAGAACTCTGGAAATTACCAAGGTCCATAATGTTGCTTCTCTGTTTGCTACTGACAGCCTTCCTCAGGTAAAGGCATTAAGGAGTTCTGAGTTGGTAGTTCAGGGTACATTCTTGGGGAGGGGAAGATGATGGAAGATAGATAAAAGAAACATGAAATGATTTGTTCACTTTTCATATTTTCTCAACAGGAATGCTCAGACATATAAGGGATCTATGTTTCTCTCTAAATAATAGAAAATACTCAACATTTGATTTCATAATTAGTGGTGTAACCTTATAACAAATAACTGTAAAACAAATTCAGCTGAGTAAACTTTAGATATTTTTTAATTTTGTTTTTTGGGCCACACCTAGTGATGACCAGGTGCTCCAAATAGCTCTCTGCATTGGGGGCTGCTCTTGTCAGTGCTCAGGGAACTATGTGGTGCCAGATTAAGCCCAGGTCTCCCTCACTGCAAAGCATGTACTCAGTCCATTGAATTCTCTCAATCCAACTGGGAAGAATATCAATCAATGATTCATGGATCAAGCAGCCTCCAGTATAGCAGATAGGGGTTTTGCTAAGCTCTACAAAATGAGAGACTTTTACAGCCACTAGAGAGCTGGGAAAAAGAAATTAAACTTAGTAAAGAAGTGGGTAGGTTACTGTAAAGTATTGTCATTTTTTTTTAGGAGACAAAAGGAATCTACCAATTAGATTACCTAAATAGAGCTGACCAGGTAATTCTTGATGGACTGGTTTCAGGTTCTATTTATTGGAACACTGACCATGTAATCAAGTTCAATCTTGATTTAGTGAGGTGGGACTTAGCATAACTGACTTCATTTTGACCCGTTGTATTGTTCTTAATAGCTCTGTCGGGAAAGGAATGCAAAACAAATTATATTAAATTAATTAATTTGTTTTACTGTAATACCAGCATCATCATTTTAAATTGCAGTTCTACTACACCATACCACCCACCAGAGTGCCACAATCCTGCAACCATTATCCCAAGGTTCCACCCCCTACCCGGGCATCCTCAGATTCTATTACTCATACGTATCTTCCGGTTGGCAAAGAAACTTTTGCATTTGTATCTTTTTTTACTCATTTTTAAAATAATTTTATTTATTGGATCACCGTGAGAGCAGCTACAAAGCTTTGGGGACTAAGTCTCGGTCATACAATGAAACATCCACACCTTCACTAGTGCCCACCCTCCACCACCAAAATCCCCAGCATACCCCCATCCCACACCCTCCCCCCACCTGTGGGGCAGATGATTTCCACATTACTCTCTCTCTCTCTTTCTCTACTTTGATCATACTCAATACCCTGACACCAGACCCACTATTATTATTTGGGATTCTACCCCAACACTCAGATCTGCTGAAAAGGCAACAGTAGACAATTTGTTTTCTATTGCTGGTTATGAATGACATATGATGTCGCATGGCTACAGTAGTGGCTGCACGATTTTGAAATTCTGAAATTTTAACACTTAAATTTGGAGGGATTTCTGCCAAAACCTGCTGGGTTCTGAGATTTGTTCCTGAGACTCTGGGACCATGGCCATTAAGTAGCTTGATCAGGAGCCAGAAAGGCCATTCATGGGCGGTGACTCGGGGTCTCGTTGGCACGGGAGGAAAGGGCCATCTCCGCCCCCATCCCATGAGGTCCTGCCTGTCCTGTCACTGAGGACCCAAACCTGACTGGCCAATGGCCTCTGGAGGATGGCGGCCACCAAATCGCCTAGGGGAGGCAGGCAAAGTGACAATACTCTTTCCCCCCTGGGGTGGCCCAGCGACAGTAACCTACTGCGGAGTCCAGATTCATTTCTGCCAAAAGCCACTGGGTTCCAACATCTGTTTCTGAGTCTCTGGGATAATGGCCGTCAAGCAGCTTGATCAAGAGCCAGAGAGGCTGCTCATGGGCGACGACTCAGGGTCTCGCTGGAGAGGGGAGGAAAGGGCCAGCTCCACCCCAATCCCGTGAGGCCCCACGTGTCTTGTCACTGAGGGTCCAAACCTGATTGTCCAATGGACTCTGGAGGATGGCAGCCACTGAGCTGCCTAGTGGGAGCAGGCAGAGGGACAGAAACCTTTCCCCCCTGGGATGGTCCGGCGACAGTAACTTACTGCAGGTCCAGACACATTTCTGATAAAAGCCACTGGGTTCTGAGATTTGTTTCTAAGTCTCAGGGATCATGACCGTTAAGCAGCTTGATCAGGAGCCAGAGAGCCTGTTTGTGGGCGGCGATTCAGGGTCTCATTGGGGTGGGGAGGAAAGGGCTGGATCCACCCCCACCCCATGAGGCCCCATGTGTTTCATCACTGCAGGTCCAAACCTGATTGTCCAGTGGCCTCTGGAGTATGGTGGCCACTGGGATTCCAGGGGAACAGGCCAAGGCACAAAACCTATTCCCACCTGGGTTGGCCCAGCACCAGTAACCTATTGCAGGGACCGGATGCATTTCTGCCAAAAGCTGCTGGGTTTCAAGATTTGTTTCTGAGTCTCTGGGATCATGGCCGTTAAGCAGCTTGATCAGGAGCCAGAGAGGCTGTTCGTGGATGGCGACTCGGAGTCTCATTGGGATGGGGAGGAAAGGGCTGGCTCCACTCCCATCTGGTGAGGCCCCACATGTCTCATCACTGGAGGCTCAAACCTGACTGTCCAGTGGCCTCTGGAGGATGGAGGTTAAAGGGCCACCAGGGGGAACAGGCCAAGACACAAAACCTATTCACCTGGTGTGGCCCAGTGCCAGTAACCTATTGCAGGCACAGAACACATTTCTGCCAAAAGCTACTGGGTTCCGAGATTCATTTCTGAGTCTCTGGGATCATGGCCATTAGCAGTTCAATCAGGAACCAAAGAGGCCTTGCCTCCGATTATATAGCTGAGCCGGAAGTGGTTTGTGGGTGTGTCTCCCATATACCTAACTTTTGACCATTTACTTTCTTGGTAAACTTTGCCCCAAGTTTTTGGGGTCTGGCCAAAGGCACAGCAGCAATTTTGGGGTATCTGAAAGTCTGACGGTGCCATCAGGCTGCTAATGCACTCGCCTCACAGGTACAGATTGACCTGCTGGCGGCACCATACTCTCAGCATTTGTATCTTTAAATCTGCATCTGTAGGTGTCTTGAATAACTCTGAGCTATTCAGATGATCTTTTCCTTTGATCATTTTTCAGCTTTTATGTAACTCTTCAAGTCTTATGAAGTTGATATGAATCCTAATGACTGCTAATATAATAACTTTCATATTACAAAAGTCTTGTTTCTATTAAACTTTCTGCTTTATGGATAAGGCATATTTTTGCCTCTTTTTGTAACCTCATTTTAGCTTTCCTTTGTGTCATGTAAACATGTGACATGTTTAATTAATTCCCCCTTCAGCCAGTTGCAACATCCTACTGGCTCCTTCATTAGTTTATGAATTAGATACAAAATTTTGATGACATCTCTTTGTATGCTTGTAGGTTTTATATTTAAACAACTGGTTGTTGATTCATGCCCTAAAATAAATATTAAGATAGCTTTTATTTTCATCAGAGGGCCTAGGCAAAGACTCTGGTAGTCCATCCAAATAATAATAAAAAACTGTGTAGTTATCACTTTATTTCATGAAACCAGCAATATTTAATATAAATATAATTTATAGTTATGTCCCAATAATAGATAACTTTAAAAAATTATATATATGTATATTTTGAGCCACCATGAGATACGTAGTTAGAAAACTATTTATGCTGGGATTTTGGTCCACAGTTGAAAGACTGCTTCCGGTGCTGGGGAGAAGGCAGTTGGAATAGAGAAGGAACCACTATGCCAATGATAGTTGGAAATGATCACTCTCAATAAGAACTTTGTGCTGAAAGTAGGTAAAGTAACAAACATGATGGCCTTTCAGTATCTATATGGCAAAAAACTTTTAAATAATGCTTTACCTCTAAAAAATTTTTAGCTATTTGATGAAACAATATCATATATTATAAATTGAACAAGAATTACTCTAACTCATATTTTGCAGAAGAGGAATTAGGGGGTTATGTGTCCTTTCACACTTATTTGTATAAAATAAAGGCCTTCTCAGACAAATGCCCCTTATCCCTTTCCCATCATGCTACATCATATAACATAATACTTCTGTTATACCTCAAAGAGCCTGTTGAAAAATCAAAGTTAATTTAATTAAGTTGGAGACAATTTTAGAGTGAAGAATAATTTATTTAAATATGCCAATAATTTGAAAATTGATATTTGGTTATGGTTTATAGGTTAACCCTCTTTTTAATCACAGTACTTAACTGATCTGTAGAATTATGGCTAGGTAATTTATAATAGTATCAATTTTCTGAAGGAAGAAAAGAAGCCAACATTTATCAAATACCTGCAATGTGGTAAGGCTTTCAAACTTATTTTTTAATTTAATCTTTAAAATAACCTTGAGGTAATGTCCATGTACTGATTTTACTGTGGACGGTGATAAATATTATAAATTATTAATGCCATTTATTGACTACTCATATAGTATCTGAAAGTCATATATTACCATAATGATCCTATCAAATTGGTTGCATAAGTGAAGATTAAATCATAGGAGCATTAAGAAATGTTACCAAGGTCATTGTTAGAATTTAAACCTAAGTTCAAAGCTTATGGTATTCGAGTGGCTGACATCATTGTTTGGCCAACAAGTAAAATGTGTCCATTCTTCATGGGCCTTTGCACTCAAAATTGTGAAGAATAAAGGATGACCTTGGTCTGGGGGGGATCGTGTAATCTACCAGCAACATAGGATCAGATAGGTATGGTCAGTAGAACTTGAATGGTCAGTGGAACAGATAGCTATAGTCAGTAGAACATGAAGGAGAAGTTTTTGAGAATGGATAGAAGTGAAAAAGAAATTTATTTTCCAGAACCAGGATCCTGAGACCATTCTAATTGACTTCCCTGTGCACCTTCTCACTCCTCCTACCCCCACCTCCAGTATTCAATCCAAGGTTCTTCTACAATTTTGAAGAATAATGAAATAAAATTATTTATAATAGATAATAATAAAAATAATAAAACAATTTCAGTAGGCGGGGGTCACACCCACCAACTGGCCTTCTGGCGCCATGTAATCCCATCAACGGCCAAGTCTCAGAGACTATAAAACCCAGCTCCCAGAACCGTGCGGCTGCATTCGCGGCCACGCGACATCTTATTATGACATCTTAATATCTCATTCCTACTTTGGACAAACTGGCAGGCTACCGAATGTAACCTGCCCACACGGCAGAGTCTGGCAAACTCCCCGTGACGTACCCAATATGCCAAATACCAGTGACAATAATGGGTCTCATTCTCCTAAAGAGCCTTGAATATAGCACTTTCTTAAAAATCTCAGGGCTAGGATGAAGGAGACGTGACTGGGGCCTGCTCGAGGCAATCGACGAATAACAGGATGGTCGTGATTCGTGATTTGTGAATAAAATAAAATCTTTTATTTGTCATTGTTACTTATTCCCAAATGAACGATGGGAGGACAGTGACAGTGACAGAACTTTCCTGAAAGCTTTAGGGAGTTATGAACAATTGAAAAATCACCCAAAGGGTTTTGGGGTAATATAATATTGGGAGCTGAGTACTCTGTGATTAGATAAGGCTCAGTGGCCAGATAACGATCAATAGGGACAGGCCCTCTGATTAGAATGAAGAGAGAAAGAAATTGGGGGTGATCTCAGAGAAACTCCCTCATGCCAGGTACTTTACTCAACTCCTCAGTTTGAAGGAATTTTAGTAAAAGGAACTGAGGAGAAAAATTTGCAGACGTGATTGCTGAATCATTTTGACAAATCTTGAGGAACTGGACTTCTGGCGGACTTCAGCTTTCGGGTGAACTTTGAACTGATTGTTGGAAGTTAGTATGTGAAATTTGGAAAGGAATAGCCTAAATTTGGGTAGGAGAGGAGACTTCTGGAGTGTGCTAAATCCCCATTCCCTTACCATGATCAGGGAGATAAAATTTTTCAGCTGCCAAGTTAGTCAAAGGCCATAAATAGAGAGTGCTTGGATATCAGGAACCCATTTGTCAGTAAGAGCTCTAATCAGAGAAAATGCTTTTAAAAAAAATCAGCGTTTTTAATCAAAGATTAACAGGGCTGGCAGTCTGAAAAAGGCTCAGCAATTTTGGTGAAGGGCAGTTAGGCTAGAGAAGGGACCTGTGTGACAATAATAGTTGGAAATGATCACCTTGGACAGGACCTGAGTGTTGAAATTAAAGGGATATACCTGGTAAGATTTTAGTATCTCTATTGCAAACCATAATGCCGACTCACACACACACACACACACACACACACACACACACACAGAAACAGAGACGGACAGAGACAGAGTCAGAGACAGAGAGAGACCGAGAGAGACAAACTGGACATTGATGGTGGGAAATATACACTGGTTAAGGGACAGGTGTCAGAACATCATATGAGTGAAACCCACTCATGAACAACTGTGTATCTCACTGTTCTTCAATTAAAAAAATAAATTTAAATCTTTTTAAAAAATAGCTAGTTTTCAAAAGGACTAGGAGAGAGATTCTTATTTCCACGATAATACACTGTATCAAGGGACAGTAAGAGACTATGATGAATGAACTACAATTTGAGCGCTGACCTCCTCTCTCCATATAGTCGAATCCCCTTTCCATGTATCAAATATATACATTTTCATATCCTGCACCTCCTCTTCCCTTCTCTCGGCCAGATCCTGAAAGTGTTTTATTGTGCAGAGTTCCCAGTTGTTGAAAAAACACGAAGCATTCCCCTCTCTCATTCCAGCCCTGTGTTCTCATTCCAGAAGAGCATCAGGAAGGGTTGGAGTGTGTCTGACTTGTTCTGTCCTGACCCCGGATGTCCTCAGGCTTTCTGTTGTCCAAACCTTTTTTGCTGGCCTCACACACAAATTCAAACAGGAGGTCTGAAAGGGCTTCTTCTCCACAGCCATGGCTCTGAGGTTTCTGTTGTTTATAAATATGGGTTTCAAGTTTTATGGAGGAAATAATTTTCAATTTTTTCTTTTTCTGTGGAATCCAGCAATCTTGCTTCCCTTATAAACAAGTACGACAAAGATGTTTTTTTGGTTCTTCAAGGCAAGGGAAAATGAAGTGTTCTCCTTGTCTTCTGAGGAAGAGGACTATCATATCTACTTGAGAGTTCTAATGAAAAGTTCAAATAAATTATTTCCTCCTAGAGATTGTGTCTGGGCCAGGGAGGGGAGCTGGAAAAACTGCTTTCTGAGAGGTTGTTTTGAAACTCTAGCTTCATTAAACCCGCCTTCACATTAGCCATCAAGGGGGAATTCCTATTTTCAGAACTGGAATCTCTATACTGCATGGGCCAGGACCAATGATTAGGGGCTCCAGAAATGTCACTAAGTAGAGACATTGACAAAAGTTTCTGTTTTCAAGCCCTTTGTAAGTGACAACTTCCATAATCCAGCAAAAAGTGGAATCACAATTGTTTTATGCTGTGTCTAGTGCAGAGAGAAGTATGAACACAAAAAAGAAGGTGGTGGGGGACAAGGTGGCATAAGAAATGACAAAAATCAGACTTTTGATGCAGATGCAGTTGTAATCAGAGATATCGGCATAATTTCCTGACCCCACACCAGGCTGTCTTCACCAGGGTACCTTGGAGGGGGCAGTGGGTTGAGTTTCCCTCCCCCCCAGCAGAATTCCGGCAGCCATAAGCCTCCAGAACCCAACCACTGCCATGCTTAAGGCCACTCTCCACATGCTCAGATGAGCCTCACCCAAGAGGGAATCGGTAGAAAAACCCAGGTATGCAGTATCCGTGACTGACATCTCCAAGCCCGCTCAGATCGGGACTGGACCTCCTCCCCCCAGTTCCCCAGTTTTCCCGTAGCTTGGCAGTCACACCCACAAACTGCCCTAGGCAGTCATGTAATCTCATCAACGGCCAAGACCCAGAGACTATAAACTAAAGCTCCCGGAAGAGAGCATGGCAGAATTTCCTGGAGCTCTCGGCCATGAGACCTCTTATACTCTAGCCCACTTACATACCAAAAGTAGCACACATTTGTTTGGTTTTAACATACTTACTTGTAGTCTCTCATATATGGGCTTAAATGGCTCCAGAATGAAATACAACATACAACAACCTTCACACGCCTCCCTCTTATTGTGGTGGGAAGGTGCTTGGTGGTGGGGATCGGTGTTTGAATATTATCTGCAATGAACTACTGTGAACGACTTCATAAAAATAAAATATAAAAAAATTGCAAAAACTTTTTAAAAAGTAATCAGAGATACTGAGAACCAGAAACAGATATAGTTAGACAGAGATTTAGAAAATCACATAGAGATTCTGAAAGACACACATGCAGAAAAACCACATACCCCTCCTAGAGAAAGGGTGGATGAACACAGTATATACTTTATTGACACATTTTACATATTTATATATTTTATTGTCTCCAGTCTTCTCTGTGGTTTTTTTTTTTTTTTGCTTACACTCTTCTGAACTCTGCTGAATTGTGAGGAAAACCTTTGACAAGCTGACATTTTTGTTTATGCTTTGGAAAGGGGCTGGAGAGATAGCACAGTGGGTAGGGAGTTTGCCTTGCACACGGCTGACCTGGGTTCAAGTCCTCCGTCCCTCTAGGAGAGCCTGGCAAGCTACTGAGAGTATCCCGCCGGCACAGCAGAGCCTGGCAAGCTCCCTGTGGCGTACTCAATATGCCAAAAATAGTAACAACTAACCAGGCCCGACCCTGCTTAGCTTCCCAGATCAGACGAGATCGGGCGCGGTCAGGGTGGTAACAACAAGTCTCACAATGGAGACGTTACTGGTGCCTGCTCGAGCAAATCGATGAACAATAGGAAGACAGTGCTACAGTGCTTTGGAAAGACTCAGTCCCTCTTCTGAAAAAGGCTGCAAAGCTCAGATATATTTGATTCTGTTCCTTCTTAGAGCCTTCCCTTTTATGAACTCAATGTGAAGAGGCAACTGCCCAGTCTGAGTGGATGTATCACCTGATAGTGGAAGGGTCCACAGTTGGCCCCGAGATTGCTTCCATCAAAGCCAGATCTTCAGAAGCATGTTTTTAATTGCTATATCAAAAATGTTGTTTGTGGGGCTGGAGTGATAGCACAGCGGGTAGGGCGTTTGCCTTGCATGCAGCCAACATGACCGACACAGGTTCGATTCCCAGCACCCCATATGGTCCCCTGAGCACCGCCAGGAACAATTCCTGAGTGCATGAGCCAGGAGTAACCCCTGAGCATTGCCGGGTGTGACCCCCCCCCCCAAAAAAAAGCAAAAAAAATTGTTGTTTGTTTCCCTTCAACTTAAAATCTGCATTCTTTTTTGTATATTTGGGGGCCACACCCTACAGCGTTCAATTTACTCCTGTCTCTATGCTTAGCTATCTCTACTAACAGGGCTCAGGGGAGCATATGGTGTGCAGGGGATTAAACCTGGATCAAGCTTAGGCTAAGCAAACACCCTGCAGATTGTCCTCTTGCTCTGGCCCCCAAATCTGCATTTTTTAAATTATTTTAGTTTGGCCAACTGAATCTGCTCTGGATGGCGTATTTTTCTGTGAGGCTTCTTGGGTCTGTGTTATTTGGGTGGAGCCAAGCTCCCCAGCCCAATCTTGCTCTGCTATCTGCTGTCAAAGGCTTAGGGACCCGTATTCACTAAGGATCATGTCCAAAGACCCCAGGTGTTATGGTGCCAACTACAGTCTTTGTTTTGTCCTTCAGGACTCCAATGTCAAGCATTTCTCTGACATTCTGCATTTGCCAAGAGAAAGCTAAGGTGTGACAGTGGCCCTTTGGGACCGGTCTCCAGATGAGCAGTGTCAGGCCCTTACCCTTGCCAGCTCGGGCTTGGACATTTCTTTCTTTCTTTTTTTTTTTTAAGAGGGAAAAAGTCATTTTATATATTTTTAATGCATTTCAGTTTGGCAAACATTATGTTGACTGCTGAGAATTACTTTCAAAATGTAACATTGCATTCTCATTTTCTTAGACTATGTCAATATATATACAGCTGACAAAACGTTTGTAATATTTTTGTATTCCAAATGTATTTTATTTAGGAATCTCTCTTGCTAGAAATATTCCTATAGAACTATGGTCAAGATTCTATATAGAAAATAATTTTAAAATTTGGTGAAAGAGGTGATAATTTATTATTTATTTATTTATTTATTTATTTATGTAGGAATACTGCTATTTATTCAGCCACTGATTAGCTGATTAAATTGGGCATGAACTCCACCTTACTTTTTTTCATAATTTTATTTATTTTTTATTCTTATTTTTTTTATTGAATCACTGTGGGAAAAGTTACTAAGCTTTCAGGTTTAAGCCTCTGTCATACAATGATCAAACACCTCTCCCCTCACTAGGTAAAGGTAAAGGTAAAGGCCCTCCCGTTGATCGTCGATTTGCTCGAGCGGGCCCAGTAACGTCTCCATTGGAGACTTTGTTGTTACTGTGTCTGGCATATCGAATACTCTCGGTAGCTTGCCGGGCTCTCCGAGAGGGGCGGAGGAATCGAACTCGGGTCGGCCATGTTGGCCGCTTGTAAGGCGAACACCCTACCCACTGTGCTATCGCTCCCCTCACTAGTATTCATTTTTCACTAAGGAGGTGACAATTTAAAGCCACAAAATCTTACATAGTGTGTAAGACAACGCTTCCACATTATAGATCAATAAGTATAAAATTCTATCTTAATGAATCTGACAATATGACAAAACACTGTCAAAAAACACTGTCCTCCCGTTGTTCATCGATTTTCTCAAGTGGGCACATTTTTTTTTGAGACTTGTTACTTGTTGTTTGGCATATTGAATATGTCATGGGTAGCTTGCCAGGCTTTGCTGTGCGGGTAAGATACTCTTGGTAGCTTGCAGGGCTCTCCGAGAGGGACGGAGAAGTTGAACCCGTCTCTGTTCGTTTGGCTGCACGCAAGGCAAACACTCCATTGCTGTGCTATCGCTCCAGCCCGATCGTCATAAAAAGTCCTAAAGATCAACCAGTTGTTAAGTCAGTAGATGGACATTTCTAACCTGATTGACCGGCAACTACCTAAAGGGTAGAGATCATGAAGGAGGGAGAAAGCAGACTGGAGCGTAGCCTTCAGTCTAATATAGCTTTTCTGTGACAGTGGACTACACATGACTAGAATTTAGAGGTGGGGAAAGGGGAGGCTTCAGGGAATGTGAAAGTGAGTTGGAGGAAGAGCAGGAGGAAGGGCAGAGACTTTGGGGCAGAGGGATGGCGCAGGTTCAGGTCATTCCTCAAGGTTGCTGACTTACTCTCATGATTCCTTTCTGAACTTTCCAATGATTTCAGGGCCCCTTTGAAACTTCCTTTTCTCTTGGTCCTCACCCAGCTGATACAGCAGAGCTTATGAGGTCCAAAGACACAAATACAGACTTGTAGCCAGATCAGCTTAAGTTTTACTGGGGCTTTAGGTAGTATGCTCTGTGGGTGGTATGGGCCAGAGGGATTGTGCCTTCTTACTACTTCATTTTCACTCTTTGCAGACTTCATTCCTCCCTCCCCTCATTTTTCAAGAAATTAATTAGGCTCCTAAAATGTTTTTTTTTATAACTTTCACTCCCCAAAGCTTAGATAGGTCTGATAATTAAACTGATAATTAAAAAACACTGCTTAACTGTTATTCTACACCAGCTTCTTTCTAAATATTGCGTGAATTTGTCAAATGTATTTTGTACTTTACAAAATAGTCATTTTTCTATTCCAGTAAGCACTTCAAATAAAGCATCTCAGTATTTTAGAGAATGTCATAAGCATTTGTATACTTTCCACCTAGCTTTATAAGATCTTGACATTTAGCTCTATATTTTAATAGATGTGTTTTTGTTTGGAGAGGATCTACCAAGTGGTGCTCAGGGGAGCTGCAGACCCTTCTAGTGATTCTCTGTTGACCGGACAGGCAGCTCAATGCAAGAGCCCAAGGATGTGGTACTATTTGGGTCCTGCTGTGCTGGGGATTATCTGGACTATCTTGGCTGTGATTCTTCAGCAGGCCTCCAGGGTTGCACCCCATGATTTCTGGAGGCCTGTTGGTGCTCAGGAATAAAAAAGGGTTGGCTGTATGTAAGTTTGGCTGTGTTAACCTTCTACTTCCTCTCAGGTCCCTAGATTTTTTTTTAAAGAAAGAAACTATACTAATGACTGACTCTGAAACTGATAATTAAAAATCACAACTTAACTGTGATTCCACATGATGTACAAATCAAGATAAATAAAAAAAAATCTTGTAGGTGAAGAAAGATTCCTTTTCTTTAATGAAATAATTTTTTTTAAGAAAGAAGGAAATGATTGAGCTGGAAAATCAAAATCCTGCAACCTTTACTGTGAGCATGGATCTAGGGGATGGTCATTGATAAACAAAACCATGAACTACAATCTTAATAGGGATCTTTACAGGGGATGGGGCAACTTGTCAGTGTTGGCCACTTGTACCAGCTGTTCTCTCCCAAACAACATGGATCTCCTGATGTGATGCCATGGACGGATTCAGTATAACCTAGGATATTCTCTCTCCCCACCCCCCACCACCACACACTCCAAAAAAAAAAGTTGGATCATTGTGAGTTCACAAAGTATGGGGACGCATGACATATGTGCTTGGTGGTCGAGAGTCACCTCCCCAGCCACCGCAGACCCACCAGAAGAGGAACAAAGAGATGGGGGACCACAGACTGATGGTCAAAATGGCCCATGTAATGCAGAGCTGCTACCATACTTACAGAATATCTGAAGGTGTTTGAGGCATAGGACTGCACTTAGGTATGATTGATCTGTTACAGAGATAAAGTGTTTTGGTGGAGGCAATTGTCTTGGGGGATTAACTCAAGGAGATGCTCTGGCTCCCAGGGACATCTATATTGCTTTCCTCTTTCCCTATAGTTGCACATATTAAACAAGTAAGTTTACTTCTTATTAATACTTGCAGTTATTTGGATCAAGAGAGTAAGAGATAAAGATTCCAAAACTTAGTTCTCTGGGCTCCGAAGGCAAGCAAGTCTTTTACAATAAATCCCAGACTAAGTCCTCAGGTCAGTTCAGCTAGTCCTTTTCCATGGGGGGTCCTGTCTCTTAAATCATAACAACTTGTATCAGACCATGCATTTATACTTTCTGGACTGTCTCATTTCAATGCGGGGGTAGCTTTGACACTGGTCCTGCGTTCACCCCAGTTCCATGGCGGGATCTTCCTTTGTGGGGTGTTAGGAACTATGGCAACTAAAGTCTCATTCAAGTAATAATGATGGATACCCAGGAATAGATACATTTCAGAGTCAATCAAGTCCTAAATATTAGGAGCACAGCATTAATGGTCTTTCTGTGTTTAAGTTGAGAACATTGCTCCATGGTAAAGTATGAAAAGACTATAGAGGAAATAAAAAAGCAGGTAATATACTACAAATTCACAGTCCAGAGTTACCAGAAAGTTTTGGCTTATAAGTAACCAAGACTGACTTGGGGAACTGTGACAATGAGAGATAAAACACAAAGGAAAGGTTAAAGATAAACTTAAAGATTAGGGATGTTTGAAATGGTAAGCTTCTCTTGGAGGAAGAAAAGGGGTAGTTCAGTGATGAAGACTACAACACTTCCAACAGGTCTGAATTAACCAAATCTCTAGCACAAACTTCCTTGTGTGGGAAATGTAAGAAAGAAACCAGTTAAATGACACCAGAAGAAAATGAACAGTTGAATCTGGAATGTTGGACAGCCTAAAGGTCAACAGATTTGGTTTCTTTAACAAGGAAATAGAAAAGGTGGTGCAGGATGGGGTCAGGGAAGGAAGAAGACCCTGATCTGGCTAGCAAGCAAAGTTTCTGTTAAAATAAATGTTTTCACCACTGCCCAAGCAAGTGGAAACAAACATAAACAAATGGCACTATATAAAACTAAGAAGCTTCTGCACCTCCAAAGAAACAGTGACCAAAACACAGAGAGAGCCCATGGAATGGGAAAGAACATTTACCCATCTTGTAAGGGGTTAATATCCAGGATATACAAGACACAATATACATATACAAGAATTGTACAAGAAAAAACCTCCAACCCCATCAAAAAATGGGAAGAAGTAATGAACAGAAGCTTCCTCAAAAAAAGAAATACAAATGGCTACAAGGCATATGAAAAATGCTCTACATCACTAATCATTAGGGAGATGCAAATCAAGACAAGAATGAGATATTATCCCACACCACAGAGACTGGCACACATCAAAAAGAACAAGAACAACCAGTGCTGGTGCAGATGTGGGGAGAATGGGACTCTCTTTCATTGTTGGTGGGAATGCCGACTGGTCCAGCCATTTTGGAAAACAATATGGGCATTCCTTCAAAAACTAGAAATTGAGCTTCCTTATGACCCAGCAATACCACTTCTGGGAATATATCCTGAGGGTGCAAAAAAAGCACAGTAGAAATGACATCTGCACCTGTATGTTCATTACAGCACTGTTCACAATAGTCAGAATCTGGAAACAACCCAAGTGCCCAAGAACAGAAAACTTGTTAAAGAACTTCGGTACATCTACGCAATGGAATACTATGCAGCTGTTAGGAGAGACGAAGTCATGAAATTTGCTTATAAATGGATGGTCATGAAGAGTATCATGCTAAGTGATGTGAGTCAGAAAGAGAGGGACAGGCATAGAAGGACTGCACTCATTTGTGTAATATAAAATAACATAATATGAGACTAACACCCAAGGATAGTAGAGACAGGGCCATGGTTGGACGCCTGTCTTATGAGCTGGGGGAGAAAGCAACTGGGATAGAGAAGGGATCACTAAGTCAATGATGGTTGGAGGGATCGCTCGGGATAGGCGATGTGTGCAGTAAGTAGATAAAGGACCAAACATGATGGCCTCTTATTATCTGTATTGCAAACCATAATGCCCCAAAGTAGAGAGAGAGAGTTTCATTTCATTTCATTTCATCATCCTGTTATTCGTCGATTGCCTCGAGCAGGCCCCAGTAATGTCTTTTTCATCCTAGCCCTGAGATTATATTCAAGGCTCTTTAGGAGAATGAGACCCATCATTGTTACTGGTATTTGGCATATTTGGTACGCCACGGGGAGTTTGCCAGACTCTGCCCTGTGGGCAGGCTACATTCGATAGCCTGCAAGTTTGTCGAAAGTAGGAATGAGACAATAAGATGTCATAAAAAAAAAAAGTTCTGATAAGATGTTGCACGGTCGCGAATGCGGCCGCGCGGTTCCGGGATCTGGATTTTATAGTCTCTGAGTCTTGGCCGCTGATGGGATTACACGGCGCCAGGGGGCCAGGTGGTGGGTGTGACCCCCGCCTACTGGAATTTGGAGGATCTGGGTGGAGGATGCTCAGCCCAAATCCGAGTAGGCTTGGAGATCTCGGCCCCGGAACCCGCGTGGCTTTGTCCCTCTGCCAGTACCTTCATGTGTGCGGAGAGTGGTCTCAGCATGGTGGTGGCTGGTCCTGGAGGTCTTCGGCTGCCGGAGCCCTGGTCGGGGCGGGGAGGAAAGCTCAACCCACTCCCCTCCAAGGGGCCCTGGGAAGGAACACCCAGGCGCGGGGGCAGAAGACTGCACTGTTCTCATCCGGGATCTGGATTTTATAGTCTCTGAGTCTTGGCCGCTGATGGAATTACACGGCACCAGGGGGCCAGGTGGTGGGTGTGAGAGAGAGAGTAAGAAGGAAATTGTCTGGCACAGTAGCGGGGAAGGGTGGGATAGGGGGTATGGATAGTGGGGACATTGGTGGTGGAAAATGTGCACTGGTGAAAGGATGGGTGTTCTGTCATTGTATGACTGAAACTCAAACATGAAAGCTTTGTAAGTGTAAATCATGGTGATTCAATGGGAAAAAAAGGTATTCTTTAGACACACACTGTCCACACTATCCTCCTGTTATTAATCGATTTGCTTGAGTGGGCCCAGTAATGTCTCCATTTTGAGACTTGTTTAGAACAACAACAACAAAAAAATCCTACTTTCTCCTCTACTGGTTCCCATCTCCACATGTCAATGGCATCTCTTATTTCACTCATTCAGGCTCCTCTTTCTGGCACACTTCCCATCATTGACTACATAGTTTTTGAAATTTATTCCATAGTGATTTTTAGCATAGCGGTAGGGCGTTTGCCTTGCATGCAGCCATCATGGCCAATGCGAGTTCGATTCCTCCGCCCCTCTCGGAGAGCCCGGCAAGCTACCGAGAGTATCTTGCCCACATGGCAGAGCCTGGCAAGCTACCCGTGACGTATTCGATATGTCAAACACAGCAACAACAAAGTCTCCAATGGAGACGTTACTGGGCCCGCTTGAGCAAATCGATGAACAACGGGAGGACAGGACAGGACAATGATTTTTCCAAGCACACATGATGTAGGGTTTCACAGGAGCATGAATTCTCCAGGTTCCTCTTTGCTTCCATTCACAGAGAGAGCCCCAAGTACCGTCTTATGACTCCAGGGAAACAGGCACACAGAGAGGAGCAAGAGATTAGGTGGTTAAACCTTGATCCTCTCTAGCCTGAAGTGGCTTTCAGCTTTGCCAAATAGAGCAATTTGGATCATTATGGCTGTATTGCTTCTATGAATTTTGGACAAAAGAAATCTCAGGATAATTTTAGAATCGGAGAAAATAGGTTTGGAGCAACCACTATGACTTTTCTACACTTCTTTAGTTTTCAAGGCAGAATCATACATGTTTTCTGCTAATACTCTTCACTGCTTGCTCACTCCAGCAAACCCCCAGAGCCACACTGAGAAAGCTGACCACACATGGCTCTTGAATCAGAGTCATGTGTGGTCAGCTTTCTTGGGACTGGAGTGATAGTGCAGTGGGTAGGATGTTTTAAATTAAATTTGATTCAATTAAATTAAATTTGCAAATTTACCTGAAAATATATCAGGTATTTATTTATGGGCTGGAGCAATAGCACAGCGGTAGGGCGTTTGCCTTGCACGCAGCCAACATGGCCGACCCGAGTTCGATTCCTCCGCCCCTCTCGGAGAGCCTGGCAAGCTACCGAGAGTATCTCGCCCGCACGGCAGAGCCTGGCAAGCTCCCCGTGATGTATTCGATATGCCAGACACAGTAACAACAAAGTCTCCAATGGAGACGTCACTGGGCCCGCTCGAGCAAATCGATGATCAACGGGAGGGCCATTTATTTATAAATATATAAAATAGTTATATCATTTATATCTTGCTATAACTAAAATATCATTTAGCTATAACATATTTCTGTTTAAAGAGCCTTTTATTTGTGGATGTTATAAATTTGGCTGAAGTTTATTACCATAATTAAGGGAGAGGATTCTTTCCTTTGAACTGACAAGTTGCCAATCCTAAACCAGAACCAAGAAGATGCATGCCACTTTTTTTGTGTATGTTTTCTTATTTTTATTTTAAATTTTTTAAAAAAAAATTTTAATGAATCACCATGAGACACAATTACAGACTCACAAACTTTCGTGATTTCATGTTTCAGTTATACAATGATAGAGTACCCATTCCTCCACCAGTGCCCATTCTCCACAACCAATATTCCCAGTGTCCTTCCTGCCACCTCTCCCCTCAACTCTCCTGCCTCTGTGGCAGACACATTTCTTTTTACTCTCTCTCTTCTTTTGGGTGTTATGGTTTGCAGTAAGGGTACTAAGTGGCCATCATGTTCAGTCCATAGTTTACTTTCAGTACACATCTCCCAACCTGAGCAAGCCCCCGTAGCATCTTTTACTTGGTGCTTCCTTCTCTATTTCAGCTGCCTTTGCCCCTAATATTTTGGGTAGAGAAGAGTATTAGCAGAAAACATTTGTGATTCTGCCTCGAAACATCCTACCTGCTATGCTATCACTCCAGCCCCAAGAAAGTGCAGGCTTACAGTGAAATTTTGGGTGTGTGTTGGGGGGGGCAGGGGAAGTATGGGGAGTGCAGGGATGTGAGACTGGCTTTCAAGCCATGGGGTGATCCTCCTGGCCCTTATCTCTATTGCCCTGAGTGTTAATCTCTCATTATGTTACTTTATATTCCAGAAATGAATGCAGTCATTCTATGTCTGTCCCTCTCTTTCTGACTCATTTCACTTAGCATGATACTCCCCATGTCGATCCACTTACACGAAATTTCATGACTTCATCTTTTCTAATGGCTGCATAGTATTCCATTGTGTAGATGTACCAGAGTTTCTTTAACTAGTAATCTGTTCTCGGGCACTCCGTTTTTTTTTTTTTCTCCAGATTCTGGCTATTATAAATAGTTGCATGCCACTTTTCTGTTTAGTTTAGTTCTGGATTCCAGATAGCTCTAGAACATTTCTCATGTTGACTTAAAACATAAAGCATTTGTTTCATCAACAAAATGGGCTTAATCAGTAAAAAGAGCAAAAAGGTAGATTGGAAAGTGCAGACTTTTTGTTCTATTTGTGTGTGTGTGTGTGTGTGTGTGTGTGTGTGTGTGCGTGTGCATGTGTCACACCCAGGTTACTCCTGGCTCTGCACTCAGAAATTACTCCTGGCAGTGCTCAGGGGACTAAATGGGATGCTGGGAATCAAACCCGGGTTGGCCATGTGCAAGACAAACACCCTATCCTCTGTGCTATCACTTCAGCCCCAAGAAAGTGCAGACTTACAGTGAAATTTTGGGTATGCGTAGAAGGCGGGGGAGTATGGGGAGTGAGGGAATTGTCAGGGACATCTCACAGTGCTTCTGGTTCTGTGCTCAGGAACTCAAATCCACCCTGAATGCATGTGCTTTGCTGGTTGAACTACTTTCAGCTGGTCCCATAAGAACCTTTTGAATCAAAGGTCCAGAATTATCTAATGGCCTCTGGAGGACTTGCTATGGGGGCAGGCTTAAGGGGTGGTTGGGAAAATTGGAGACAATTGTGGAGGGAAGTGTAATGGTGGTGGGACTGGTGTTGGAATGGAATATTGAATGCCTGTAATAAATCATCACAAACAAATTGGTAAACCACGGTGTTTATATAAAGTGTAGGGGAAAAATTTACATATGTAGACCTTACCTATTCCATGTAAACTCGAAAATTTATTAACACAGAATTGCTTTAAAAGTTTTATTAATAACAGGTGACACATGATTATTGTCATAATGATATCCAGGTACAAAATTAAATTTAATGTAATATACTTTAGATTTCAGAGTTGAAAATGTATATATGTAAATGAGAATAGGCATTTTTATTATATTGTATTAAATAGTTTTAATTTTCTTACTTACATAGGACTGGAGCAATAGCACAGTGGGTAGGGCATTTGCCTTGCACGGGGCCGGCCCAGGCTCAATTCCTCTGTGCCTGAAAAGCTACCGAGAGTATCCCGCCCACATGGCAGAGTCTGGCAAGCTCCCCATGGCGTGATATGCCAAAAACAGTAACAACAAGTTTCACAATGGATATGTTACTGGTGCCCGCTTGGGGAAATCGATGAACAACGAAAGGACAGTGCTACAGTGCTACTTACATAGGTCAAAATCATATAATCACTAATTGGCTCTTACTGATTTATTTTCTGATCACTCTACTTGTCAGTTCTTAAAGTGTTGTTGGGACAAGCAGTATAAAGTAAATTTGCTATGTGCCTGAGGGGGCAGGTTGGGGTTGGGAGGGAAACTGAAGACTGTTGGGGTGGGGTGGGGGTCACACTAGTGCTGTTGGAACACCAAATGATTAAAAAGGTATATAATGAACAACTTTGTAAATCACGGTGTTTTTTATTAAAAAATTAATTAAGGGGCTAGAGCGGTAGCCCAATGGGTAGGGAGTTTGCCTTGCACATGGCCGACCCGGGATTAATTCCCAGCATCCCATATGGTCCCTTGAGCATCGCCAGGAGTAATTTCTGAGTGCATGAGCCAGGAGTAACCCCTGTGCAACGCCTAGTGTGACCCAAAAAGAAAAAAAATAATTAAGATAAACAAAAACAAATAACTTCTGGGAAAATCTCCTCCCATGGCTGTCCATGAGAAATGCAAGTAATATCAGGTCCTGTAGTTTATTGATTATGCATGAGTGAAATTCTTTTCTAGCCTCTTGATTTCCTTTAAAAAAAAGATATCTTCAACTTTATGAGAGCATTGAGTTGGAACAAAGTGGATGGAGTTGTTTTCAAAGGGACAGGCTAATGCATGAGTCTAGAATGTGAATGTAGAAGTTGATATTACCAGGAATCTGCTGTTGTTATTCATTTCTGAATTACTCCTGCGGTGCTCGGGGGACCATATGGAATGCCGGAAATCAAACTCAGGTCGGATCAGCCACGTGCAAAGCAAACGCCCTACCCGCTGTGCTTCTGCTCTGGACTCAACCAGTGTCATTTATTGAGTCTGTAACCCAAGGACTTACCACCTTTGTCACAATCAAACTTTCATGCTCCGCTTGCTCTGACTACTTCCTTCTCCTGCTGATGGTTTACCATGGTAACACAGGGACTTGTAGCCTTGAGGGATGCATAATTTTCAAGTTCATATTCAGCACCTTGTGTAGGTTTGGCTGGGACCTTGGAGTTTCACAAACATGGTTACGTCAGAAGACCACAGAGTCCATGATAGCTGGCACTCCCACCATTTCCTTTTCCTATGGAACTATAGAACTTTCCCATTTAGGGAATATATGTTAAGGGTTTCAAAGAGACACACTCGTGATCCAGGCTCTCCCCGTGAATAAGCTTTCTTCCCATTTCTTCTGTTGTTTTGTTTCTGAATGAACCCTATCAGTGTTAACCCTATTAACACGGACTTCAGTTGATTTTGATTAAAGCACATTCCCTTCCTTAGCATGAGTGAAAGGATCTCATCTAATGAACTTAAAGACTCAAAAGCAGACTGACCCTTCCTGGATACTTGGCAATTCTCTATCAGTTTGCACGTAAATTTGAACTACGCCTCTTCCAGGATCTCCAGCCTAGCAGCCTCCCACAATATCCCATTAAATTCCCTGGCGATGTATTATGGGTAGGGATATTTTATTAATGGCAAAGATTTCATATTCCATCAGTTCAACCATAACTTTGTAGCCTGAGAATCTGAAGTAATAATGAGAAGGATAGAATTAAGTGTAAGCTGTCTCAATTTATGTCCCGAGTAAAAGTTTAAATTATTATTCAGGATCTTACTTCAAATGTCCCTTATTAAGCCATAAACAGAGAAGATTTCAAAAACAAAGGGAGACACTGCTCAGTCTGTTTTATCTGTTTTCGGGCCACACCCAGAAATGCTTAGTGCATACTCCTGGCTCTGCACTCACGGATCACGTCTGGAAAGCTCCGGGGACCATATGGGGTGCTAGAGATTGAAACCAAATAGACTGAGTGCAAGGCAAGTGCCCCACCCATTGTACTATAGCTTCTGCCCATGGCAAATGATTTCAAAATCCTCTGTCACTGGTCTAGGTGTGGAGAGGTATAGAAATAAATCATGGTGTGTGTGTGTGTGTGTGTGTGTGTGTGTGTGTGTGTGTGTGTGCACGTTTATGGGGAACACACAGAAAAAATTTGTGCAATTGAGATGAATTTTGCTTATATAAAATCGTAACAAGGGCCAGAGTGATAGTACAGTGGGTAAGGCTCCATCCTCAGCATCCCCTCTGGTCTCCTGAGCATCGCTAGGAAAGATTCCTGAGTGCAGAGTCAAGAGTAATCCCTGAGTATTGGTATGTGTGGCCCAAAAACAAAAAACAAAGAAAGGGGTAATAAGGACTTACAAGCTATGCACATGTTGATGGATGTGGGTATGGGGTGGGGTTCTGGTGCTGATCAAAGTTCTGGAGAACTGGAGGAGGAAGTAAGACCCAGGACTTGAAGGGGCGAGGAAAGCTCTGCAGAAGAATAAAGACTTTTGCAGGCTCTCCTTGCAGGATCTCTCTAGTCTTCTTCCTCCCCCTTCCTGCCCTCTTCCAGAGTGAGTACCAAGTCTGATGGCAGAGGGCACGGGTTTGCACTGGCCCGTGAGTGGGCTGCCCAGGCATCCCGGAAGCCTGATGCGTGGGAGGCTGGCCAGGTGGACAGAACCCACGCGATTGCCCGCAAGATCCTCGAAGACAGATTTACCAGTTGCCAAATTCTCCTTGGAGCCCACTCTCCTCCCCGAGGCCCCGCACTGCAATTCTTGTAGGCTGACGAGGGAGGGAGGCTGGCAGAGGCCCGGAGCCGTTGGAGAAGATGCATCTTTCAGAAGCTGCCAGATTCCAGGACTTGGGGTGCATAGCCCTGGTTCAGCCTCTGCCTCCAAACCTCCCCATGCACGGGAGGGAGATGGGCTGAGAGAAAAAGAAGTTCACTCCCTGCAGCTCCGCAGTGCCCAGCGGTTGGAGAAGCCACTGCTCAGCCAGAGACACACAGAGAGAGACAGAGACAGAGAGATACTGTTAGAGTTGAGAGTCAACCACCCCTCAAGGACAGAGAATTCAGCCGATATTGCAAATCACATAGCGAGGTTTATTGTTCCAGCTAGCTGGGGTCCAAGTATTTCAACAAGGACCCCGAGCACCAGGTTCAGCAAAATCTTATACTTTCATTTTGGCAAGTTAAGCATTAATCAGCAAATTTCTATTACCTACACACATTTTGTTGTTGTTGTTTTGGCTCACAACATCCAGCCAGCCCACTCTCTGACAATTGCATTCTGGAGACCTAATCTTATTCTGGGGATTTGATCTTTGACAAAAGCGTCAGGTTTTTCTGCTTTTCTTGTTCCTGGAAGAGGCCTAAGTCACTTGGAGCCTGTCATGGCAGTTCTTTGGCTAAGTGGGTCCTAACAATACAGAGAAAGAAACAGGAAGACAGAGAGAGTCAAAGAAAGAGAGACAGGAGAAACACACAGAGAAAAAGAGAAAGAAACAGAGAGAGAGACATACAGAGAAACAGAGATGGAGAGAGGCACAGAGAGAGAGAGAGAGAGAGAGAGAGAGAGAGAGAGAGAGAGAGAGAGAGAGAGAGAGAGAGAAAGAGACAGAAAGAGAGAGAGAACCAATAAAGTGAAAGTCGGGAACTATTAAGAATATAGAGGCAGATAAGCAGCTCTGGTGTTAAGAAATATAGTAGAAATTACCAGAAGAGACAAGATTTTTTTCTCTCAACGCTTTGGTGATGACCTCTGACCTTGCCAGGTTTGACAACTGTTAGTCTGATCTTTTGATTTTTTTTTTTTTTTTGCTCTTTGGGTCACATCCAGTGATGCAGGAGTAACAGGGGTTATTCCTGGCTCATGCACTCAGGAATTACTGCTGGTGGTGCTCGGGGGACCATATGGGATGCTGGGAATCGAACCCAGGTCGACCGCGTGGAAGGCAAGCGCCCTACCCGCTGTGCTATTGCTCCAACCCCAGTCCTGATCTTTAAAGACTGGCAGAAGGCATTCCCGGCCACTGTTCTGCTTTGGGGGAAATATGAAAGTTTCTAGGCTTTTGTGGGCATAAAGTCATGATTTTAGATAAATGCAAAAATCATATGGACAGACACTTTAAGAAATAGTACAGCAGGTAAGGTGTTTTGCCTTGCACACAGTTGACGTGAGTTTGTTCCCCAGCATCCAGTACCGTTCCCTGAGCACTGCCAGGAGTGATCCCTGAATGCAGAGCCAGGAGTAACCCCTGAATATTGCTGGGTGGGGCTCAACTTCCCCTCCCCCCAAAAAAAGTCATATGGACAGATTGCAGTACAAAAGCAATGATCTGGAATAAGATGAATGTTTGTAAAATCTGAAACCTATGCTAGACATCCTGAAATCCAGGAAATTAAGGATATTTTTATGAAGTTGCTTATACTTTATTAAAGTATAAGCTCTGATACTTTTATGTATTATTGACCAAGAACTGTCGCCAACATTCTCTCAAGTCTCCTCGTCCCAAGAAGATTACTTAGATAGTGAGAGAAAGATCTAGGTTTTTCTCCAATGATTCTGGTGGGAATTTTTTTTTTTTAACTGAGCTGGTGTTCCTACCCTACCTCCCCACCACTCCCTCAACCATATAAGGGGGCACCTGTTGTGGGCACTGCAGTCTGCAGAGGGATGCGAAAACGGAGGAATTCCAGGACATTTTGTTGTTATTGCTGTTTTTGGTTTTGGCATCACACTGGCAGTGCTCAGGACTTACTGCTGGATCTAGTTTAAGGATCATTCAGGGAACCATGCATGGTGTTAGGGATCAGACCAGGGGTCTGGGCTTCCTTGAATGTCTTCCCTAGTCTCTCTTAGCCTGGTTGCCTCTTCCCAGCAGGCGCTAGGAGTCGACCCAGCCTCTCCCACTATGCATCTGACGTGGTGACCAGAGCATTAACTGCTCAATGAATATTTGGCTCTCTAGAAGCCACCAGGTTTAGTTCTGCTTGAAAGTGGACATGGTGAGGGACAGACATAGAAGGACTGCCCTCATCTATGAAGTATAAAATAACATAGCATGAGACTGACACCCAAGGACAGAAGAGACAAGGGCCAGGAAGATTGCTCCGTGGTCAGAAGCGTGTCTCATGAGCGGGGGGAGAAGGCAGCTGGAATAGAGAAGGGATCACTAAGTCAATGGTGGTTGGAGGGATCACTTGGGGTGGGAGATGGGTACTGAAAGTAGATAAAGGACCAAACATGATGGCCTCTCACTATCTCATGTGGTATTGCAATACTCATTATGGTATCATGATCACGATCATCCTGTTGTTTGTCGATTGCCTCAAGCAGGCACCAGTAACATCTCCTTCATCCTAGCACTGAGATTCTAAAAAGTGCCATATTCAAGGCCCTTTTGGGGTTAGGAGAATGAAACTTATCCTTGTTACTGGTGTTTGGCATATTGGGTACACCACGGGGAGTTTGCCAGACTCTGCCGTGTGGGCAGGTTACATTTGGTAGCCTGCTAGGTTGTCGAAAGCAAGAATGAGATAATAAGTTGTCGTGTGGCCGCATTCTCTTCCGGAAGCTGGGTTTTATAGTCTCTGGGTCTTGACTGTTGATGGGATTACATGGTGCTGGAGGGGGAGGGAGGGGGGAGTTGGTGGGTGTGACCCCTGCCTACCGGAAGATGAAGGATCTGGGTGGAGGATGTTCAGCCCCGATCTGAGCAGGCTTGGAGATCTCAGCGCTGGGACCCGCATGCCTTTGTTCCTCTACCGGTACTTTCATACGTGTGGAGAGTGGTCTCAGCATGGTTGTGGCTGGTTCTAGAGGTCTTCAGTTGCCAGGGTTCTGCTCAGGGCGAGAAGCGATACTCAACCCACCCCCATCCAAGGGGCCCCGGTGATGAAAGTCAGGCGTGGGGGCAGGAGACTGCCATTATGGTATTGCAAACCATAATGCCCAAAAGTAGAGGGAGAGTATAGGGGAAATTATCTGCCATGGAGGCAGTGGGAGGATGGGAAAGGGGGGGTATAGTGGGGAGGGGGTGGTAGGGAATGTGCACTGGTGGAGGGATGGATGTTTGATCTTTGTGTGATTGTAACTCAAACATGAAAGCTTGTAACTATATCTCACGGTGATTCAATAAAATATTTTAAAAAAAGGAAAGTGGACATGGTGGGGCTGGAGCAATAACACAGAGGGTAGGGCATTTGCCTTGCACGCGGCAACCCGGGTTCGATTCCCAGCATCCTATAGGGTCCACAGAGCACCTCCAGGAGTAATTCCTGAGTGCATGAGCCAGGAGTAACCCCTGTGCATTGCCGGGTGTGACCCCCCCCCAAAAAAAAAGAAGAAGAAAGTGGACATGGTGTTGCCAGGAAGGGGAAACAGTCTGAGGGAGAAGCCCACTAAGTCAGCCAGTGGTGTTCCCCTTTTTCTTGGTCTTAGGGGAACCTTCAAATCAGCCCACCCTTGGTCAAGGAGATACTCAGAGGTAAGAGGAACATGTCCTGTGTGCACGAGGACCTGAGTTCAATCCCCACAACTGCATCCTCCCCCTATCATCCCACCCAAAGTCCTGTCCCTGTCCCCACCCTAAGACCACTGGCTGTAGCCCTGGAGCCCCCAGCACCACTGACCCCTGGAAGCATCACATTTCTGGTTGAGCACTGACTAGTTTAACTCTGTTGGCGGTGCATGTCCCCAAGTTCTAGGTCCCCTGAACACTGCTTGGGAGCTGCTCTCTCCCAGTAAGAACCAAACACCAATCAGTGTTCCCTCAATCAAAGGACAGGATTGCCCCACCACTTTTGGGCTATCAGCACAGGGAAGTTCATGAAGTAGCCCCATACCCCCACAATCTCTGGTCTGTCCAGGGAGTGGGTTTGACTCTGCGGAAGCAGCATGGAAAACATTCTCTTAGGTGGGCCCTGTTTTGCTCTTATTGGGGCCAGTTCAGCCGGAGAACTACCATGATAGGCTCTGTGATCTTCGAGTGGTCTAGGCTTCTTCCAGGAACGAGGAACTAGCTCATTTCTGATTTAACAGGAGTGGAGGGCTGCAAAACTGTTAAAGCAGAAAACTCAATGATCATCAAAGATTAGGTCCCTGGAATGAGGTTAGACCTCCAAAATGTAATTACCCAGAGGTGGGCTGGATGATTCAGGACAAGAGAAGAGAGAGGGAGAAGAGAGAGAGAGAGAGAGAGAGAGAGAGAGAGAGAGAGAGAGAGAGAGAGAAGAATATATATGTGCTTTATAGATAGTGAAAGTAGTCGAGGAATGCACACGTGAATGCTTACTTGTCAAAATGAAAGTACAAGAACTTGCTAAATGTAGTGCTCAGGGTTCTTACCGAAGCCCGCTGTGTCTTGCGGATAGTTGGACCCCAGCTAGCTGGAACAATAAACCTCGCTATGTGATTTGCATTATCTGCTCTGTTCTCTGTCCTTGAGTTGGTGGTCAACTCCGGACTCTAACACTCAACGGACAGTGCCTGAGAATTGGGTTCCCCTTCTAGTACAAATCCATTCAATCTCCACCCCTGTGGCTATGGGGGGAAGGGGCGTTAGTCTATTTGATCATTTTCAGTCTCCCATCCCCACAGTCTCTCTTCCCATTGGAATAAATAAAGAAAATCCCAGTTTTTTTTTTTTTGTCAATTCCTTTTGCCAAATGGACAGTCACCTGAAGGTGTCAGACCCTGTTGCTGTCACTGTCACTGTCCTCCCGTTGTCCATCAATTTGCTTGAGCGGGTCCAGTAACATTGTAAGACTTGTTACTGTGTTTGGCATATTGAACATGTCATGGGTAGCTTGCTAGGCTTTGCCATGCGGGCGAGATACTCTCCGTAGCTTGCCAGGCTCTCTGAAAGGGGCAGAGGAATTGAACTCAGGTCAGCCATGTTGGCTGCATGCAAGGCAAATGCCCTACCCACTGTGCTATTGTTCCAGCCCGGTGTCAGACCCTACCCCTCTTTTTTTTTCTCTCTCATTTGTTTTAAGAATGGCTTTATTTAAGTGTTTCACGATATACATTTGGATTTATTTTACAAGACAGAATAGATTCAGCAATCCGTGCACAATGTACCACTATACTGTAGTTTAAAAAATGAAATCTCAATTACCATTAGCAGAGTTCATAGGTTATCCCATGGTCCTCAAATTCTTTCTCCAATTTAGTCAGCATTCAACTAGTAATTTTACTCTCTGAGGCCCTAACTCTCTTGTTCCTAGGGAGCAGGCACATGCCTTCTAGAAAGCCCTTGGGTCAAAAGAGAAGGCTTGGAGGCTGGAGCAATAGCACAACGGGTAGGGCATTTGCCTTGCATGCAGCTGACCTGGGTTCGATTCCCAGCATCCCATATGGTCTCCTGAGCACCACCAGGGGTAATCCTGTGTGCAGAGCCAGAAGTAACCCCTGTGCATTGCCCAGTGTGACCACCCCCCAAAAAAAATGAAAGAAAAGAAGAGTTGGCAGGGAAGGGATCTTCCTCCTCCTCCTCCTCCTCCTCCTCCTCCTCCTTCTCCTCCTTCTCCTCCTTCTCCTCCTTCTTCTTCTCCTTCTTCTTCTTCTTCTTCTTCTCCTCCTCCTCCTCCTCCTCCTCCTCCTCCTCCTCCTTCTTCTTCTTCCTCTTCTTCTTCTTCTTCTTCTTCTTCTTCTTCTTCTTCTTCTTCTTCTTCTTCTTCTTCTTCTTCTTCTTTTCTATTGAATCGCTATGAGATAGTTACAAGCTTTCATGTTTGAGTTACAGTCACACAATGATCAAAACCCATCCCTCCACCAGTGGACATTCCCCACTACCAATATCCCTAGTATAGCCCCTATTCCCCACCTTCCCCCTGCCTCCATGGCAGACAATATTCCCCATACTCTCTCTCTACTTTTGGGCATTATGATTTGCAATACAGATACTGAGAGGTTATCATGTTTGGTCCATTATCTACTTTCAGCACACATCTCCCATCCCGAACAATTCCTCCAGCCATCATTTTCTTAGTGATCCAGGAAAGGGATCTTCAGGGCCATCCTTTATGCATTAAGATTGATGATTGTTCTCTTCCCCATCCCCCAGGTCATCTCATCCTCTTCAACTTTCCACTCATTTCTAAATCCTGCCCCCTCCAAGAAGTCCCCTGGGATTTAAATGCAAGAGGAAGCATTCTCAGACTCCACCAGCCTCTGATCCTCCCAGGGGACTAACCCCAGGGGAGCCATCGCTGCTTCTGTCTTTGGGCTGCCCACTCCCCTGTGCTTCTGAATTTTGTGAAGAGAGCAGATGAGGAAACAAAATATAAATGCTTATGCCTCCGAAATGGTTATTGCTTCCTTGCAAGAGTTTCTTCAGTTTTCCTTTGCCTGTCAACCACGACCTGCCTGGGTTTAGGATGTCACTTTTTTTTCCCCATTTGGGAACCACAACTCTCTCTGCTCAGAAGTCACTCCTGGCTGGGCTCAGGGGACCCTATGTGGTGCCAGGGATTAAACCTGAATCAGCCACACACAAGACAAATGCCTTACCAGCAGTACTATCTCTCTAGGTCCTGAAGGTCTTTATTTTTTCTCTTTTAATTAGAAATGCATTGTCTTCTCTAAATGCCAGTTTAAAAAAGGAGTAAACATAAACATTTGTTGTAATACCACCTATCTGAGACTAACACCTAAGGACAATAGAGACAAGAGCCAGGAGGATCGCTCATGAGGTGGAGGCAGCTGGGATGGATAAGGGATCACTAAGTCAATGATGGTTGGAGGGATCTCTCGGGATGGGTGATGTGTGCTGAAAGTAGACTAAGGATCAAACATGATGGCCTCTCAGTATCTGTCTTGCAAACCACAATGCCCCAAAGTAGAGAGAGAGTAAGAAGGAAGGTGTTTGCCATAGAGGCGGGGGTGGGATAGGGTGGGAGTGGAGGGAGGGTTACTGGGAACATTGGTGGTGGAAAATGAGCACTGGTGGAAGGGTAGGTGCTCCATCATTGTATGACTGAAACTCAGTCATGAAAGTTTGTAACTGCATCTCACAGTGATTCAATTAAAAAAAAAATTACCACTTATCTCAAATAGACCATTTTGTGTTTGGGGAAAACCATACTGTTTTCTTTGTCCATGCATAAATTCTGCCTGAACCCCCAGCAGGCTCAAACCCTAATTCCTCTTCTATGCAGAAGTTGTCTTCTGGCAGTCCCTTCTTTTAGTTAGATTACACAGATACAACAAACAAAATTGAGATGGTATTCTCTCGAAGTGGCACATGGCAACCTATATTTCTTCCTTATATATGTCAGGCTCAAATCACTTCCTTTATAACTAAATTTTACTTGCAGTTATATTCCCGCCTATTTTGTATTTTATCCCACAGCTTTATTATGACCGAATTAATGTTCCATCCCTTTCTTAGTTATGCCCACGCGTTCAATGTTTCCATGTCACAGTGTTACAAGCAGAATCACAGTTAATAACTTCATCAAGACAATACTGTGAACATCTCTAGGTCCAAATCATACCTAGTGATAACATGATTGGGCTAAATGAAATTAAACTCTTTATAGTGTTGCCCACGCATGGCAAAGTTCTAAGAGGCTCTCTATGAGTGGAGGGGAAATGAAATAAAGACAGGACTGGACACTTGGCTGGGAAGCTGGGGGTGGAGCAACCCTGATGTTGACAACCGTTTCCTACCAGGTGCCTGGCACAAAATAGGAACTTTGAGATCATCGGAAAGGTGGAAGCAGGGAAGAATTTCAGTAGAGCCTCCTATTATATTACACTCCCCACAGGATGGTGGGCTGGGGGTGGGGGTGCATGAGGCTTGGATCTTACACCACCAAAGAATTCGAAGCTTCCAGTTTTTGTGCTTACACCTGGGCAGGATCTTGAAAAATATGGGCTGGTTATTGATTCTCCATTAAGACCAGAGTGATACCTACTAATCAGAACTTCAGAGACTTGTCCCTGGTCCCTAGAAGTTAGAGCATCTGAGTCGTCTCACCATAGTTTTTGGTTTATTCTTTCGTCCCTTGTCGTGCCTCTTCCTAAAAAAAAAAAAAATCACCTGAGACAAGGTGTTGCTCTCTTTGTTCCTCTCTCCCTCAACTTTCAGTCTCTGCATTTCCTTAATTCATTTAATTAATATATCGGACAAAATTTGCTATGGCCCAGGCACTCGGTAATGTCTTAGGACTGAAATGAGAAATACAAAATGATGCTGCCCAAATGTTGAAGAATGTACTGATAATCATCAAGGTGCGAACTTGACTGGCAATTAGTCGGCAATTTCTGTTCCTTTCCCCATTTCTCTTTAAAGTAATGCCTGGCAAATTGTGGGCAGTGGCAAATATTTAATAAATGAATACTTGAATGAACAAATGCATTCAAAAGATTGTGTTGCATATATATATAATTGTATATATTATAGTATATATACATATATATACACTATCATTAGGGGTATTTTGAAATTTTGTTTAGGTGTTTTAAAATTTACATGCTTTATTGTACAACCCAGTATGTGTGATTTTTTTAAAAGTATATTAAGAGTTGTGCAGGGGCCAGTGACACAGCTCAAAGGACTAGTGCGTGCATACTTTGCATGTGGGAGCCCCAGATTTTATCTCTAATGCTGCATGATCCCCTGTGAATTGTTGGGGATGGCCCTCAGAACCGCTGGTGGTGTTCTCCTCCAAAAGAAATATCTTGTGTAACAAAATCCTCTCATTGGACTTCAATTCTGTTCCAATATATTTTGCAGTTGCTTAGAAATACTGGCATGAGAGCAGCTCAACAAATTATAGCAATTAAGAGAAGTTGGCATTTTCATAGCATCTGTGAAAACACTTTTTTTTAAAAAAAAGTAGAAACCTTTGCTTAATCGAAACAATTATTCTCCAAATGTGCAACCCAGTTTCTCTTCTACCACCCACAACCCATCCACCCATGTATGACTTTGGCCCTTGTTTTGCCACGAAAATTTCCCACCATAAAAAAATAACCCACAAAGTCCAAAATTTACTGACTGGTACAAAATAGCATCTTTTGAAATCGAGCAATAGTCTTTGTAGCTAGTGAGGCTGATGACTTTTGATGTATTTGTGAACCATTTAAATTTCCTCTTTTTTCACCCAAAAGAGAGGGTACACCCCCTCTTCTAGGAGAGCATCATGATCTTCCTTCTCATCCCCTCTCAGCCCCCCACCGTTCTGCCCAACAACACACCCCACACCTCTTCCTGTTACTCACACCTGGGGTAGAAAGGCATGGCAGGTGAGGTCCACTCCACCTGGCGCCCTCTGAGACCCTGAGGCCCACTCTCTGCTGTAGGAAATATCTCCTGCTGCCCACGGACTGATCAAGAGCCACTGAGGTTGACTCAACTGACCTCTAAAGCTCAAAGCTCCCAACCTTGTTGGATTGAGTTTTATGACAGGATGAAAGAGCAGGCTTTTGGAACTCAATGGGTTGGCACTAAGCATCCTTTATCGGAAGGGCCAGTACGTGGGTGCTGGCGACCAGCTGTTCTTCTTTCCCCTTAGAATTCGAGCGAAGGAAGTGAGATCAAGTTCTCATAGAAGGGATGCCAGTTAGACAAAAGAAGGAACTGCTAGCCAAGGGAGTCTGCTGAGGGCTGCACCTAAGGACATCTTTGATGAGGGTGAGTTATCTGTGGTTGACTTGGAGCCCTGCCTGAGAGTAGAGGATGGGTGATAGTCTGGCCCCCAAGTGATAAGCTCTGGATTAGCTCATGAACACCCCAGCTTCCTGCATGCTGGCCTCCACCTGACAGCTCAGGCATCTTTCTGGCCACAGACAGCTAGAGCCAGCCCCTTTGGGGTTCTCTACCCCATCTTAGCATAAACAACATAATCTGAGTTTAGATTTCTAGAAGCCAAGAAACATAAATGAAAGGAAGCTCCAGCCATAAATACAAATGGTCTGCGAGGCTCTAGGCTCAAGGGAACCTGGGGACACGAATGCTGGGAAATGTACATGGGTGGAGGGATGGGTTTTGGAACACTGTTTGACTAAAGCCTAATTATGAATAACTTTGTAAAGATCTAGCTCACGGTGCTTCAAAAATTTAAATAAATAAATAAGTAAACAAAAAATTAAGAAAAACTTCAATTATGTGGCAAGTGAGGGAGGTCATCAGCTCCCAGAAATATGTCTGGGGTCACACTTTATTTATTTATTTATTTGTTTGTTTGCTTTTTGGGTCACACCTGGAGATGCACAGGGGTTACTCCTGGCTCTGTACTCAGGAATTACCCCTGATGGTGCTCAGGGACCATATGGGATCCTGGGAATCAAATCTGGGTTGGCCTCATGCAAGGCAAATGCCCTACTTGCTGTGCTATTGCTCCAGTCCCCAAGGTCAAACTTTAGATAGCAAAACTAGCAGCTAGAATAGATTTTCTCCTCTACATAAAACCTTCTCTCTATAGATGTAATTTCACTGCAAGGCTAAGAGTATTTAAAAGCATACACTGTTGACACTGGACAATTACCAATTTCTTTGGCCATCTTTTCTTCCTGGATTGTAAGGATTTTCCTGATTTCCAAGAAATATGACTTACATGAGTCTCCTGAGACTGGGTTAGTCCTAGTTCCATTGTCTCTTGGATACTCAGCCCTAACCATCCTCTGGGTTCATTAAAGGGAGTAAAAGTGTCTCTATGTTTATTTTTCTTCATCTGCAAAATGCAGGGAAAAAATAGTATCTTTTCTCATGTTTTATATAAGGATTAAATTTAATAGGTCTGTGAATTTAGAAAAATAATTGGAATAGTCATTGTAATGTGGGTCATCATTGGTTAGCTGGAAATCAACTCGTATGCATGGGAACACACGGTATGTTCAACTGGTTCTTCCTCTGTTTGTTCTTTTCCCTCTTCTCTTCTTCTTCTCTATCCCTCTTTCTCTTCTTTCCCCTTTTTTCTCCCTCCTTTTTTTCAACAAACATTTAACAAAAATCCATGACAAGCTAGACATTACACTTTGTGCTATAATTTCGGCTCTGACACGAATACACTGACTTTTAATACCCTTACTACTTCCTATTCAATCCTGCAAGAGAGGGTCAGGGCCAGTGTCCCTGTATGAACCATCAGCTGCTCTTTCGCTAAAATCTGAAGACATTAAGAGAGTGGAATTTACTAAAATGTCAGAAATATCAAGAATCTTAGGAACTATCCAGTTCAAACTTTTCATGTCCTTCCACATAAGGACATCCCATCTGGAGGTGGTATGGAACTTTCTAGTGCCCCCACTTGAGAGTTGGGGTTCAAACCCAGGGTTTCTCTTGAGTATTCCTACTTTTTCTAACCAACATCCTGGACCAAGTGCCATGGGGGAGTGAGTCATCAAGTGACCATACACACTGTCTATGCATTTTGCACTGTCCATTGTGTATGAAAATATCTACTCAGATCCCCATGCCCCTCCCCACTTAGTGCTTCTTACAAAATGTTGGCAGTGGTGAAGGGAAGGGTACTGTAGCCAGTACCAGCAACATCTAATCTCTGTAGTGTGTAGGTGCCCCCTGCCCTTAGAGACGCTGCCCTGTGAAGATGTAGAGACCTCTGTTGAGAGATGCCAGATGCTCCATGAGACAACAGCTATTGATGAAAAAAGTCTGGGCTCCAGCCTCAGCCAGCAGTCACTGCAATCTGCCCCCTCATGGGCCAACCTAAAGCCATTACCCTGGGAAATGCTAATGCTGAACTACAGTATAGACCCACCATGGCATGCCCGTGAGCTGCCCTCAGCCCCAGCTCTCATTTGTCGTGAACTAGATGCTTCTTCTGCCTCTGCTTCCTGCTTCGAAATCATGGTCAGTTGGTCTTGCCAGCATTCAGCACATTGGATGTAGGAACCACCAGCCACTGCAAAAGCCTCCCAATGCTTTCTAGATGAGCACAACAGGTATCAGCTGGGAGCAGCTCACAGGGTGGTCACAAGACCACTTGCAACCAGAGGACAGGTTCTGAGGCTCTAACGAGAGGTTCCCAAACTCTTGATGCCTTTTCAGAAAAATAAATTACTCTGTGCCCCCTGGAAATCTTACCTTCATTTCGAAGGGAGGGGAGAGACTTAGTGCTACATCCAGCAGTGCTTAAGCCTTACTGTTGGCTCCATGCTCAGGGAACACTTCTGTCCAGCTTGAATGTCTATCTTGGGTACTGGGGATCGAACCCTGGTTGGCCACATGCAAGGCAAACACCCCACCTGCTGTAGGATTTCTCTTATCCCTTTGCTGCATTCCTGGAAATATCATTTCAATGAAGACTTTCCATAGTTTCATTCTATTTTCTAAGGAGATCCCAGTCTGCTCTCTGACATGAGACCCAGGTCATGGAGGTAGGGCCAAGTCAATCTGATCCAGGAAATACAGAGTGGATCATTTTCTTGAATCCTGGAGAGAGATGAAATTGCTTCCTTGCCGGGGAACTTCCAGTAGGCTACTGGCTGGAACACACAATGGCTAGTTCTGTGGTGCACAGCACAGCACCCGACTCCGCCCTCACCCCCCATCCTTGGAGGGTACAGTTACTGTTTGTAATTAGGGGTGAGCAGGGAGAGTGAGAGGACATGGGAGGCAAGATGGGGGGAGAGGGCCCCCTGGTGTGGACAGTGACTAAGCATTTTGTCATTCTCATACCTGATTTCCCTCTGAGCTCTGATCTTATCCCGTCTCCCATTCACTAAGCTTACAGCCCATCTGGTATATCTTCTTTTTATTTCTTTCATGTTTGCTTGTTGTGTTTGGACACTACCAATAGTGCTCAGGGCTCATTCCTGACTCTGTGCTGAGGGATCACTCCTGGCAGGACTCAGGAGACCATATGCCAGGGATTGAACGAGGGTCAGCTTTGTGCAAGGTAAGAGCTTTAACCTCTGTACTAATTCTCCAGTCTCCAGTTTGGTTATTCTCCCAGGTCATCTTGAATCTGCATATAACCCCAAGTCCAAGGGAACAGAATTAAGGATTCAGGGACCAGAGAGATAGTATAGGAGGTAAGGAACTTGCAAATAGCTAAAATCAGTTAGATCCCAGGCACTTCATGGTCCTCTGAGCAAAGCCAGGAGTAATCCCTCAGCACAAAGATAGGAGTAGCCCCTAAGGAACTTCCAGGTGTGATCCAACTCCTTTTTCCAGCACCTCAAAAAAGAACAAGTAGGGCTGGAGTGATAGTACAGTGAGTAGGGCACTTACCTTGCACTATGGCCGACCTAGGTTCAATTCCCAGCATCTCGTGTGGTCCCCTGGAGTTCCAGGAGTGATTCCTGAGTGCAGAGCCAGGAATAAGCCCTGACCATCACTGGATATGGCCCTGAACCAAACCAAACCAAACCAAACCAAACCAAACCAAACCAAACCAAACCAAATCAAAAAAGAACAAGTAGAAAAATGATGCTCTAAATTGGGTCCCAGTTAAAAATGTTCTCTCTGCTATGCTTACTGGGTAACATGCGCACCAGGATAGAAAGAATCTAACTGCAGCTCATAACCTGCTTAGATCAGGATCACCTTCTGTCTCTGTCTCTGGGAAGGCTGGATCCCACAAGAGCCAGCAGCTGAACCCAGCAACTCAGGAGGAAGCAGAAGATTCCCTGTATGATAGAGACTGCTCACCCAGAGACTCCTAGAGAACCTGGTCTGGGGTTTGTGAAAGGGAGAGTCTATACATGTTCCTCTCCTGAGAAGGCTCCACTTCCTCTCCATCCTCACATGAACTTCCGTTTCTCCCCTGGAAGCCAGCAGAACCCCAATTTCTCCTACTTTTTTTTTACAAGTTCTCACAGTCTTCGAAGTTCAGGGTTATTATTCCATTTGACAGATGAGGGAACTGAGGCTCAGAGAGGTGTATGGACTGCGAAGACTCCACAGTAGATGGCAGACTTCACGTAGGCAGTGGACTTTTGCCCCTAGGGTGGCCTAACTCCAAAGCCCATGTTCATACTCCTGTTCCAGGGAAAGGGAATTCACTGCCATCTTTGTGTTGATTAGGAGTCCCGGAGACAGCACCAGGACATGCATGACTGGCTCAGGGTGTCATTCGAGAAACACAAAAGCAATTTCCTAAGGGTCTGGACCCAAATCCCAAGTTTCCACAATTCTGAGCTTTTAATCTGGGCAAAGATCCAAAATACCCAAAATCTGCAGGGGAGGTTCTGAGTAGTGTGGTGGAAATGGTGATGTCTTTGGGCACAACTATGAAGTGAGGTCCAAAGGGAAGTTTGAGGAAGGATTACTAGGTAGCAAGAGGGACTTGCTGCAGATACAACGCTTTCGCACTTGGATGGTCCCTTGTGTGGTTCCAAGGAAAGTCGGTGTATCAAGCGCTGCAACGCAGCAATTTAGGACAAAAAGGGGGAGTTTAGCTCTCCTTCTGGGAGGCATTTGATATAAACAGCCCAGCCTCTGGGAATCTAAATCGGGGCAAAATGTAGAAGACATGGGTTTCTTGTGTCTCTTTTCAAACCTCCAGCTGTAATCACTGGTGCCATAGAAGGAGACTCTTGAAGAAGGGGGTGGGAGTGGGGGATGGATTCCTCTGCCCTCTTCATAGAAACAAAGCTGACATGTGTTTTTCTAATGACATCAGGTACCCAGACATGGCAGCAATACACGGAGAGGAGTATTTATGTCAACAAAAGAAACATAAATAGAGGGGAGAGAGTAAACTAAATATAAACCCTCAGTTCAAAGTCTCTCTGAGTGAAGCCAAGGCTATTTTCGGGGGGGGGGGGGGGTTGGTGTCAACTCATGCAAAGGCGCTATTTATAGGGGTGTGTGTGTGTGTGTGTGTGGAGGGGGTGTGTATGTAAACTCTGAGAGTCAAAGGCTGCATTCCGGGGCATGCTGGCCAACTCCCTCTGAAGTGGCCTATTGTTTGATGGTGCATGCCAGGAAGAAAACCAGAGGGAGAGAAAGATTGACCATTGTTTTCCTCTTTCAGAGGCCTATCTACATATATATGCACTCACTTTTATTCTTGACCTCGCACTTCTAAGTTTTGGGCATTCTCTGAGACTCAGTCCTTGTGATTTCAGCTCTCGTCATTTTCTGCAGAACCCAGATGCCCTCTGCCCCAAGTGCATTCCTTACCACTCCCTCTTGTGTTCTGTGTTTGTTTGTTTGTTGTTTGTTTGTTTGTTTGTTGGCCCTGTGGCACTCAGGAATTACCCGTGGCTCTGTTCTCAGAGATCATTCCTGGTTGGAGTCAGGTGAACATAGGGGATGCCGGGATGGAACCTGGGTTGGCTGCATGCAAGGCAAGTGCCCTCGATGCGATGTTGTAGTTCTGTCCTCAGAGAGATATTGTGTCCACGTTGCATTTTGGTGGGATGGGGGAGATGGTCACTTTTCTGTCTCTCTGATGATGTTGTGAACTTAGAGGGAGGAGGCAGGGCAGTTGCATGTAGGTGAGCCAACCACAGCGTGGGCAGTCAGGGCCGGTTCATTCATAGGGATAATCGCTAACCGGAAGCAAGTATGAACTTGAGTTGGGACGACAGGGAAAGGGTTGACAAAACATGGGCAGATTTTGATAATACAGATGTTGGGGTACTGAAGTCATGCCTAAGGCAGGACGATGAGAGCAGTGACCAGTCCAGCCCTCTCAAGATTTTGCCCCTCCCCCCATGTCTTTCTAGTGATGAGCGCATGCGTGACTATCATATGTTTCCTCCATGTATATATTAGAATATTCCCATTTCACTTCTCCTGAGTAGGATTTGCTTCTCTTCTGCACTGATAAGACAGAGCAGGAAGATGCCTGCTCTTTGAGGTCTTCCTTTTCCACATTTCCCAGAAGAGGGCAGCACCGCCCTAAACTTTCTTCAGTTCTCGGCTGAGAGCAGCAGAGCAATCCTAGAATCCTCAAGCCAGAAAGAAAACTTCTCCTGAGTCTCTGTCCTAAGAATTCACAGTGGTGGGTGGGGGTGGAGGTGACTTGCAACCTGGGGAATATAATTTTTAAGAATTTCTCCCCCCCCCCCCCCCCCCCCGCCGTGGGCTGAGAACACGGTCCTATCAGAAGGCTTGGGTGGGCTCTGGACCTGGGGAGACTAGCTAAAGTTTTTGTTCCGTGCAGCCCCAGAAGAGTTAGACAAGAGCTAGGAGGTATAGAGAAAGGGATGAGTGAGTGAAAAAGTTCTGCAGAATCTTCTCTCTGTGGAGAGAGCACTGTCCCATCCGGGGCAAATGCTTGAATTTGTCACTTTAGTTGATTTGGTCCTTTAGGCTGTTAAAGCTGGCTAGAATTGGTGTCCAGGTGTTTGAATGCCTGCACAATGCCCTTTTTCGCCTCTCAGGACTTTCAAGGTCAAAAGTAGTCCACCCACACCAGTTCAATAAACACCAATTCTTAACTCTAAAGAGATCCTGGGGTGTTTTAGACCATTGAGGGTCTCCAGTGATAAGCGAAATAGCCAGGGGATGATGAATGATAGTCCTCCTAGAGAAAACCTCACTTATATGGAGAGATGTCTGACACTCTAGGTCAGGTGGACAAAGCATCACTGAGGCAGGGAGGAGAGTGGGCAAAAAAAGAGTACCAAGAGTGGGCCCTTGGCACTGTCTTCCTGCGCTTTTTCTTTTCTCCATGTGTGGGGAATGTCTTTTGTTTGCAGGATAATCTTCATGCTGGGATCCAAAAAGGGGCAAATAGGATCATCTTGCAAGTTTTGAGTTTTGAGTTTCTAGATCCAAGAACCAGCAGTTGCTGCAGAAGATCCCTGAAGATGAGGGAAAGTGAGGAAGATGATTTAGATAGAAGCATGACCTAGGATCTTGAGGGCGAGGGCGTTCCATGAAACCACCTAAGCTCCGCTGAGTAGAGTACTTTCACTTTGCTCTGATTCCAGGGCAAGAGCTGATTGGACAAGGCACTTCATTAGGAGAGACATGGAGTTCTCCCTCAGCAAAGCCCTAAGCTGAATTGAGCATTTGCTTAGGTTCAGAACACATCACTCCACGGTGGGTGATGTGTAGGTCAGAAGTCAATGGCATACCTCCCCTTTCCTTCCTTCCCTGGCACCTCCTGGCAGGAGGCCTCAGCTTGTGCTGGGAAACCATCCCACTTACGTTCAAGCCTCCCCAGGCTAGCTGGTGCGCCCAGATAGCATTTTGCTATCCATTTAGTTTCTATGGCTCTTCCGATCAGCATTCACCCTGTATTTCCTGGTCTTTGTGGTTTGTCAGCCCCTTCACATTGCTTTAGCTTAGCTGGCGTGTGTGTGTGAAGATGAATTATGAGCGTTAAAAGCCTCCAAACCTCTGGCATGCTGGAACAGTTCCTTGAATGTGGGTCTGTTGCAAACTGCTGTCATCGCAACTTCTATCAAAAACATCTCTTGCCCCCAGGACATGACTGTGTTTTGAAAACATTTCTGTCCTCTGTTGCTTGTGCAGATATTTGGGAGTGAGCTGCTTCCATTTCTGCCTAGTGTTTGGAGGGAGGGTGGGGAGGATGCGTGCCCTTCGACTCCCCAGTCTGTTTGGCTCTGGGGTAGAACACCGCAGGCACTTTTGTGGTGGGACCCTCAAATCCGAGAAACCACCGTCCTTTAAGACCTCCTCTTGCCTGCCTTGTACTCTGTGTCTGGAAGCAGAACGAGAATGTCTTTTTCTGCCGGTAGGTTGAGTCAAGTCTTTCCAAGTACAAACCGGATGGGATCAAAGAAGGAAGAAAGCACGTGCTGAAGGAGGTTAGTGAGTCAACAGCAAAGCACCGCCCTATTGAACGTTTTATCTGTCTGCTTAAATCTGTGTCTGAGAGAGAGGTGCAGTGCTGGTAAGTAATGAAAAGCCAGCAAAAAGACATGGAATGAGGGAACAGCTGAGGACGGTGGGAACAGGCCATCCCATGACTGGTACCCTGACTGGTCCTCACTAACAATGCTGCTGTTGCAAGCAGCCAGAGCCTCTAGGATATGCCTCAGTGTGGCAGCAGGGTCCTTGGCTGTTTTTGAAAGCCAAGAGAGAATAAGAAAATATTGAGAAGTGAGTGGATAGTGACTGTCCCTGAGTAGGACTGAGGGTCATTTAGTGGGTATCCAAAGTGCCAGGGAGGGTGGAGCGTGGGTGAGAGGGACACTTCCGGTGCCTGGTTGATGGTCAAGGTGACACTTAATAAGAACCCAGGCATTTGAAAAGCCCCCTGCTGACATTTTGCAGTGGTATACCCTAACTTCTGATAGAAAACCCTGTGACCATGGTCTGGAGGGAGCCATGGGTCCCAATAGGCTATCAGAGCAAAGGAAGGGCCGTGGTTTCTGTTGGTCATGCTAAAGAAGACTCAAGACTTATACTCCAGGGGGGCTGGAGCAATAGCACAGTGGGTATGGCCTTTGCCTTGTATGCAGCCGACCTGGGTTTGATTCCCAGCATCCCATGTGGTGCTCCTGAGCACCTCCAGGAATAATTCCTGAGTGCAGAGCCAGGAGTAACCCCTATGCATCACCGGGAGTGACCCAAAAAGAAAAAAAAAGGCATATTCCAGATAACCCCCAAAAACACAAGCCATGGAAAATGTTTTCACTGCATTTTCTCTTCTCATAGATTCTCTTGGGTGAATCTATGAGACATCTCATTGATGTCTCATAGATTCATCAATGAGATTCATTCAACCAAAATGAAGACATCTCACTGATGTCTTCATTTTTATTGAAGGAGCTCTGAAACAAAATACAGCAAAACTGATGTTTGCAGGGCTCCATAACTGATCTTAGATGGGAAATATTCTTTCCTTTACCACTAAGTGGAATCTTAACTGCAGGCTTTTTTGAGACTACCCCTTATCAAGTGAGGAAGATCCCTGTTATTCCTAACTCACTGAGAGCCTGTGTTCTGAATGGATATTGAAATCTTGTCATAAGCATTTTCTGCAACAATTGATACTATCTTATACTTTTGTCCTGTAGACATTTCTATGATGTTCAATATTGATTGACTTTGAATATTGCATCAGTAGGATATACCCCTGTTATTATGGTGTATTTTTCTTTCTTTTTTTGAAGGTATTATTTATTTATTAATTTTTAATTTTTTATTAGTGAAACACCATGAGGTACAATTATAGACTTACAAATTTTTGTGCTTGGGTTTCAGTTATACAATGCTCAAGTACCCATCCCTCCACCAGTGCCCATCCTCCACCACCACGGGTCCCAGCATCCCTTCCACCCCTATTCCTCCCACCCCCCATTCCTCCCACCCCCATCCCCCCATCCCACCCTGCCTCTGTGGCAGGGCATTCCCCCTTGTTCTCTCTCTCTTCTTTTGGGTCCTGTGTTTTGCAAGAGAGGCATTGAGTGGCAATCATGTTTGGTCTATAGTCTACTTTCAGCATGCTTCTCCCACCCTGGGGAGGATCCTCACAACACCCTTTATTTGGTGCTCTCTTCTCTATCTGAGCTCCCTTTTCCCCTAGAATGTGTGCCTGGCCTCCAAGTCATGGAGCAAAATTCCTGGTACTAATCTCAGCCACTCCTGGGTATTAGTCTCCCATTTTGTTGCTTTATATTCCCCAGATGAATGCAATCTTTCTGTGTCTATCCCGCTCTTTCTGACTCATTTCACTTAACATGATGCTTTGTCTATAGTCTACTTTCAACATGCATCTCCCATCCGGGGCGGATCCTCCCAGCTCCCTTTATTTGGTGCTCCCTTCGCTATCTGAGCTGCCTTTCACTAGTAAAAATTAAAAAAAAAAACCAGGTATTTTGATACGTTCTAAGAGGGTGTGTAAAGAGTGGTATAAAGACAGGGAAAATTTCAGGTTAGATGGAGTCTGGAAATTCTAGTTCCTGCCCCTTATTTATACATCAAATTGCCAAGTGAAGGAGAAGTTGGAGGAGACAAAAAAGTGTGGTGAAAATGTTACTTGGGAAGGGAGATGATTGATGCATCTCTGACATAAAACAGAAAGCAAAACTCAAGTTAAGTCACCAGATTTAAGTCAGAAGAACTTAATTTCTAAAGGAGGGGTATTCCGGGGGGGGGGGGTGAGGGGGGTATTCCAGATATTCCAGGGAGAAAGCAGATTTCTTGAATCTCAGCAATAGAAGCATCTTAGGGATGAACTGATCTAACCTCATCCTTTAAAAAGTTAAGAACACGAAGCTCCAAGAGAGAAACTGACTTTTCTGTCAGGTAGTTTACAGCTGACAGTTCAAATTCAGGACTTTGCCTCTTAGAAGTTCTATTTTATCTTTCATTGATGAAAATCGAGATGCAGAATCGTGGTATCATAGAAGAATTACAACCTCTAAACTCCAGTGAAGAAATGAAAGTTGGGTAAGATAGGACTCCCCAGTCTAAAGTGAAAATTTCAAATTGTATTCTTATTAACATAAGCATATTATTCATTATTATGATACTTATCACCAATATTAATGGAGTACTTAATATGTGGTAGGTACTGTTCAACATGATTTCTCCACGTTGATCTGACCCTATCAACTACCCTACAAAATAGATATCAGTATTATTTCTACTTTGTAGCTATGAAAACTAAGCACAGAGAGATGAAGTAAGCTACCAAAGATTGCACAATGAAGGGGAAAATGTGGGATTCAGATCTAGGTGATGCAGATCTCAGTGTCACAGTCAGTGACTTAACCATATTTTAAAATGTTTCAGTGACAAATGAATATTATCCAAGTATCCCTGTCCTAATCCCTCATACAATGAATTCCACAATTATCAAAACCAAATTTCTCATCAGCTCGCCATTTGGTATTTCTATAACAGTAAATATGAGCTTCTTATCTTGAAGATGGGGCTCAGACCGAAAGCCCCGTGGCTGTATTGGAACAGTTTGGATGGTTCTAAAACTCACTCATGCTGAAAAGAAAACTGATCACTGACCCCAATTATTAGTGTTTCCTTCTCTCGCTTACTCTACTACCTTTGGCAACATGCCAGGCTCTATAAAGCACACTCAGTCTCAATTCTTTTATAATTCTATTCTGCCATTGTTAGCCCTCTGAGTATTACCCAGTGCCTATAAAGCATATTAAATTAATTTCTGCTGCCTCACTTGACATTTATATTCGAGAAGTAACTATATGATGGGGCAGGAAGGTTGCCTGGAAATGCTAAGTTATATCAAGTTGAGATATGGTAACTTGCTTCGTTTGATTACATAGGATATGTGCCTTTTCAATTGTCTGATCATAACTGTCTGCAGCTAGATGGGACAGAAGCTAGCTGTTTTTTTTTTCTTCTAGGAATGAGACAATTCTTTAGCCAATTTTCTTCAAAGAGAATAGGCTTGGAGAAGTTATCTCTGGCTTTCTATGCCCGTGCCTCCTGTAGAATTCTTATCAAAATGGCAGGGGGGGGTGTGGTGGTGCTTTTTCAAGGGTAATGGGGGAGCCATCAAACTCGACTCTGCCCCATATTCTGTTATCCTTCCCACAGTCAGAAGTAGCTCAGTTTTACTTTATAGGGACCAGTGATTCTGGTTTGACCTCTTTGAGCTCATTTTCCTGATTGGAATGGATTGGCACAGTGTAGAGGTGAAGAGGAGGTGGAACGCACACCGGAACAATCCCCCACCAATAGTTGAAATCACTTTAATACTTCCCATTCCACTTTACCCCGCGTTTCAGAGTATTTTTATATGTGCTAATCATACATCTATGCACCAAACATATATTGAATGCCTACTACTGTGCACCAAGTCCACTACAAACCCTAAGGCATACACTTAGAATACAGCGGTCATAAAAACACAAAGGAAATGTGTCCTCAGGAACTTACAAAATGTGGTATTATCACAGATGGCGTTTATGTCAGTCAAGTAGGTTACACCAAGATCTGTTAGTTTCATTTATGACTATGATGCAAAAATTAAGTCTCAGAGAAGTTAAATGTTCTTCCGGAAGGTAAGCAGTGTAGAGAGTGGCAGAGCTCTAGACAGCCCAAAACATCTGTGTGCTTCTCCATTACTCTTTGACCGAACCATTCTGCTTTGAACTTATTCAGTGAAGACTGAGAGGTACAATTCTCACCCTCCACATCTTTTTTTGTCTCAGAGTACAACCTCCTCACACCCCCCACCCCCACTTTCTATCATTCATCCAAGTCAATGGGAGGAACTGAAGGTTACGAAAAGCTAGTTTTTGGTTTCTGGGACACTCATCCATTCCTATAAATCATGTCTCTCACTTTGTTTAATTTTTGGCGTGTCTGTGATTTAACTTATGCTGCAAGTTTGATACTTCCCGTTATCTTCCGTTCTCCATTGTAATAAAATGAACATCTTTCACATATCCGAAGACAATTCCAAAAGTTTCAAGTCCTAGGAGCACTGACAGACTTTGAAATTAACCACTGAATTGCTTTTCCTCAGTTAAGCAAAACACAGAGAGAGAAGTTACTCATTCCCATCCGGTCTCCATTTCAGTTAAAAATACAGTTAAAATGATTATTGTTTTACTTATCAGACCAAAATTTTATGGCTAAAACAAGATTTAAGAAGTAACTCAGGGAGCAATTGGTAAGTTCACAGAAGAGGAGCCATGATTTGTAGTAAAAATGAGGTTTTTGGCAAGCTTCAGTCCACTAAAATGGTCTTTTGAAAAAGAAAATGAAATAAGAATTCACAGTAATTTTATAATAATGGAAAGAATATTATGAGATTTAAAATAAAGAGTGGAGACAATCTCACTCCATTATTTACTAGTTATTGTGGGTTGCCCATTTAAAAGTCTTCACACATCCTTTAACTTCACTTATTAAAAGATAGCGTGAGGCTTAAACCACAGAACAGACGGTAGGGCCTTTGTCTTGCACATGGCCAACCTGGGTTCTATCCTGGACACACCATATGTCCCCTGAGCCCACCGGGAGTGATTCTCTGAGCTGAGAGTCAGAAGAAAGCCCTGAGCACTTCCAGGTGTAACCCCCTTATTGCCCCCCCACCAAAAAAAGGGCAAGCTAATACCTTTAAGTGCATCTTTTAATTAAAATGGTAGAATATTTGTAAATGGGATTTCTCAACTATGTAAATATTAGTGATTGCTCCTGTTCTCATTATTATTAGTTGTAGAAGAAAGTTATAGACAAACTTACAGACTATTTCATTGCAGTCTGTTTGCAGACTTTATTTTTGTCTTCCACCTCCAGAGTGGCCAAAATTGTCTGTCTGCCTGTGGCTCCTCCTTTGCCCATCCTGGAAGCAAAGATAACACCTGGCTCATTTCTTGTGCAGAAAAGTATTAAAACTCAAGCAGGTATCTCCATGACGACAGAGATTGTTTTGTCTTCCCTGTATCCTCAGTCCTGGAAACAGTGTCTTTCTTCTAACAGATAGTCACAATTATCTATAGTAATAATGAGTAAATCATAACTAGGCTCAAGACCTGTAAGATAAAGAGAGATCAGGAAGGGGTCTGTGTGTGTGTGTGTGTGTGTGTGTGTGTGTGTGTGTGTGTGTGTGTGTGTAAAGAAAAGGCAATGGTGGAGCTTTGGAATAAAGTAGGAAGTGTGAGACCAAGGTTACAGGAAAGAAGGAAGACCTTCCCCTGCCAAGTAGTCTGAGGTTTGGGCTTTTAGGTACAGTTTCAATCTGTCCGGATTTCCTCCCTTTTTCCAGGGTTCTCCAGCAACCCGAAATGTTCGTGACATTATAGAATCCTTGCGTGTGCTGGCTGCAAGGAATTTTGGCCTTTTGCTCGGCAGATATTTGCTTATATGATAAGAATACTATTGTCAAGGAAGAATTTCCCATAGTAAAAAAACAGTAAAATCCATGCTTTCAGATTTCTCGCAAAAGACCTTTCTGGCAGGGAAAGCGTTTCGTTTGTTTTTTGTTTGTTTGTTTGTTTTTGAAATGAGGAATGCCAATTTTTTTGCTTGATATTTTGCTTTAATTACCATGTCTGTGTTGGGGCGAAAATAAGTTCCTTTCAAAATTTGAGGGTGGTCTTGATTATAGGGGAATATGTGATGGCTGAACAATTTTATCAAGAAAAGCTGGGTTCCCTAAACATAGTTGAAGATCCACTATTACTGAAGCACTCTTCTCACCCAGTCCATGTGTGTTTTTCCTTCCCTCTTGAATTGTCAAACTGACATAATTAACTAAGCTGTTAGCTAAATAAATCATTGGATTCTAGTGAGAATTTTTTACTGAGATATCCTTGCCCCCGCACCAAATTGCCTGAAGGACTGTCAACACCACACGATGGATATATGGCCAAGGATTCTGTTCGGGTGACAGCTCTCCCTCTCTCTAGCATCAAATATGGCTGGCAGTCTATAGAACAGATGTCATGGACTGTATGTGAGAAACCCACCAGTTCTTTAGTGTATTTTGACCACGAAAGGTTCTCAGAGCTTGAAAGCACATGAAATGCAAGCCGATTGTCCAGAGATGGACTGAGGTCATGGGAGACCTCAAAGCAGAAGGTCTAGTTTCTTCCCTTTCAAGTAGATGTGGGGCAGAGTAAGGGGTGATGGACCTCATTAGACTCCAAAAGTTCCATGTCATTTGGCAGTCAAAGGTAGAGGAACACCCTATTATTGCTTGCTTTAATTTTAGGAACAGCCATCTGTTAGCACTTTCAGAACAAGAACTTGCTCCATTTCTTGGTCTCTGTGGCCCATGGCAGGTCCGTCAGGCAAATTAATGGCTGTGCTGAACTTCTGATTTCCATCTCAGCTTCTCCATCTTCCTCTGCAGTGTAAAGCTTGTCTAGAGATAAAAGATGTTTTAGGGGGAGTTTTCTTAACAAATGAAACCTTATCTGAGTTTCCCCAGATAAAGAAACAGAGGCTGCGAAATCAATCCTCAGCCTGTCAGTCTGTTGAAGAATTCAGAGAACTGCTATACAGCCCCTAGCCACCTCCCTCCACATGACAGAATGCGGCTCCCACACTCGGTCTAATTAGAGGCATGGCTGATGGCCAGAAACTCAGAACTAAGATTACAGATTCATTAATTAGGGTCATGTTTACACCTCTATTGTCAACAGGATTCATTTGTTTAACCCAAGGTCTTCTTCGTTTATTACGGTTATTATTGCTTGGACAGAGTTGAACAAGAATGAGGAATCCATATGTGAGCCTGCATATTCCAGCAGGGACCCTGCCTGCCACTATATATTAAATGAAGAGACATTTTCCTTAAACATTTGCTCTACTCTTTGGCCATCTTCTATTTCAGAACTATAAACTGAGCCCAGTCAATGAATTAGTTAATACATGCTTCGGTCTTTTGGCAGGTAGTCTATTTTGAGAAGATCAACAATGACCGTATCTTATACCCATGACACATTTTCTCATTTGCCACGGACTTTTGGAATCATCAGCTTGGATGACAGAATGCTACTAAATCTAACTGCCATATGAAAGGGGGCATGTTTGAAGCCCCGTAAGAGATACTGCAATGCGATTTTGGGAGGAGTGATGGACAGCAATTTTAGGTCTCAATTTTGCATTCCGTATTACCTTGACACATCACTGTGGATTCCAGGATGAAAGGGGGGTGGGGATAGGGAGAAAGGATGAAGGGGGAAGGGAAAGAGAAAGAAAGAGATTGATTTTTCCTGCATAGGAGTTATCGTGTGTTCCCTTGTCTCATGATGGGGACTACTGGTAAGAGAAGATTAGAGCTAATTTGTGTGAGTAAGTTTGCACCATAGTAGAAGGTGGTGGAACAGGGCATTAAGGAACTATGTGAACCCATCCCAGGGCCTGAGAAACAGTTGGTTTCAGGTTTTGACTTCTTTGTCTTTTTTACTTCAAAATGTCACTATTGGAGGTCAGAGCAATAGTACAGCGGGTAGGTCGTTTGCCTTGCACGCGGCCGACCTGGGTTCGATCCCCGGCATCCCATATGGTCCCCCAAATACTGCCAGGAGAAACACCTGAGTGCAAAGCCAGGAGTAACCCCTGAGCATAGCTGGGTGTGACCACAAACAAAAAAACAAACAAAAAATAAATAAAATGTCACTATTGAGGCCAGGAGATAGTATAGCAGGTAAGGTGCACACAGCCAACCTGGGTTCAATCCCCAATATTCCATATGGTCTTTTGAGTACCTTCAGGAGTAATTCCAAAGAGCAGAGCCAGGAGTAACTTCTGAGCATGGCTGGGTGTGGCTCAAAAACAAAATAAAATTAAGCATTACTGTTTCTTTTCCAACCAGGCTTGTTGCTCCAACCTTCTGGACAGAATCATCAACATATTCTATAGAACTATCTCCAAAACAGGTTCCAATGTACTTTCTGTCTTGCTCAAGTGGTCACAGAGAGCATTTTCCAGAGTTCAAAAGGTTGAAAGATAAATGGTCATGGGGTAGGATTAAGGGCTCAGGGATAGGAATGACCTTGTTTAATTCACAGATGCATTGAGTACCTGCTCAAATCCTGATCACTCTTAGACACATGCACACACACATCTATCTATCTATCTATCTATCTATCTATCTATCTATCTATCTATCTATCATCTATGACATTTCATGTCAAAGTCTCCTGAGAATGCCTTACACATCACTTCATTCTACTAAGGTCCCAGGGTCCAGCTAACAATTTTCTGCTTTAATAAACCCTTGGATTCTCTTCTATAATGCTCATACAGGGGCTTTCCGCAGTGCCCATGGTATCATTGGCACTCTACTATCTATCATAGATATTCTGAGCAACTTTGAGATCAAGGTGTACCCGTGCTGTAACACAGATTGTTTTAAAGAAATCTCTCACTTGGGGTCTCCCTCAGAACTAACAGCTTATCACATCACCCAGTAAAACACAGCTCACTCAGATTTGTTATTGAGATGTCCAAAACCAAAACTATCACCAATCCTTCTTACTTGAAAATGATTAAGAGCATGCTTTTCTCATTCATCATTGAACATCCACTTAGAATGGATATTTTGGACAAACCCAGATTCGTGGATCTCCTAGAAACTTCTACAGGGTGACAGATCTCCTTTTTAAATCTCCTTTTAAGGGACTTATCTTCTACCGTGCATATAATTTACCCGAGCATCTAGAATGACTGTTGCGTGTTATTCTTCAGTGTAGCCCCTTTCATTGGGATGTTACCAAAGTAGCAGAGCAGCATGGTGTCTTGTGAAATGACCCAACATCAGCAGCAGTACTCTCTAGGCTGAACTGCAGCATATAGTGTTGACGTCATACAAAGACAGACAGTGAGGCTCTACTGCTGTCTCTCGAAGGTGAAGCGTATCTTTCACATGTTTTCATACTTTCTACTTCTTGAAATAGACAGAAAGCATCATCCCAGTTAAATTCATTCCAGATGCCAGGGACTGAATTGTTTTTCTGGAATAAGCAGACAATTAAAACAGGATTAGGGTTAGATATGCTTATTATCTTTGGCCAATTTTCCAAGAAGATCTCTCTCTTTACTCCTCCAAACCTGGGTGTTAAATAAGCACTTGGCTAAAATTATTATCTGTGTTTTCAGGCTGGAATATTTTAAAGATTCACCTGGGCATGATATATTGCTTATGATTCACTATTTTGTAAGGGAAAGGAGTTTTAGGAATTTCCTCTTGGCTTTTTCCCACCTTATACTTCCTCTAATAATAGATTTTACTCATTGCAGAAGTAAATCAGCATCAAAGAGATTCTGTTAACATTTCAATTATAATTTCAGAAGTGGTGATACATACACAGGATTGGTTTGGTATTCAACAAAGAAGCAAATGAGTCCAAATTCTATTGACTTCCGATTTTTCTTTAATTTTTAAAATTATTTTTACTGCAGTAAAATATGCATAACATAAAATTGATAATTTAAATAACTTTGAAGCATTTAGTTAAATGGCCTTATATGATTCACATTTTTTGGGGGGGTGGGAGGCACACCCAGCAGTGCTCAGGACTTATTCCTGTCCTGTACTTGAGGATTGCTTCTGGCAGGCTCAGGGAACCATATGAGGTGCTGGGGATCAAACTCCACTTGATCATCTGAAAGGCAAGTGCCTTACTGTTTTATCTTTCCGGTTCCCAGTAATTCACATGTCTTATGCAACAACCATCACCATCCCTCTCCAGAAAATTTCATTCTTTCTAAGTTGAAACTCATTAAACAACTCTCCATTCTCTTCTTCTAGACCCAGAAAATCACCATTCAAGGAATTTCTGTCTCTGAATTTGACTGCTCCAAGTAGAATCATATGATATTTGTCATTTTGCAGCTAACTTTGCATCTAACATAATGTTCAACTAGTCATCTCTGTTGTATATATCATGGGTTCATTTTCTTCACTTTTAAGGTTGGCGAATATTCCATGCATATACCATATTTGTTTTATACCTCTCTCTGGTGGACTCTTAGATTGGTTCCACCTTCTGACATTTCTGAATGATACAGTTTGACTATGTGGCATAATACCTGTGAAGCTATTGCTTCTAATTTTTTTTAGATATAGGTATATGAGACTCATTGTAATTACTGGAAAACCAGCAGGATTGTGCTATGGTACAAGAAGGGAGACATCCACGACATTGGCAACTATCGCCCAATCTGCCTATTGTCTATCATCTACAAGCTGTTCACTCGAGTCATCTTAAATAGGATTGGCAGAACACTAGATGAAGGACAACCATGTGAGCAAGCTGGGTTCCGCAAAGGATTCAGCACCATCAACCATATCCACACAATAAGCAAGCTCATTGAAGTTTCTTGGGAGTTCAAAATGCTGCTCTGTCTAACGTTCGTTGATTTAAAGACGGCCTTTGATTCTGTTGAGATGGAAGCGGTCATTGAAGACCTAGCCAATCAAGGCATTCTAACTCAATACATCAGGATCCTCTGTGAGCTGTATTATGGATTCACTCCCAGGATCTCACCATTCTACAAAGAAGAAATCATTGATGTCAAGAGAGGGGTTCGGCAGGGTAATACCATTTCACTGAAACTCTTCAGTGCCACCCTCGAGAACATCATGTGACAACTGGAAAGGGAAGGAATGGGAGTGAAGATAGATGGTCAGCAACTACACCACCTCCGCTTTGCTGATGACATTGTTCTAATAACACCAAACATTAGCCAAGCAGCACAAATGCTGGCCGACTTCGACCGTGAGTGTGGAAAGGTTAGACTACAGCTGAATCTTATGAAGACAATGTTTATGAGAAACAGCCTCGTTCCTGATGCTTCGTTCACTCTCAATGGAATGACCATCTCCAAATGCAACAGTTATGTGTACCTAGGTCAAGAAGTCAACATGATGAATGACCTGGCACCTGAGTTGTGCAGGAGGAAGAGAGCGGCTTGGAATGCTTTCAAGAGCATCTTAGAAATAGCTAAGAGGACAAAGAACCTCTGGCTCTGGACACATCTCTTTGATTCCACTGTTCTTCCTGCATTAACATATGCCTCAGAGACCTGGGCCCTTTGCAAACAGGATGAGAATGCTGTTCGGGTCTCCCAAAGAGGAATTGAAAGAACTATGCTTGCATCACGTTTCACTCAAATGAAAGAATCCAGAGTTCCGACCTCCGTCAACGATCAAGAATCAGGGACGCTGTCTCGTTTGCCAAGGCATCAAAAATCAGATGGGCTGGGCACGTAATGAGATTTGGAGACGATCGCTGGACTAGAGCTGTTACTGACTGGATTCCATGGGACGTCAAAAGACCACGTGGCTGCTCACCTACCAGATGGTCAGACTTCTTCATCAAGATCATGAACAATCGGTTTGAGGCTCTTTGTATTCCTAGAACGAACAGACGCCATTGGGCTACACTAGCATGCTACAGGGACAAATGGAGACGTTACTGGCACCTGCTTGAGCAAATCGACGATTAACGGGAAGTCAAGTGATCAAGTGATAGGTATATAGGTATAAATATAGATATGTAGAAAATTGGATCATACTGTAAAAGTAAAGTAAAGTAAAGGCCCTCCCATTGATCATCGATTTGCTCAAGTGGGCCCAGTAACGTCTCCATTGGAGACTTTGTTGTTACTGTGTCTGGCATATCGAATATGTCACAGGGAACTTGCCAGGCTCTGCCGTGCAGGCAAGATACTCTCGGTAGCTTGCCGGGCTCTCCGAGAGGGGCGGAGGAATCAAACACGGGTCGGCCATGTTGGCTGCGTGCAAGGCAAACACCCTACCACTGTGCTATGTAACCCCCTTATTTAATCATATTGATTCCTACAGAGATTACACAATTTTACATTTCCACTGGCAATGCATGAGGTTCCACTTTCTTTGTATCTGTGTGAGTATGTGTGACTTTCTGTTATTATCACAGTCCTCTTAATAGATGACTCTTAAACCTCTTAGGTCCTCGTTTTCACTGTTTAGTCACAACAGAGTTCCAGGCTCCAAGGAAATAGTTTAGTTTAGGCAGAGACCAACTACCCACACATCTGAGTATTTCTCTTTCCTTGGCATGCCTTTATCCTGGTTAATTGATGCAACATTCTTTGAAGAAGAATCATGGTATATGTTAAATCATTTAGGTACTTCATAGCAACCCACCTCCTCACTTAAGGAGACACTCAGTGAAAAAAATATTTCATATACAAAGTTTGGGTGAGACTTTCCCTACAAACGCCTGCCTGGGTGGAGAACAAGAGGGCTGGAGCAGCAGCGGCTGGGCCTGGAGGCCTACATGCAGGTGCAGGGAGTACCTGGGGGCTTATGTGCAGGTGTGAGGGTTACCTGGGGGTCTACATACATGTGTGAGGGGTACCTGGAGGCCTACGTGTAGGTGTGGGGGGTACCTGGGGACCTACATCCAGTTACTTGCGGTGGCTGGGACCCACACCCATGTGTGGGTGGGGTATCCGGGGGTCTACAAGCAGGTGTGTGGGGGTACCTGAGGGCCTACATGCAGGTGCATATGGTACCTGGGGGATGGAGTGATACCACAGTGGGTAGGGCATTTGCCTTGCACACAGCCAACCCGGGTTCGATTCCTCCGTCCCTCTCAGAGTGCCCGGCAAGCTAACCGAGAGTATCCCGTCCACATGGCAGAGCCTGGAAAGCTCCCCATGGTGTATTCGATATGCCAAAAGCAGTAACAAGTCTCACAATGGAGATGTTACTGGTGCCCGCTTGAGCAAATCCATGAACAACGGGAGGACAGTGCTACAGTGCTATAGTGCTACAACGTTTGGGTAAGAGGTACTGACTTTGACTGTCTACAGACCATCCTCTATTGACCAGATCTGGAATTTGTGTTACTGGAATCAAGTTGTACCTACATGAGTCAGTTAATGATCACAAAATTGTTGTAATTGAGATCATTAAAATAATAGCATTGATCATGCTGTCTGTATAATACCCTATCTTCTCTCTCTGTGGTGATATTTAACTGATGTTTTCCAATGTGGAGTCTTCCTTAACATTGATATTGGGAAACATATTTTAGTAGTAATATGCCTCATCATAGTACACTCTAAATAGCCTTTAAATCCCTAGTGAAAGATTCTGGAATTTTCCTCACTTAATAAACATTTTAAAATAATTTTAAGTCACATAATTAGAGAAATATGTGGGTAGGGGCCAGGGAGATAACTCGTGTGATAGGACACTGCCTAGAACGTGCAAGGCCCTGTGTTTGATTATCTGTTGCTCCATGGCCCTGAGCACATCTGGATGTAGCCCTGGTGACTCCCAGGACCACTGGGCTCACATCACTGGCCTGAGCACTGACCAGCCAGGCCTCATCAATGGGTATTGATGTATTGATTGATCAATATCGCTGGAAGTGGTCTGGGTCCCTCACCCCCAACACCTGCTGCAAATGACCCTATGAGAGAGAGACAGAGAGAGAGAGAGAGAGAGAGAGAGAGAGAGAGAGAGAGAATTGAGAGAATTCATGGGCATCTATCTACACATGGTAAGCATTCTTCAGCATATTTCTCTCTTAAATTCAGTTTATTTTTCTCACCGTACACTAAAGAATTACTGGCATGCAAACTTTATTTTACTTGAGGCACTATTTAGTTCCTATCTCAACATATCAATGAAAATGTTACTAGAATCCAACTCAGCTGCGAAACTTTGCATATTGAATTCAAAATAGAAGGTAAGCAAACCTACCTCAGTAAATTTGCTCTAATCTAAAATCTGTTCTGTTTTTTTAATAAACTAAGATATTTTGACGCGCAGCTAGAAACAGCCCCGAGACAGCCGGTTTTCAACCCCTGAGCCGCGTGGGACGGGCACAGAGGCCCAGCTCTGGGCAACAAAGCTGAACGGCTCCAATTCCAACAGGTACAGCCCGCCCCCAAGGGCCTGGGTTCCTCTCTGGGCACGCGCAGCTAGAAACAGCCCCGAGACAGCCGGTTTTCAACCCCTGAGCCGCGTGGGACGGGCACAGAGGCCCAGCTCTGGGCAACAAAGCTGAACGGCTCCAATTCCAACAGGTACAGCCCGCCCCCAAGGGCCTGGGTTCCTCTCTGGGCACGCGCAGCTAGAAACAGCCCCGAGACAGCCGGTTTTCAACCCCTGAGCCGCGTGGGACGGGCACAGAGGCCCAGCTCTGGGCAACAAAGCTGAACGGCTCCAATTCCAACAGGTACAGCCCGCCCCCAAGGGCCTGGGTTCCTCTCTGGGCACGCGCAGCTAGAAACAGCCCCGAGACAGCCGGTTTTCAACCCCTGAGCCGCGTGGGACGGGCACAGAGGCCCAGCTCTGGGCAACAAAGCTGAACGGCTCCAATTCCAAACAGGAGACATTCCCAACTCCTCGCCCAGTGCCAGGGACTCTTTCCGGAGCCGCGGCCGCTAACGCGGCCGCGAAATATTTTCCCACTACATATGCCATAGGAACCATAAGCTAACTTCTTAGATGGAAACTTCTCTATTTTAGCTCAGCCACTAGAAACACAGTTGCCAATAACTCATAAGCCTATCTTAACTCACACTGCATATCAAGCAGAATAGTAACACTGAACGTGAAGGACTAAACCACACCTCTCACAATGGTAAAGCAACGCAAAAGCCCACCAAACATTCATATTGAAGAGTCTAGCCCAGATGACACCAACAGTACTGTAGTGTTAGACAACCTCTCTGACAAGGAATTCAGAAGGGAGCTACTTAGGATGCTTAGGGAATTAAAAGAAACAATGGAAAGCAATGCCAATAGAAGACAAGAGGATCTGAAGGCAGAAATGAGGAAAATGCAATCAGAAATGTCAGACCTGAAAAATCTCGTAGGCGAATTGAAAAGCTCAGTGGAAGGCCTCAGCAGCAGAGTAACAGCGGCTGAGAACAGAATCAGTGAGCTCGAAGATGAAGTTCAGAGACTCTCCCGAAAAGAGCAGAAAATGGAAAAGAGACTCACAATTCGGGAACAGATGGCAAGAGAAGATCGTGATGAAGCCAAGAGGGGTAACATAAGAATTATTGGAGTCCCAGAGGGACAGGAAGAAAACCTCGATGAAGAAGAAACTGTCAAAGACATCATTGCTACAACATTTCCAGAGCTGAAGAAAACTTGTGACCACATTCAGGAGGCCCGAAGGGTACCAGCTAGAAGAAATCCGAATAAAAATACCCCAAGACACATTCTGATCAAAATGACCAAAACCTTAGACAGAGACAAAATTCTGAAAGCAGCAAGATCGAAGAAAGAAATCTCTTACAAAGGAGCATCCTTAAAATTCATAGCTGATTTTTCTGATGAAACCCTCATGGCCCGAAAACAGTGGTGGGACATAGTAAAAAAACTCAATGAAATAAATGCCTCCCCCAAAATACTTTTCCCAGCAAGACTCTCATTCATAATAGAAGGAACAACACACAGTTTCACAGACAAACAACAGCTCAGGAACTTCATAGACTCAAAACCATGGTTAAAAGAACAACTAAATGGGCTACTTTAAGGCAAGAAAGGCCCCTCAAATACACCCAATTTTAACATAACAATGGGACAAAATCCCATAACAATAATCTCTCTCAATGTCAATGGGCTAAACGCACCAATTAAAAGACATAGAGTGGCAGGATGGATTAGAAAATTGAACCCAACATTCTGCTGCCTGCAAGAAACGCATCTCAATAGTCAAAGCAAACACAGACTCAGAGTCAAAGGCTGGAAAACAATCCTACAGGCAAACAGCTCCCATAAAAAAGCTGGGGTAGCCATCCTTATATCAGACCACATTGATTTCAGAGTGAGGAAGGTCATAAGAGACAGTGAAGGCCATTACTTATTGATCAGAGGATCTGTACAACAGGAAGAACTTACAATAATAAATGTATATGCACCTAATGAGAGACCAGCAAAGTACTTAAAACAACTACTCATAGATTTGGAAAAAGACATCAATAGCAACACAATACTAGTGGGAGACTTCAACACTGCTTTGTCACCTCTTGATAGATCAACCAGACTCAAGCTTAGCAAGGACATACTTCATTTGAGGGAAACAATGGAAGAAAGGGACTTAGTAGATATATACAGGACACTTCATCCACAAAAAGCTGAATACACATTCTTCTCAAGCGTACATGGAACATTCTCCAAGATAGACCACATGCTGAGCCACAAAACATGCCTCCATAAAATTAAGAAGGTAGAGATTGTATCAACAATCTTCTCAGACCATAATGCGCTGAAATTAGAAGTAAATCACACACAAAAACAGAAAACTAAATCAAACACCTGGAAATTAAACAGTGCACTATTGAACAACGAGTGGATTAGACAGGAAATCAAAGAGGAAATCAAAAGATTCCTAGAAACAAATGAAAATGAGAACACGAGTTACCAAAACTTATGGGACACAGCAAAGGCTGTGTTAAGAGGAAAGTTTATAGCTCTACAAGCATTCCTCAGGAAGGAGGAGCGAGCACACATAAGTAACCTAACCTCACAGCTTAAGAGCTTGGAGAAGGACCAAAAAAAGGAGCACAACCCGAACAGGAGAAAGGAAATAATAAAACTCAGAGCAGAGATTAACGAGATGGAAACCCAAAAAACAATCCGAAAGATCAATGAAACCAAGAGCTGGTTCTTTGAGAAAATTAACAAGATCGATAAGCCTCTAGCAAAACTCACAAAGAAAGGGAGAGAGAAAACCCTAATAAACCGAATCAGAAATGAAAAGGGGGTCATTACAACAGAAACCACAGAAATTCAGAGGATCCTTAGGGAGTACTTTGAGAAGCTTTATGCCACGGAACATCAAAACCTCGAGGAAATGGATAAATTCCTAGACTCCTACAGACTCCCAAGGCTGAACCAAGAAGACCTGGAATACCTGAACAGACCTATCACCATCAAGGAAATTGAAATGGTAATAAAAAGTCTCCCCAAGCACAAAAGTCCTGGCCCGGATGGATTCACTAGTGAATTCTTCCAAATCTTTAAAGAGGACTTACTCCCAATACTCTTTAAGCTTTTCCACGAAATTGAAATATCAAAAACACTTCCAAACAGTTTCTACGAAGCAAATATCACACTGATACCAAAAGCAGACAGAGATACCACAAAGAAAGAGAATTACAGGCCGATATCCCTGATGAACACAGATGCAAAGATCCTCAACAAACTACTAGCAAATAGAATCCAACTACTCATCAAAAAGATCATACACCATGACCAAGTAGGATTCATCCCAGGGATGCAAGGATGGTTCAACATTCGGAAATCAATCAACATAATCCACCATATCAACAAAAGAAAAGATAAAAAGCATATGATCATATCAATAGATGCAGAGAAAGCATTTGATAAGATCCAGCACCCCTTTATGATGAAAACCCTAGCCAAAATGGGTATAGAGGGGACCTTCCTCAACATAATTAAAGCCATCTACCACAAGCCTACAGCAAGCATCATCCTCAATGGGGAAAAACTGAGAGCCTTCCCTCTAAGATCAGGGACGAGACAGGGATGCCCACTCTCTCCACTGCTGTTCAATATAGTACTGGAAGTACTTGCAATAGCGATTAGGCAGGAAAAAGATATTAAGGGCATTCAGGTAGGAAAGGAAGAAATCAAGCTCTCACTATTCGCAGATGATATGATACTCTACTTAGAGAACCCAATAACTTCCACCAAAAAACTCTTAGAAACAATAGACTCGTATAGTAAAGTTGCAGGTTATAAAATCAATACCCAAAAGTCCATGGCTTTCCTATACGCAAACAGTGAGAGAGAAGAAAGCAACATGAAAAAAACAATCCCATTCACAATTGTGCCCCAGAAAATCAAGTACCTAGGAATCAGCTTAACTAAGGAAGTAAAGGACCTGTACAAAGAAAACTACAAAACGCTACTTCAGGAAATAAAAGAGGACATGAGGAAATGGAAAGATATCCCCTGCTCATGGGTCGGGAGACTTAACATTGTCAAAATGGCAATACTACCGAAAGCATTGTATAAATTCAATGCAATCCCTATAAGGATACCCATGACATTCTTCAAAGAAATGGAGCAAACACTCTTGAAATTTATATGGAACAATAAGCCCCCATGAATAGCTAAAGCAATTCTTGGGAAAAAGAAAATGGGAGGAATCAACCTCCCGAACTTCAAACTGTACTACAAAGCAGTAATAATTAAAACAGCATGGTACTGGAACAAAGGCAGAACTGCAGACCAATGGAACAGGGTTGAATACACTGACATGTCTCCTCAATCATATGCTCATCTAATCTTTGATAAAGGTGCAAGTAATGTGAAGTGGAGTAAGGAAAGCCTCTTTAATAAATTGTGTTGGCATCACTGGACGGCTACATGCAAAAAAATAGGCTCAGAACTCTGCCTAACACCATGTACAAAAGTAAGATCAAAATGGATTAAAGACCTCAACATCAGACCAGAAACCATAAGGTACATTGAAGATAAAGTTGGCAAAACCCTCCATGACATTGACGCTAATGGTATCTTCAAAGATGCCACGCCACTGGCCGAGCAAGTGAAAACAGAGATAGATAAATGGGACTATCTTAAACTAAGAAGCTTCTGCACCTCCAAAGAAACAGTGACCAAAATACAAAGACAGTCTACAGAATGGGAAAGGATATTCACCGAATACACATCTGACAAGGGGTTGATATCCAGGATATACAAAATACTGGTTAAACTCCACAAGAAGAAAACATCCAACCCCATCCAAAAATGGGGCAATGAAATGAACAGAAACTTTCTCAAAGAAGAAATCCGAATGGCAAAAAAGCACATGAGAAAATGCTCTACATCATTAATCATCAGGGAGATGCAGATCAAAACCACAATGAGATACCATCTCACACCTCAGAGACTGGCCCAAATTCAAAAGAACAAAAGCAACCGATGCTGGCGTGGATGTGGCGAGAAAGGGACACTCCTTCACTGTTGGTGGGAATGTCCACTGGTTCAGCCCTTCTGGAAAACAGTATGGACGATTCTCAAAAAATTAGAAATTGAGCTCCCATTTGACCCAGCAATACCACTCCTGGGAATATATCCCAGAGAGGCAAAAATGTATAGTCGAAGTGACATCTGCACTTGTTTGTTCATTGCAGCCCTCTTTACAATAGCCAGAAACTGGAAGAAACCTGAATGCCCAAGAACAGATGACTGGTTAAAGAAACTTTGGTACATCTACACAATGGAGTACTATGTAGCTCTTAGAAAAGATGAAGTCATGAAATTTACATACAAGTGGTACAATATGGAAAGTATCATGCTAAGCGAAATGAGTCAGAAAGAGAGGGATAGACATAGAAAGATTGCATTCATCTGGGGGATATAAAGTAACAAAGTATGAGATTAATACCCAAGAATAGCTGAGATCAGCACCAGGAGGATTACTCCATAACTTAGAGGCCAGCCGGGTATCCTAGAGGAAAGGGCTATTCAGATAGAGAAGGGAGCACCAAATAAAGGATGTTTGGAGGATCCTCCCAGGAGGGGAGATGCATGTCGAAAGTAGACTATGGACTGAACATGTTTGCCACTCAATGCCTCTTTTGCAGACCACAACACCCAAAAGGAGAGAGAGAACACAGGGGATTGCCCTGCCACAGAGACGGGGGGATGGGGGGATGGGGGTGGGAGGGATATTATCCATGGTGGTGGAAAATGGGCACTGGTGGAGGGATGGGTATCTGATCATTGTATAATTGAAACCAAAGCACAAAAAATTGTAAATCTACAACTTTAAAAAAAAATAAAATAAAATAAAGGGGAAAAAAAAAGATATTTTATTTGAAAATGTTTAACAAAGAATCTTTCATAGTGGAAACTAAAAATAATTTTTGTGGGACTGGAGCAACAGAACAGCGGGTAGGGCGTTTGCCTTGCACTTAGCCAACCCAGGTTCGATTCCCAGCATCCCATATGGTCCCCGGAGCACCGCTAGGAGTGATTCCTGAGTACAGAGCCAGGAGTAACCCCTGAGCATCACCGGGTGTGACCCAAAAAGTGAAAAAATAAATAAAAAATTAAAAAATAATTTTTCTATAGTATTCATTTAATAGAGAAAAATATATAGGAAAGTCATTCTTTAGAACAAGAAATTCTACAAATATAGTTCTTAAAAATTTATTACTATTTTATGTTTTTAACTTAAAAAATCGAGTGCAGAGTCTCCTACCCCCGCGCCTGGCTGTCCTCGCCGGGGCCCCTTGGAGGGGAGCGGGTTGAGTTTTCCTTCCCACCCCGACCAGGGCTCCGGCAGTCGAAGACCTCCAGAACCAGCCACCACCATGCTGAGACCACTCTCCGCACACATGAAGGTACCGGCAGAGGAACAAAGGCATGCGGGTCTCGGGACTGAGATCTCCCAGCCTACTCGGATTGAGGCTGAGCATCCTCCACCCAGATCCTCCAAATTCCAGTAGGCGGGGGTCACACCCACCAACTGGCCCCCTGGCGCCGTGTAATCCCATCAACGGCCAAGACTCAGAGACTATAAAACCTAGCTCCCGGAAGAGAACAGCCGCATTCGTGGCTGCATGACATCTTATTATTACATCTTATTATCTCATTCCTACTTTGGACAAACTGGCAGGCTACCGAATGTAACCTGCCCACACGGCAGAGTCTGGCAAACTCCCCGTGGCATACCCAATATGCCAAATACCAGTAACAATGAAGGGTCTCATTCTCCTAACTCTGAAAGAGCCTTGAATATGGTACTTTTAAAAAAAATCTCAGGGCTAGGATGAAGGAGACGTTACTGGGGCCTGCTCGAGGCAATCGACGAATAACAGGATGGTCGTGGTACTTAAAAATGGAATATAATAGCTCATATCCAAAAATATTTATGTATGTTTTCAATTCATTTATTTATGCTTTTAATTTGAATAAACCTTCACGCAACAACAAAATTCATATCAAAGAGAAGTGCATTTTTCCTTTTCTCCTTCTTTTGCATTTTTCCCCTCCATTATCAAGAACCTCAGAATCAATTTCTTCACATACTATCTGGATATATCTGATGTGAATAAGGAGAAGTATGTAAGACTTCTCCTAGTGGATTTTACTTTGTTATTGGCTCTTTGGGATATGTTGGGATTTGTTTATAGCGGTAGCTAATCAGGAAATCATGAGTAATTGGATTGAGACATGAGGAAAATTGACTCATCCAAAGAGTTACATGACTTGCAGAGAAATTGTAACACCTTTATCTCATGAGGGCGGAGGGAAGTCGCCTTCTGCTCATGGATCTGAGAATTATTACTCCAGTTTCATTATGCCCCCAAAGCTCTCCACCTAGATCCTCTGCTGCTCTGATATTCCTAACCAGTGCCCTGACTTCCTCACCAAGCACCTCCTCGGGTTATGTTGTAAATTGGATCAAACTGTACAGGTGTTTATATCTGAGATAGGTGTTTTTTTTTATTTATTATTTTTTTATTAGTGAAACACCATGAGGTACAGTTATAGACTACAAATTTTTGTGCTTGGGTTTCAGTTATACAATGATCAAGTACCCATCCCTCCACAAGCACCCATCCTCCACCACCACAGGTCCCATCATCCCTCCCACCCCTCATCTCCCCCATTCCACCCTGCCTCTGTGGCAGGGCATTCCCTCTTGTTCTCTCTCTTTTTGGGTCCTGTGGTTTGCAAGAGAGGCACTGAGTGGCAATCATGTTTGGTCTATAGTCTACTTTCAGTATGCTTCTCCCACCCTGGGAGGATCCTCCCAACAGCCTTTATTTGGTGCTTTCTTCTCTATCTGAGCTTCCTTTTCCCCGAGATAGGTTTTTGAGAAACATAAGGGATTGCTTTCACAAGACCACAGAAAGTGCTGTAGATTTCTGATAAGCCTTGAGCAAAGCTTTAAAAATTGATTTTTTATCATTTTGTTCTTGATGCTATCTCAAAGCAGTCACTCCCTCCATATCATACTCTCATTTTTCCATACTCATATCACCAGACTTTTCCAGAATAGTGGCTGTGAGACCTTGATTGCAATGGGCACATCTTAAATACCAGAGGCAGCAGAATTCAAGTGCATTTTTCATCATTTGATATAAGCCACAAGTTACCAAATTCTTATTACTTAATGTTAGCTACTTAATGATGTTAGCTACTTAATGATGTATGATTACTTAATGATGTATTCGATATGCCAAACACAGTAACAATTGTCACAATGGAGATGATACTGGGCCCACTCGAGCAAAACAGTGAATGTTAGGTAGATTTTTTTCTTTTTTTCTTGCTCTTTTACTTAAGAGAACCCAAATCCCTCTATTTCAATTCAGATTCCTGGATACTAATTAAGATATTATTTGCATAATAAAATTTTGCATAATTTGCACATAAATTTGCATAACAAACAGCAAAATAACCAACAGAATTTGCTTAAGGATAGGACCTTTTTAGGGGCAACAAGGCTGCCTTCCCAGGGTTGTGTGTAAAGTCTCATAGGCTCCTTCATCACAGAGATTTGATATTTAACACTTGGTAGTCACTGTCACTAACACTGTCCTCCCGTTGTTCATCGATTTGCTCAAGTGGGCCCAGTAATGTCTCCATTGTGACACTTGTTACTGTGTTTGGCATATTGAGTATGTTACAGGTAGCTTGCCAGGCTTTGCTGTGCAGGTCAGATACTCTCGGTAGCTTGCCAGGCTCTCTGAGAGGGACGGAGGAATTGAACTTGGGTCAGCCAGGTTGGCTGTGTGCAAGGCAAACGCCTTACCCACTGTGCTATTGCTACAACCCTTGGTAGTCATCATTTTGAATTCTTTGTTTTGCCTCTTTCCAATAATACTGGGGAACATCAAGGCTATCCCAAGTATTTTAGAGAGGCCACATGGTGTCAGGGTTCGAAGCTGTCTGGGGTCCTGTAGATCATGGGCCAGACATGATCTACAGCCCTCTGAATTCTAACCCGCTGGATGTCATGTAGAACGAACAAATGACACCATGACTTCTTAATATTTTATTTGAATTTGTGTGTTGTATGTGAAGTCTGCTGGGGCCATTGAGCTGTTGAGAGGTCCTGTTGGCTTCCAAATATTACATGAATGAACAAGGAGCCTAGGCTGAGAGTCCAGCAACCAGGTGCCCCAGAGTTATTTCAGTCTGGAAGTACAGAGGCTGAAGTTGCTCCATCTGTATCCAGGCATGCGTGTGTGTGTGTGTGTGTGTGTGTGTGTGTGTGTGTGTGTGTGTGTGTTTGGGGCCCACAGCTGACTCCAGGATCACTCCTGGAGGGGTTCAGAGCCATCTGGGGTGAGGGGATGGATCCTGGGTCTGCTGCATGCCAGATAAGCACCTTTCCTGTTGTCCTATCTCTAGCCCCAGTTCTCAGGAGTATAGATTTCTTCCAAACCAAATCCAATCACATTGTGACCCTGTAACATAGCCTCATTTCCAGCTTTGAGACAGCACCTGGGAGGAGTTCTTTGTCCAGTCCTGGGGAAACTTTCTCCCCCAGATACAGGACCCCTTCACCATCAGCAAACGCCTTGCTTACTGAGTGTCTCCTCTTTCCCTTCCTCCTCCCTGGCCTAACACACCCCCTCCTGCAGTCTGGTGCAAAGGTGTTGACAACATACCCCACCCACTGGCTCCCTCCCTTCCCCCCACACTGCTTCTGCCTTTCCCTGTCTCCCTTAATCCCCTTTATCTCCGAACAAATTTGTATGTAGGCGTGGAAGGCACTGGTATGAACTCGGCTTTGTATGCTGTTGGTTTTTTTTTCTCCTTCAGAGAACTTCTTCCTGCCTGTCCTTTTGTTTTGTTGTTATTGTTGTTTTTCTGTGTTTAATGTCAGAGTTTCTTTTTTTTTTTCCTTTTTGGGTCACACCCAGCAATGCTCAGGGGTTACTCTTGTCTTTGCACTCAGGAATTACTCCTGGCAGTGCTCAGGGGGACCATATGTGATGCCGAGGATCGAACCCGGGTCGGCTGTGTGCAAGGCAAACGCCCTACCTGCTGTGCTATCACTCCAACCCAATCCAATGTCCGAGTTTCTTTCTGAAGTTCCTGCTCTCAAGAAAAGTCACAGCGGGTAGGGGGTTTGCCTTGCGCATAGCCGACCCGGGTTCGATCCTTGGCATCCCATATGGTCCCCCTGAGCACTGCCAGCTCAGAGGTAGATGCTACTCCCTTCTTAGGGTTGGTGATTCTCTCTGCCTCACCCGCCCCCATCCCCCCTCTCCCACGGCACAGGACCTCTCCTACACCCTGCATGGTGGCTTGGCACTGGTGACACCGTGGCCTCTCTCTCTGGTTTCCCAGGTTCATACAGGCTCCAGCTTCTCATGCTTTTCCTACACACAGTAACTTTTTGTTAACACAAAGTATACATAGCAGTTCATCTCTGATTACTAACAACTCCACACCATATTTATATCAACTTTCACTACATCATCAGATGTACAGAAACACACAGCACACAGCAGTGTTTCAGTAGCTCTCTGACTATGCTGCCTGGTTTGATAACCAGCGATGAGAAGCCTGAAATGGTGACCTCCCTGAAATGGTCTGAGGGAAGATGTCCCGGAGTCCGGAAAGGCAGACTCAAACCTTGGGGGCTGTGGAGTGAATGTTGCTGCGGTCTGAGTTCTTCATCTGTTGACCCAGTTCATCTCAGTGGATACCAGAATACACAATCTACTCTGTTCACAGTCTGAAAATTTCTTATTAGCAAGTTCTGGCTGTTGGCCAGGTGCTATTTCATAAGGAGACTCACGCCCTTTTGTCCTCTAAATACTTAAAAAATGTGATCAATAATAGTATTTCTTAAAAGGAAAATTAGAAGTCAGACTCACTATAAGTCAAGTGTCATAGGTGGTAGAAAAAAAAACAAATGTTAAATATAGCAAGGAATTTTTGTTTTCGCCTTTTACTAGACTGATTTTTTCTAAATGTTGGCTTTGGGGGTGGAGAATCTTAATCATTTTCTTTTTTTCTTCCCTCTTATCTAGCAAAGAAACTGGAATTCCATTACTCAAGAAAATGAGAATCTTACTCATTTTCATTTTTGTTTCCCTCTTATCTAGCAAAGGAATTGGAACATCATATATGTATAAATAAATTGATGATTTTTTTTCCATTTCCCTTCTCCTGTCATGTGCTCTCCCTTTCCTTGATGTCTAAGTCAGTCTGAGTATCAGGCTACAAAAGAAGAAGGGGCCACTTGTCACCAACTTGTTATGTCTTGGATAGAAGGGGCCTGAAATTGCATCTCCCATGATCTCATTAGGGAGGATTCGCTTGATAGACTCAGGCTAATGCCACAGAACCCTAGAAAGGTGAAGTTAGGAAATGAGGAGGATTTGGATTTGTTTCTTGGCTTGTCATATCAAAACAACACCTACTTGGTGGGGTTAGCAATAGAAATGGATTTTCTCCCCGTTCTGGTGGCTAGATCCAGCTGCTGATTGATTCTCTTCCTTGGGAAACTAGCATGTAATTCTTCACATGACCTCCCCGCGCTGGGTACATGCAGGATGGCCGGAGGAGAAAGAAGATGGAGAGGGAAGGGGGTAGGGAAGGGAGGGGAGGGGAGGGGAGAGATGGAGAGGAGGGGCAGGGGAAAGGGAAGGGGAGGATTGAGAAAGGGGAAAGATGAGAAAATGAGAGAGTGGAGAGAGTCAGTTGGAAGAGAGGATGGGACAAATAGAGAGGGGGAAAGAAAGAGAGAAGAGAAAGGAAAGAGAGTGAATTCTTGTGCCTTTTCTTTTCACAAAGACACTGACCCTGTCCTACCAGGAGCCTATCCTTGTGGCCTCACTTAAACTTAACTACACCCCCCCCCCCCAGGAGACCCTGTTTCCATATGCAGACATTGTGAGGATTAGAGCTTCCACATATTAATTCAGGGTTGAGGACATGCATGCGTAGTCAATTATGACTTGCAGTACCGTGGTGATGGTCAGGGGGTGCTTTCACAAATGAAGGAGCATGGGGGGCACAGTCTTGTTCTCAGTGCAATTCTGTTTGGGAAGTTCAAGTTCCTCAGTCACTGAAGCCATTGAAAACTCAATAAAAGATAAGAAAGAAAGAAAGAAAGAAAGAAAGAAAGAAAGAAAGAAAGAAAGGATGCTATATGAAATTTTATTCCCAGAGACTGATTTTTGTCCCCAAGTGTATTGACCTCTCTACATGCTCTTGAACACACAGAATCCTCAAGATCACAGAACTGGCCCAAGATGCTTGCAAAGTAGAACCCAGAGGGGCTGGAGCATTTGCACAGCAGGGAGGGTGTTTGCCTTGCATGAGGCCAAGTGGGGTTCGATTCCCAGCATCCCATATAGTCCCCCGAGCACCGCCAGGAGTAATTCTTGAGTGCGTGAGCCAGGAGTAACCTCTGTGCATCACCGTGTGTGACCCCCCCCCCAAAAAAAAAGCAGAACCCAGAGATCTTGGTCCTTTGGGACACCTCAGCTAAGACACAGATTCTCCCTTCCTGCAAGTAAAAAATGCTTGAGATCCTGTTCTCTGTCAATGCCTGCTTTCAACTCCACTTGCTCTCATTTTGAAGCATTATAATGGGATATAATGAAAACCCTTTCATTTACTGTATCCCACCTTTTTTTTTTTCTCAGTACTGGTTTTCAGAATCAAGGTCCTTTACAAGGACCAAGCTCTGGAATCTGGAACCCAACAATGAGATGCCTGAAATTATCCAGAGTGTTATACAACTTTGTAAGTGCAAAACCAAATCCTCCAGTGAGTGGAGACAGTCACAGAGTTTCTGCCTCAAGCCAGCCCCCTTCTCCCAAAATGCCTATTGTGGTCCAGTGTAATCCACCCCCTGCCCTCAAGGCTGACAGAACACCCTCCTGGAACCCACAGGGTGACCAGAATGGTTTTGTGTTCTCATTCTGTTTCCAGACAAAGAAGTTCATATAAAAAAATAAGAAGCTTTGCTACCTTGTTATATTACAGGAAAGTCTCTTTGAGGAAGTTCTGGTGTAAATTGTGACCAAAAGAATAAGAATAAGAGTGGAAATGGCCTTTGACTGACAGAAATGGAGTGAGTGAAGACTCTTAGATAGGAAAGTACAGAAGACAGTTGAGACACGAAGGAAAAACAGTGTTTAGAGTACCACCAGTAAAGAGAATGGTAAAACTGAGATCAAAGGGACAGAGAGAGGGGTTTTTTTGGGGGGTAGGGAGTTAAAATGTTGTAATTTTACCTTAAGTAACATACGAAACCATTGGCAGCTCTAAGATACTGTAAGAACATTACATTGGTTTGGGGGGCTGGAGAGATTATACAGAAGGCAGATAGACCCAAATTTAATCTCTGACATCTCATATGGTCCTCCAAGTGACACTATGAGTAATCCCTGAGGGCAGAGCCAGGAGTAAGCCTTGAGAAAAGGAATCAAAAGAACATCACAGTGATTTTATGTTGGGGAAGAGGAAGAGCGAAAGTGAAAAGTCTCATCATGGGTACATACAAGGGATGCTAATTAGTTGTTAGAAATATGCCAGGCTATGGCCAGAAGTGAATGAGTTATAGGTGTACTCTGAATGAAAGTGGAATCAATAGCAGTTAGAAATCAAAAATTTTTTCTTGGATAAAAGGACCCCTTGGGGTGTCCTGTATTGATGGTCTTAGAGTAGCTTGATGAGGAAAATTAAGGGTTCATCATTGAACACGTGAACAGTGAGAGGCATCTGCAGTTTTCTAGGAGAGATGTCAGAGACAGCTTGAAAGTTCTCTGAATTGAGCATGCAGGGCATAGGAATGGGCTTCACTAGCATGACACAAAGTCTTCAAAGCCATGGATGGCTGAGATCGGCTCCAGGGTAAGAACATAGTGTCAGAAGAGGTTTCAAGTCCAAGTTCCAAGTCCAATGGAGTTGAAACAACTCCATTATTTTGTTTGTTTGTTTTTGTTTTTGGGTCACGCCCGGCGATGCACAGGGGTCACTCCTGGTTTATACACTCAGGAGTTACTCTTGGCGGTGCTTGGGGATATGGGATATGGGATGCTGGAATTCAAATGCCCTATCCGTTGTGCTATCACTCCAGCCCCAAAACAACTCCATTATTTAAACCAATAAAAGTAAATAGATGGTACAGGGTCTTTCGTCCCCTTTCCCTCATCCAGACAAGTATTTATCATCAATTCTGGCCCTCTTTTCTGCTGAGCCAAAACATAGAATTCAATTTGATCTCACATAACACTCTAGAAACCTCTGCCAAAAGATTAGGGTTGGAAAGAGGAATGAAACCTGATTGACTCTCTGGCTTTTGTTCAAAGGTTACTAAATGTTTTAAGAGTGGGAATTTCTCTTTAACATCCAAATATTTGAACATGTCTACGTCATGGCAGCCAATAGACTATATTGAGTGCTCCGGAAATGCCATTGCAGACCAAGAGTTGACTTAGCGTTTACTGATTGGGAAGTGTTGCTGTAGAGCCGAGATTCTAAAAGTCTCAGCCCTGGAACAATCGCATCAGCTCCTCCTGAGAACTTGTAAGACATGGAAATTCTCAGCTCCAATCAGAAATTATACATCCTAATAAATCCTTGAGGGTGATTTAGAGGCAGGGTAAAGTCTTAAGAGCCAGTTCTCTGAAAGTTTCTACTATAAACAAATTCATCACCCAACAGAAAAAGGACTTCTGACTTCTTTCCCTTAAATACATCAGGAACTGTTTATTCTCAGTGTTCATTGCAGTTACTGGGAAAATCAATGGTTCTCATTAAATAGGCAGTGAAAGAGTGAGTGAATTCTCACCAGGATAGGTGCTACAGAATCTAAATAGAACCTAAAGAAGTCACTTATTCTCGAGAAGTTCGGGTTTTTATTTGAGTAATGTAGTGAATTCAAGGTCAAGATAAAGTAAAGTGGTTAAGGAAGGGGCTGGAGCGATAGCACAGTGGGTAGGGCGTTTGCCTTGCACGAGGTCCACACAGGTTTGATTCCCAGCATCCTATATGGTCCCTCAAGCACTTCTAGGAGTAATTCCTGAGTGCAGAGCTAGGAGTAACCCCTGTGCACCTCTGGTGTGACCTAAAAAGCAAAAAAAAAAAAAAAAAGTGGTTAAGGCACATATGTTATAGGCTGTCAACCCTGGTTCAATCTTTGGCACCACATAGTACTTTTTTTTTTTTTTATTAGTGAGACATCATGAGGTACAGTTGTAGACTTAAAAATTTTTGTGCTTGGGTTTCAATTATACAATGATCAAATACCCATCCCTCCACCAGTGCCCATTTCCCACCACCATGGATCCCAGTATCCCTCCCACCCCACATTCCCCCCATCCCACTGTGCCTCTGTGGCAGAGCATTCCCTTTTGTTCTCTCTCTCTCTTATTGGGTGTTGTGGTTTGCAAAAGAGGCAATGGGTAACAATCATGTTTGGTCTATAGTCTACTTTCAGCATGCTTCTCCCATGCTGGGAGGATCCTCCGAACACCTTTATTTGGTGTTCCCTTCTCTATCTGAGCTCCCTTTTCCCCTAGCATGTGTGGTTGGCCTCCAAGCCATGGAGTAAAATTCCTGGTACTAATCTCGGCCATTCTTGGGTGTTAGTCTCCTATTTTGTTACTTTATGTTCCCCAGATGAATGCAATCTTTCTATGTATATCCCTTTCTTTCTGAGTCATTTCACTTAACATGATACTTTGCAGGCACCACATAGTACTTTGAGGATCATTATGTGTAGCTCTGTAGGCCTCCAAGCATGACTGGTATGGCCTGGGTAGTAAATTTACAGCACCCCAGGGCCTGGGCAGCACAACATCTTCCAGTCCAGTGGGTTGAAATTCTCCAGTGGAACACCTGAGCCTTCTGAGCACTGTTTGGGAGCATCTACCACCAACTAAAAATAAGTCTTTGTGTTCAACAGCAATCTTATCTACACTATATTGTCATTTCATTTGCACCAAGATGGTTTTTGGTTCTGGATTTATAAAGATCAAAGGGAATTTGATATAGCCATCTTATCTTCCAATGAGTAAACTGAGCCCCCAGACAGTTGAAATGTGCCAATCAGCACCCAGCTACTAATGGCACAACACCCTCATCTCATAAAGACTTATTGAAGAGAGTGATTATGTAGTGAAGGGAACGTCTTTTTAACTTTAGTAATCTTGAGCAAGCTATATATTCTCATCTATAGCATGTGTATTAGTTAACTGATGGACTGTTGTAGAATTAAAATGGGAAACTGTAGAAAACAAAATGAACTTTACTTCTCTTCTGTGATGGACTAAACAATGTCTACCAATCCAACCCCCCAAAACTCAAAAGTTAAATTCTTAGTACTTATGAAGGTGACCTTCTATGGTTAAAGGGTCTTTGCAGATACAAGCAGGTGAGTAATCTCCGGAAAAGCAGCATATCTTGCATTATCCGGGGCTTTCTTTTAATAGAAAGGCAGAAACATGGAGTGACCGAGATGTAGTTAATTATTACTGTGATGCCTTCTTAAGTCAAGAAGGCTGGGCCAGCCACCAGAGAAGGATGAACAGAAAGTCCCCTTCCCTAGAGCAGCCAGAAGGATTACAATTCTGCCAGATTTTGGACTTCTAGCCTCCAGAACTTCCTATTGTTTGAGTTTGTGGTTACAGGTGACAGCAGTCTTATATAACAAATACACGGACTGAACAAGATCAGTAGTAAAACCCTTGAAGTCTTCTCATCTGCATGACTATCTTGGTGCTGTCTCTTCTTACTCCAGAAAAGAGGGACGCCTATCATATCTGAGACTGTTATTTTTTTCTTTTTGGGTCACACCCGGTGGTGCACAGGGTTTACTCCTGGCTCTGCATTCAGGAATTACCTCTGGTGGTGCTCAGGGGACACTATGGGATGCTGGGAATCGAACCCGGGTTGGCCACATGTAAGGCAAATGCCCTACCTGCTGTGCTATTGCTCCAGCTCATCTGAGACTAAGTTCTAAGCACAATGAAAGGCATCCATGCCCAGCAAGGTCTTTGTGTCCTTGAGTAGGGGAGGTCAGAAGAGAAGAATGTACATGAGTGAAGGCTGAACACCAGCACCCAAATGCCATGCATACTTCTACCTGGTTCTTTGAGAATTTGTTCCCAGGACAACATACCAAAAATAGGAGAAATGCCATGGGTTGACTACACCCAGTCCCTTCATGAAGGAAAAGGCGGACAGAAACACCCACCATAAATTTTGTATAGCTCTAAGAAGAATGACTGGAATCCCTTGAAGTCCAACACTAGGGGCTTAAAAGAGGACTCACAAATGGCATTGCTGAGGTTTTGGACTGCTCAGATACCATGGGTATAAGCAGAAGCTCAGATGGAAAGCATTGGTAGATATGGAGAAGGAGTTCCAATTTCCATGTAAAGGGGAATTAGGGGCAACACAGACCCAATTACAAGAGGTAGACAACCAAAAGTTTCATTTTAGATGCTAACACATTTTCTTTAAGAACGTTGAACATCATTGCCAATGTAATTTGAATTTTTTCAATACAACCCATTGGATGTCTAACTTAGGACAGACTGAATCTTCAAGATTTACCTTTTGTTTCCTTCATTACTGTATTTCTGTCTCTTTTATTGCTTTTGTGACAATCTCTTTGGAGCACATTTCCTGTTCTGTGTCCTAAGGTTACTAAGTATTAGAGTATTCCTTGGCTGACTGAAAAACCGTATCTGTCTTCAAAAGGGAATCTCTGCAGGTCAACTTGATTGGAATACTCTCTTTTTTTAAAATTTTATTGAATCACTGTGAGAAAGTTACAAGATTTCATATTTGAGTTACAATCACACAATGATCAGACACCCATCCCTCCACCAGTGCACATTCCCCACCCCCAATCTCCCCAGTATACCCCCCTTCCCCAGCCTCCCTCTGCCTCCATGGCAAACAATGTTCCCCATACTCTTTCTCTACTTTTGGGCATTATGGTTTGCAATACAGACACTGAGAGGTCATCATGTTTGGTCCATTATCTACTTTCGGCACACATCTCCCATCCTGACTGATTCCTCCAGCTATCATTTTCTTAGTGATCCCTTTTCTATTTCATCTGCCTTCTCCCCTCTGTTCATGAGGCAGGCTTCCAGCTATGGGGCAATCCTCCTGGTCGTTGTATAAACTATCCTTGGGTGTCAATCTCATGTTACGTTATTCTATACTCCACAAATGAGTGCAGTCCTTCTATGACTGTATCTCTCTTTCTGACTCATTTAACTTAGCATGAAAACTTTCCATGTCTATCCACTTATAAGCAACTTTCACAACTTCATCTCTCCTAAAAGCTGCATAGTATTCCATTGTGTTGGTTTACCAAAGTTTCTTTAACCAGTCATCTGTTGCAGGGCACTTGGGTTGTTTCCAGATTTTGGCTATTGTGAACAGTGCTACAATGAACATATAAGTACAGATGTCATTTCTACTGTGTGTTTTTGCATCCTTGGGATATATTTCCAGAAGTAGTATTGTGGGGTCATATGGAAGCTCAATTTCTAGATTTTGAAGGACCATTGATTGGACTGCACTTAAATACACCACATTAATTCTTTAATAATCCATGTCCCTTGTTTGGAAAAGATAATTGTGGAGAAAAATAGAATCCTAGGCTTTCCTGCCATTCTGAGAGAATGAGAATTTTAGAATCTTATCTTTCTTATCTTATCTTTCTTAAGAACTATTATTTCAACCTAATATATATTTATGATTGCATTTTTGATGATTTCTCTGGTGGATTCTTATAAATGATTTAACTTACCACTGTATTTTTTCTTCACATAATTTTCTGTCTGAATAATTGAGTAAATGTGCAGCCTTAACTCCCTTGAGAGAAAGGGAATAAAGAAAAAAGGAAGTTGAAGTTCTTCATTTGAGTTAATTTAATGAAATAATTAAAGTTTGTGGGGGCCAGAAAGATGGTATAATAGCCAAGTTGCTTGTATTACATACGGTTACCCTGGGTTCAATACCTGGCACACCATATGGTCTCCTGAAGTCCCCCTGTGGCAAAGTGCCCCTGAATGCAGAGCCAGGAGTCATCTTTGAGCACAGCTGAAATCAAAACAAAACAAAATTAAGCTTTATGAATTTGACTTCTGGTTGCTATACTCCTTGTAGGTATCTCTGCTAGGAACTGGGTTTCAAAATCTTTGTTAAACACAGTTATGCATAAAGTGTGTTTAATCAAATCTGAAATGTATTTAATTAGATCTAACAGTAGTATCAAGCATATGGAAGGCTTCCCAACCATATTCCCTATACCATTTTTTTCAGTGAGCTGCTTGAAAACACAGAACTCTAAGAAAGAATGTCTATGGTTTTCAAACAGGACACATTAGTTTAATCTTTATTTAATCAATTTTATTTTTCATTTGGCAAGGCAAGCTGATGCATTACAGGGATTGACAATGCTCTTAATAAAAGATTGTTGGTGGAGCCCTATTAAACCAGAGGTATTTTTTTTTTTTTTGAGAATCAGCATCATGCAGTTCATCACATTCTGTTCTTCTTGATTTAAATGAGCACTAGAATGGTTGCAGCTGGGGGTGAGGGGGTCAGAAGGGACTTAATGATAGACTTAGAATAGTAGATGGATAAAGCTTCTTCAAGACACATCCTTATTTAGCTAAGCCAGGATTGCATACTGTTTATAGCTTTGTAGGCCTGCCAGGAGTGGGATTTTCAGGGGGAATTTTATTTATTCTCTGCTTCCAGGTAAAAACATTATGTAACAGCCCCAGTAGATGACTTTTTCTGTTCCTGAAGACACTCAGTTAAGGAGACACCATATCATTCTCGATGATCCCAATCAGTCCCAAACAACTCTTTTTTAAGCACTTCTTATGGCTTTTATAAATCCTTCTTGCTGCAGAATAACCCTTTTTCATTCTACCCTCAATGGAAATTAAAATAGCTGGTTATAAGCCACCTTCTGAATGCAGTTGTAAATACCTTTCTCCTTGCCCACAGCTGTTTGAAACTTCTTCATAATAGAAAACCACAACACATTTTAATTTCTTTCTGATCTCTCAGCCTTCTCTGAACATTTTCTATGGGGCATTTTATGAAGAAGCTTCTCATAAATTATTTTTTTAAGCCCCAACTTTCTATGTGTCACATCTAACAAATTTTAGACTAGTGGCCCTTACATCTACTTAATTATCTACATTTCTTGGCCACCCATCTTACCTCCTGTTCTTCTTCCATTTATTGCATTTAGTAATTATTGCTAGGTATTTACCCATCTCCCCTTCAGCACACACAAGTGTTGGATCCCCTTACTCCTTTGTTAACTCAGATCACTCCCGTTGCTCATCGATTTGCTTGAGTGGGCCCAGTAACGTCTCCATCATGAGACTTCTTGTTACTGTGTTTGGCATATCAAATACGTCACGGGGAGCTTGCCAGGCTCTGCTGTGTGGGCGAGATACTCTCGGTAGCTTGCCAGGCTCTCCGAGAGGGGCAGAGGAATCGAACTCGGGTCGGCCATGTTGGCCGCTTGTAAGGCAAATGCCCTACTGCTATGCTATTGCTCCAGCCCTTTGTTAACTAGTTGAGAAAAAGTAAGTCATAGTTCTAGTCTTGTCTTTGTAGATGTTGAACTGACATCACTGCTGTCTTTGTTCATGTTCTTGTCAAGGGGTCGCTCTCTCTCTCTCTTTTTTTAATGTCAGTCTCAATTACAGCCTCCCTCTAACAGGGAGTTCAACGCTATAATTTTGGACATCAAGATATTTAGGCATTATAATCCTAAGGAATCTACATGTCCACTTCATTATGCCATCAAATTCACCATTGAATAACTCACCATGTAAGATTATTGTTGCTGTATTATGTGGTGTTTCAGAGAAAGAATGTAAACAAATGAAATTTTTTTCTCTTGAAACAAGTCTGAAGAATTGGTAGGGGTTATATGTGGTGTCATGAAGGAAAGCATCTCAATTTGGTAGCATCCCAATTTGATGAGAATGTGCCTCGCGGTTGACATGAGGAATCTTCCTTAAGGACAAGTAGAGGCCAGGGTAGGATATATACCATATATTGGCCATCTTTTTAGGGGGACACTTTAAACCAAATTAGATATAGGATACCATAAATCATATCTTTTAGATTTACCCATGCTAAGGTAAAGAAGATACTCCATACATATTTACTTATTAATGGTCTAGCAAGCATTTATCCTATTGCATTAGCCCTGGCTGGCCATATTTTCTTGAAGCCGTTCAATGACAGTGATCATAAACATAAAGGACATTGGCCTTGCACATGGGTTCGATCCTCAGTATCCCATATGGTTTTCCTAAGCCCAGATAGAAATGATTCCTGAGTGCAGAGTCAGCAGTAAGCCAAAAGAATAAGAAAGGAAGAAAAAGAGAAGTAAAGAAAGAAAGAAAGAAGGAAAGTTCTGGGGGTAAGGAGGGAGAGAGGAAGGAAAGGAGGGAGGGAGGAAGGAGGAAAGGAAGAGAGGGAAGGAGGAAGGAAGGGAGGGAAGGAGGAGGAAGGGACGTATGGAGGAAGGAAGGAAGGAAGGAAGGAAGGAAGGAAGGAAGGAAGGAAGGAAGGAAGGGAGGGAGGGAGGGAGGGAGGGAGGGAGGAAAGGAAAGAAATGTATGGAAAGATAAAAATAGAACAAGGCACTTTGTCAAGTGATTCTTTCTCCAGGGAGGAAAGGAGTTCTGTACAGAGGTGAAGGTGGTGATAGAAATGTATTTCATCAGCCTCTGTTGTGTTTTGTGAACCTCCCATGGACACATGGTTCTCTCCTATAATTTCTTGATTTTTTTTTTTTTGCTCCATTTCCACTTCTTTCCCAATACCTAAACTCACATTGCTGTAAGTTTGGCTCCATTTATCTAAGTAAAATTTTGTTCAACTGAATCAAATGCTTCGATTGATATCAGTATGTAGGTGACTATTGTCATTATCAGTTAGTCATCTCAGCATAGTTAGAACCCTCTCTCTGAGAACAAAAGGGAATGCCCTGCCAAAGAGGCAGGGTGAGATGGGGAGGATGGGGGGTGGGAGGGAGACTGGGACCTGTGGTGGTGGAAAATGGACACTGGTGGAGGAATGGGTACTTGATCATTGTATAACTGAAACCCAAACACAAAAATTTGTAAGTCTACAACTGTACCTCATGCTGTTTCACTAATAAAAATGAAAAAAAAGAACCCTCTCTCTGTATTATTTATTTCTATTAACAGTTTAGTTCAATTTTCTCCTATTTTTTCCTAAAAGTTTCCACTAGTTACTTTTCTCTCTCCCATACTTATTCTTTCCCTTTTAATATTATCTTCAACACTCACAAAATGATCATCAACCCACAAGTCTGTGCTCAAAAGACTCTGGAAACTTAACAGCCTTAAAAGCAATTGAGAACGAAGCTGAATTGCCAATCTTAGCAAGAAGGTAGAAGATAGAGTGAACAGTTGGCCAAATTCACTGAGTGAATGAGTCAACATTATTTATCTCATTCTGTACACAGGTCTACAGTAGGTATACTGAGGAAATGAAAGAAAATGAGAGGTTGATATTTTACCCTTAGGAAAGTAAACAGTATAAATCAGGGCCACAGCAGTAGCGAAGTTACCTTTGTAATTCCAATTATAAAGAATGTAAAGAGTCACTACTATGGTTTTTAAGGAATACATATCAGTATAGCCTGAAGTTTAGGGATCAGACTCCTCAGTGGAATCACAATGCCTACATTTGCTTGAGAACAACTGTATTTAGCCAATTAATAGACCTCGTCAAATATCAGTTAAAAAATGGTAAGAAAGAACTCAGAGATAGCACAGTGATTAGGCCTTGTGTTAGGTGTAAGTTAACATAATCCCCGTTATCACAGGGCCTACAAAGAATTACGAGCTGTAGCCCTGGAGGCCCTCAACCCTGCCAGTATAGGGTGGTCCCAGTGGGCGGGTGGGAGAATGGTCCCATTGCATTGCATCCTCAGGCCCTAGCTTTGAAGCACCAACCCAGTTGGCCATGTATCAATGGAAGTGACTCCTGGGCCTCCTGAACACCCCTGGGGAGCCTCACAAAACTTACAAACCAAAAGAGAAATGTTAGTGATACCATTGCCTATTTAATACAGATGTTTTGAGAATTAAGTTAAATAATGCAAGAAAAATACAGTCATATAAATGCACATAAAATAGTCTGTTAACACCAATTTTTACATTCATCCAAATGACTCACCATTCTATAGTCAAATACACTTGATACGGGCAGTTAAGTTGATATTAATCAACAAAATACAGATATGATCGTCCTGTTCCATTATGGAAAACTATTAAAATTGTCTCCCGTCAATCATGGCTTAGCAATCTATCTTTGGTTTGGTTCAAAACCTAGACTTTAAAAGAACTCAAGTGTACTTAAAAAGCAAACTTCGGCATCAGGTTCTTCTTCTTCTCTTCTACTAACCTCCTTTGTTCTCACTCCAGTTCAGTCTTTCCTGGGTCCCTACTTCAAGAATCTGTGTGCCGAAATGAGGATCTTTGTTTCTTTAGCTGACTTGGAGAATTGGCTTAGACAGGGACGATCTTGGATGGAATGTGTGGGCTCAGATGACTATACTTCCCTGAAGCGACAGAATTTGTAACTCTCTTTTATTTCTATTTTTTTTTTAAATCTAGGTGGTGTCTCCACATTTTTAAGCAAATAGAAGTTGTGAGACTGCCAAGTTACACTGAAACCTCTCTCTCTCTCCTTGAAAGGATGCGCTGCGCCAAAGGGAAGGAAGGAATTAGTCAGAAACCACAGAGAAATTAACGGCTGAATCGAATAATCGAATCAAATGCTGCCCGGTAGACATCCACTTCATTCCAACTCAGCTGGGGATGTCCAAAGAATAAATCACACAGTAGCCTCCTGGGTTGGTCAAAATGAACCCCTAGTCCAAAGCTGCTGCTCTTGCATGTGAGTGTGTATGCACACTCATGTGCATGCATGTGTGTGTGTGTGTGTGTGTTAATGGGGCAAGAGAAAATGGGAGAACATGAGCATTAATTTAAATGGATGGCATTGATTTCTCCAGTGGGGAAAGAATATCATGTAAAATAACATCCTCCGCCCCTCTCGGAGAGCCCGGCAAGCTACCGAGAGTATTCGATATGCCAGACACAGTAACAACAAAGTCTCCAATGGAGACGTTACTGGGCCCGCTCGAGCAAATGTAAAATAACTAACAAAAAAAAATCCTGTATCTTTATTTCAAGACAGTCTAAATAAATATCCCGTATCTTTATTTCAAGACAGTCTAAATAAATAATCACCATCCGGAATGACTGGTTTCATTATCTACCTGCATGGAGAATGAGGGGTTCAGGGAAAATCCCCCTTTGAGTGGGGATTGCTCATTTCCCTCTGTGTTTGTGGATTTACACCCGATGGAAGGAATCTGCTCCCAGGATCCCTTGGAATTGGCGGAGTCTCCTTCTGTGAAGTCTTATCCTGCCCTCTAGGCAGAAGGGGTTGCTTGAATAAGGACAGTTACAAGAAAGCACATGCCACAAGAATGCAAGTCTTCCTCCAGGCGAATAGCTTGGTAAACCTCAAACAGCAGGCTCTGAGTTTGTCTTCTGCTTCTGCAGGGACTCCTCCTCACCCCCAGACCCTACTCCTCCACCCTCCATTTCCAGGGTGTTCCCCAGCATGATGTTTACTATGATATGGACTTCCTGGGCCTGACTGAGCACCTCACACTACCTTGGTTTAAACAACAAAGCCTCTGACTCACTCTATCTGTGTGTGTGTGTGTGTTTGCGTGTGTGTGTGTGCATATGTACATTTGTGTCTATGGATACACAAGTGTTATGAACTAAGCAGGCATATTTACATTTCACCTAAGTAAATTTTATAACGTTGTCACCAATCCATAGTCTCCAATTTTCGCCTCCAAGATCTCTGTGATGGGAAGAACGTGTGATAAGGCCACCCACCCATTTCATACCCTAATGGGCCAGAACAGGGAATCTTGGCTTCTTGAATTTCCCAACCACAAGCCCTGCTGTTTGAAAATATTTGCCAGGCTCCTCTGTAACAAGAATTATTCCAAGGAATATTCTTCCAGGGAGGGAGGTAGAGTTACTTCCATCCATCTCTAACCTCCTTAGGGTGTCTGAGAGCTATTGAAAGGAACCTATGATGAGGCCCTTAGGGAGTCATCCCCCAGGTCACCTAGTATGGGACTCAAGAAGATCCAAGACCACAATTAATATGTTTCCCTTTTTTCCACCATGAATCATCATTTTGATGACTATGGTGATGACTCAAAGTGTCTGCTTTCGTTTGGTTGTCTCTCTGGCTTGTCAACATAACACTTTGCAGAGAAACCTAATGCTGTTTCATAAGGATCCACCTATCTGGGGTAAATACTAACCAAATTAGAAATTATTTTCAGACCAAACCTCAACCCTCGCCTTATTAACTGAATTCTGGCATCAGTGGGATCAGAAAATCAACATAAAGAATGGCAGTTACCGGAGCATATGCTGCCTGAGCCCATGTGCTGCTTGCGCCCACGTGGCCGAGTACATGTGGTGCCTGAGCACATGTGTCGCCCGCATCTCCCCTCTTGAGATGTGGACTTTCATGCTTTCGTGTCTGATGCTAGCATGTGTGTAGGGCCTCTCTCTACACCCCTGGAGAAGCCTGTGTTCTCTTTTGAGTACGTTACTCTCTCTCACTCTCTCCCTTTCCACACCGTAAAAATCCTCCAAATAAAATCTGTTTATTTTAAAAAAAAAAAAGAATGGCAGTTATTTCCCAGAAATCTGTCCATCAAATTTCTTTACTTCATAGACTTTTCTCTGTGATTATCAAGAAGAATGGATTCTGTTCTTCTTTCCTTCCTCCCTATGGAGTCCAAGGCTTTCTTTCATTACTCACATTCATTAAAAATACCATATCCTTCAGGTGACTTGTGAGAAAATGCAGAGAGAAGAAATTCTAAACTCAGGAAAATATGCAAAATATGCAACTGAAAAAAGAAATCTTGTTAAGGTGACTCCAACTTTTATATCTCCAAAAAGAGAGTTTTAAGGAGCGATAGAACAGTGGCTAGGGCTTTTGCCTTGCACGCAGCCAGTATCACTGACCCGGGTTCTATTCCTCCTTCCCTCTCGGAGAGCCTGGCAAGCTACCGAGAGTATCTCACCCGCCCGGCAAAGCCTGGCAAGCTACCTGTGACATATTTGATATGCCAAACACAGTAAGAACAAATCTAACAATTTGTTGTGAGACGTTACTGGTGCCCGCTCGAGCAAATCGATGAACAACGTGAGGACAGTGCTACAGTGCTACAGTTTTATATGTATAATAAAAGCCTGGAGATATATATAAAGCTGAAACATCATATACATAACTAAAAAATGGCTTCATTCCTAATTAATGATTTTCTATAGAATTAATACAACTTGAGGCTGAACAGAGAGTTGTGTTGTAGATTGCTCTAAGTTCTTTAAAGAAAGAATGGAATTTTGGAATTTATTGGAAATGAGTGAGCTAAACTGAGTTTGGGGGGGGGGTTTCTATCTGCCTTATGAATCTGTAATATTTTTCACATGAGTCTTAGTGGATAGACAGGTCATTAAAAGAAATTGGTGTATATCAGTATCAATATTGCAAACCACATACCATAAAGGAAGAGAGAGAGAGAGAGAGAGAGAGAGAGAGAGAGAGAAGAAAAGTGTCTGCCATAGTGGCAGGCAGGGGGTGACGGGTGGGGGGTGCGCTGGTGCTGTGAAGTGTACACTAGTGGAAGGATGGGTGTTGGAACACTGTATGACTGAAATCCAATCATGAACAGCTTTCTAAGTTTCTATGTCACAGTGATTCAACAAAAAAAAATTTTTTTAAAAGAAACTGGTGTAAGTATGGAGACTTCTCAGAGAACATAGAATTGTGCTACCACATGACCCAGCAATTCCACTGCTGAGCATCTAGCCCCAGGGCAGAAAAACATTCATTCAAAAGGGCACTGTTATTCATTGAGCACTTAGTACAACAGCTAAGAAATGGAATCAACCTAGGTGTCCAACAGCAGGTGAATGGATTATGAAGATGTGGTTTTATATATATATACACACATATATACACACACATATTTACACACACATATATATGTCACAGTATTAGTGTATCACTGTCATCCCATTGATCATCAATTTACTCAAGCAGGTGCCAGTAATGTTTCCATTTGTCCCAGTCCTGAGATTTTAGCAGTCTCTTCTTACTCATCTTTCCCAACGCTGCCATATTGGAGGCTCTTTCAGGGTCAGGGGAATGAGACCCGTTATTGTTACTGTTTTTGGCATATCGAATACGCCACCATGGGTAGCTTGCCAGGCTCTGCCATGACATATCTTCCACATATATATGCACACACAAGGGAATGCTATGTTGTTGCAAGGAAAGATGAAATTATGTAATTTTGCTGCAACCCGGTGGAACTGGAAGATATCATGTTGAGTGGAGTAAGCCAGAAGGAAGACAAACACGGGACGATCTCACTTATCTGTGGTATATAGAATAACTGGATGAGAAAATATAATGTAGTAAAGGTGGGATGCCTAGAACACCTTGACCCCAGAGTATAGGGAGGAGAAGGAGAGAGAAGGAAATAAATTAAGGGGAGGAAGGAAGAAGAGAAAGGAAAATGATGGGAGAGCTGGTGTGAGGGGTCTTGGTTATACCAGTGATGTAGGAGAGTAGAACAGCTACACACCCAAAGCACAGACTCAAGAACACTGGAAACTAGAGATCTAATCTACAACCTCAGAACTCCGAGATGTGGCAGGTACAGGTAAGGGGGGGGGGGGGTTGGGAAGGAGCATGGGAACATCATTGGAGGAAAGTTGACATGAGTGGTCAGGTTGGCGTTGAAATATTGTATGCCTAAAACCCAACTATCCTTACCTCTGTGAATCACGGTTCTTTAAAAATTAAAAAAAAAATAGAAAAGAAAAGAGAATGGTATGTACTATAGCAGTGTGTGCACATCTGAGGGCCTCCGCCAGTGTGTGGGTACAGGGAAGACTTCGGGATGATAGTGGCCCCTGGGGAGTAGCAGGAAGGCACCTGGGGGTGAGTTACAGAAGCTACAGGTGTGGAATATTGAGGATTAACCAACTCTCCTCCCTCACAAATCTTGCAGTTGTGTGTGTGTGCATGCCTGTATACATGCTACATGCCCCACTACATGGCTGGCTGTGTGCCTGCCTGCATGTGAGCATGTGTGTGTGTCAGAGTTCCCGCCTGTACACATTATGCATGCATGCATGTATGATTGGGTATACCTGTACACGTCTTTCTTGTAAGGAAAGAGAAAGTGCTGGAACGAGAAGGGACTGAGGGTGGGTCCATTCTGGTCATGTAGGTGCAGTTCTGGGTGGGGGGGGGGCAGTGATGGTATAACTTCCTCTGCTGTCTGTGGGATTCCTCTGGGGGAGCAAACTCAAATAAATTTGAGCTGCTTATTCTTCACCCCCTTAAATATACATGCTCAGGAGTCCAGGAAAGCCTTTTCCCATCTGGCTAGAATCTAGCCACTGGGGAGCAGTGTGTGTGGGGAGGGGCAGATGGGGATGTGATTTTATTATAGGACATCCAGAGAATCTTCTGGAAAGACCCAAAACACCCCCTGAGAGATCCTATTTATTTCTTTTTGCATTTTTTAAATTTTATTTAAAATTTTTTTTTTATTAGTGAGACATATGAGGTACAGTTGTAGACTTACAAATTTTTGTGCTTGGGTTTCAATTACACAATGATCAAACGCCCATCCCTCCACCAGTGCCCACTTCCCACCACCACGGATCCCAGTATCCCTCCCACCCCCCCATCCCCCCCATCCCACCCTGCCTCTGTGGCAGGGCATTTCCTTTTGTTCTCTCTTATTGGGTGTTATGGTTTGCAAAAGAGGCAATGGGTGACAATCATGTTTGGTCTATAGTCTACTCTCAGCATGCTTCTCCCATCCTGGGAGGATTCTCTCAACACCTTTATTTGGTGTTCCCTTCTCTATCTGAGCTCCCTTTTCCCCTGGCATGTGTGGTTGACCTCCAAGCCATGGAGTAAAATTCCTGGTACTAATCTCGGCCATTCTTGAGTGCTAGTCTCCTATTTTGTTACTTTATGTTCCCCAGATGAATGCAATCTTTCTATGTCTATCCCTTTCTTTCTGAGTCATTTCGCTTAACATGATACTTTCCATGTAGTACCACTTGCATGTAAATTTCATGACGATCCCATTATTCTGGTCAGGAGAGGGCGTGCAAAGAAGGGATGGATACTCTCCATGTCGCGGTGCTGAGCCTGTTGTAGGAGTTTTCAGTTGAGATTTTCTATCCATAGAGCACAGAGAAAATGTGACTCTTGGGAAGCATCAGTGAGGAATTGGAGGTGACAGTTCCTGTGAGTCGGCCTTCTCATCAGCTCACAGAAAGAACTGTTTCCCACAGCCGAGAGGAGATAGTGAGGTCCGGAGAAGGAATAACCCCCATCCTCCTTGGGAGACAGTGAAGATAACAGCAGAGGGAGGGAGTATTCATTTGCTGGAGAATCTCCTTTAAATTGGAGAGAGAACTGATTCCTATACAGAAAACTCCAAGCACATACTCTTTACATTCTAGGGTCTGGGTTAGCCCCCAGAATGATTTGTTTTTCCCCCTCCCCCAGCCTTGAGTGGTACCAGTTGGTGGTCTGAAGGCACTGGCCACTAGAGGGGGTGCTGTCTCCACCCTGAGCGGACCTTGTGGAAGCCTTGGGGGTGGGAGGGTGTTCTTAGGTGAAATCCAGGTAGACACAGAGACAGAAAGACAAAGAAAGAAAGGAAAAGAGAAAGAAAGAAAGAAGAAAGAAAGAAAGAAAGAAAGAAAGAAAGAAAGAAAGAAAGAAAGGAGGGCGGGAGGGAGGGAGGGAGGGAGGGAGGGAGGGAGGGAAGGAAGGAAGGGAAATAAATAGAAAGAAGAGAGGAATAAGAAAGAGAGAGAGAGAGAGAGAGAGAATTAATTCATGGGCATTTACACATGGTATAAATTTGTGACTAGGGATGGAAAGGGAAGGAAGTGAAAAAAATGACATGCAAATTTCAGATACCTCTGGAAAAGTTGTAACCAAAGGCAATGTGCCAATCAGGAAGTTTCCAGCCTCTCCAAGTATATGCCTCAGCAGAGCCATCTAAAGAAGAACATGTGATGACCCCCTTTAGAATAAATGTGAAATCAGGTCTGATGCAGTGCCAGCTTTGTGGGATAGTTGTCTATGACCCCACAGAGAATGTTGCTTACCCATTACCCATCTGGTTCGGAGCTAGGAGTTGCAACATAAAAAGATCTGAGAGCCACTATTCTCCACCTTTCCTAATGGAGTCTAAGAAGAGAGAAGATGTGTTTGTTCCGAGATCTAGGTAAAGGCTGGGCAGATGAACACACATAGGCAGACTCTAAACTGATGCTCCTTGGTAGAGCACAGTGGGCTCTGTGGAGCCCCAGGAATAGAGGAAACGGAGCTGAGACATCAGAGCTCTGCATGGTCACCACCCCCACCCCATCAGATAGCACTGTAGCACTGTCCTCCTGTTGTTCATCGATTTGCTCGAGCAGGCCCAGTAACGTCTCCATTGTGAGACTTGTTACTGTATTTGGCATATCAAATATGTCACGGGGAGCTTGCCAGGCTTTGCTGTGTGGGCGAGATACTCTCGGTAGCTTGCTGGGCTCTCTGAGAGGGGCATCAGGCATCAGGTCACCAGGAAACAAAAATATCCCCCTTATTCCTGAGACCACTTCTAAGTTACATCTCAATTAGAAGATGACAAGAAACAAAATTGGGTCTTTCGTCCACTCCCCAGTTATCCAGACCTCAAATGATTCCCACTCTCAAATGGAGGAAATATTAGACACTGAAGTCAGAATCTACTTTCGGCCTGCACGACCCCTGCTCTGCCCCCTGCCACCCCTAATATTCCCCCCCCCCAACATACATATGCATGCGCGTGCACACACACACACATACACACACACACATACACACACACACACACACACACACATCCTAATGCATGTGTCACTTTAACTCCTATTGGATAGTTAGAGGGACTGCCTGCAGATAGCCACTGTGTCTGAAGAGGATTTCAGTGGTCTTCCTGCTGCTATGCAGAAGCAGTGAGATTGCTTTTGTGCTTCAGCAGGAAAGCCAGAGCCCTTCGTGTTGACAGATCTGTCATATGCCTAATGGATTGCGTCTCTATGAGGGTACTGCACTTGTGGTTTTCACTTCCACGCCAAGGTTCATCCCTGGGTCTCCTGGCACTTTAGAAAATGAACTGCTATAATTCCACTTGGATCCGACGGCCTTGCATGGCCAGGCCTCCACGGGCTCTAACACGGGTGCTGATTCTCCACTCAGAATATGGACCAGGGCTGGCCTCCAGGCCCCGCCCCTCCAAGCCCATAAGAGTTCCTGACTGGCTGTCTGCAGGAAGGAAGGTGGGAGTTCCTGGTGAGTATGGGTGGGAGATTGCAAGCCCCTTACGGTGTTGGTGATGGGAGGAGGTGTTGGCTGAAATCTGTGGGTCCTTGGGAGGACCAAGAGCTACTCAGAAATTTGTATTTTCTTGTTAAGCACCTAAACTCAATGCTATTTATTTTAGCTTTGATGCTTCAATATCCGTGATTTTTCAGGAAAGAATTCTTTGGCTGTCTCTTACCAAATAACTCCCATGCTCTGTTTAGGGTTGAGGTGGGATACTCATAATGAGTCATTGTTTGCTTATTCAATTTTATAATTAGGCACGGAGCTTTTAGGTTCTCTCTGCTGTGCTTTAAAACTACTCCCAGAAACGATGGATGTTAATGATAGCCAGTTAACGTTAGTTGTATAACTAACTTGAGGGTCAAAACTTTGTTCAGAGCAGGCATTTGTTCTGCCCCAGATGGCTCCATTTAGGATCAGTAGTGGTACTAGGCTGTACCAGAGTGTGTTCATCTGTCACTGATACATATGGTCCATAGGAAAGGTGGCATTTCCTGGACCCTCTCCTGTGTCTGAGGAAATTTCTTCATCACTAAGTGGACTTTTCACATGGTTACTCAGGACCCAGAGGCCAAGGCAGAAGTGGCCAGTCTTCAAAGCTATGTTACAACCACAACCTCTGTGTGGATGGAAATGGTTCCAGGCCAGGGAATCGGATACTCTCCTTCCAAAGGAGGCATAGGCATCCCTCATCTGCCACCAGACTTTATTTATTGATGGATCGATCATTTATCACATGGGATGAGATGCTTGTTCTTGACATATACATAGCCAAAACTTCATTTTGACAAGCCTAATAAACAATTATGGTATCAATACACCAGAAAGTATTTCTAAGCTATTGCAGAGTTCTTCTGTGTTATAGAACTGTCAGGGTATAAATAAAACTAAACCATGCTACCCTTTAAAGATTTCAGAAGTGAGGGCTGGAGCAATAGCACAGCAGGTAGGGCATTTGCCTTGCACGCGGCCAACCAGGGTTTGATTTCCAGCATCCCGTATGGTCCCCCGAGCACCGCCAGGGGTAATTCCTGAGTGGATGAGCCAGGAGTAACCTCTGTGTATCGCCGGGTGTGACCCAAAAAGAAAATAAAGGCTTCATAAGAGAGAGTGATTCTTCCATCTTTGAGGCCTCTTTAGGTCATTTGACGTCTCAGTTATTCCTGCCCCATAGTGAATTGGGTTGTGGGGAGGGGGCAGTAAATGTTATTTGTCTTCCATGTCTCATAGTAGGAACCCCCTTTGGAAAATAATAGATTACCCAGCCACTGGTCCACAAGGTCACTTTTCCAAGAGGCGATATTGTGTTGTTTCTTGTATTTATATCAGCATGATGATGAAGGTGCTGGTCGCCCCTCACCCCTCACCCCTATCCTCAACCATGCTGTTCTCTAGATTTATCCTGACCTCTCGTTCCCTTTCTTGGCGGGCCAACAAAATCAGTGAAGGATGGACAAGTGATGGGGGATCCCTGGGCCCTGACCTTTAGAAAGCGGAGGTAAAGATGTACATCACGGCAGCTTAATCACCTTGGCAGAAAATCTGAAAGTCTGTCTCATATTTTAAACCCAGAAAGTACCATGTTCAAGACCAGAATGCACCTCAAAAATGTTTCTGACAGGTGGGCCGCATTGGTGACCTTCAGAAAAACCTTCTCCTCTGCAGGTGTGGGAGTGTCTCACTGTGACTCTCGGATCGGATTTGAGCAGCCAGGTGACATGGCCCCTGGGGACATCCTTGGCAGTAACCCTCTTGGTATTTCCAAAGTTCTTTGACAGGCTAAAAACTTCCCCTCCTCCAACCAAAGATTCTTGCACATTATTTAAATAAGATGCAAATACATGGTCTGCTCTGCACCCTGGCAGCTTTCAATTTTTATATTTTCAGAATGGCAAGGCCCGCCATCAGTTCACTTGAAGTTCAGTCCAAGATGTGCCTGTCCCTGACATTTGTTCATTCTTTATGCAGGTAACATTTTGGAGAACGTAAAAAGAAGTCATCTTTGTACTCCGTTTCCTACCACCCTCCAAAACAATTAAAAAAAATTTTTTTTCAGACATTTGTTGCATGCATAATAACTGGAACATGACTAACTTGTTTCCAACCGCCTAGATTTCCAAGTTGGATTCTATAATCCCTCTCTCTGGCAAATCCACCCTCTTGTTTCTTCTCTGATATTTCAGTGGTAAGAGCTGCCTACTTGATGTACACGGTTCGGCTCTTATGAGCACACCCAGATTCTGTGAGGGGACCAAGTGTTCGCAGTGAAGGGCAGGAGAAAGTCTGAGGGATAACAGAGCAGAGTGCAGAGAAACATGTGTCTGGGCCTCTGCAAATCCAACCCTAGTCAGATGAGGCGGGCAGTGCACTGACTATAGGAAGTACCAAGCCCAGAGATGACACGAGTCCCACCTTCTCTGCACCTGGGATTTGTGGGGAAGGGAGACTTGGTTGAAAGACAAAACTGAGGGCTGGGAGCCTGGGGAAGTCAGCATGAAAGCAAAACGGGAAGCCAGGTAAAAGTGCACAGGTGGTATGCCTTCTACCTGGCTACTGCTGCAGCTCAAATTGCAACCAACCTCTGTGTGTGTGTGTGTGTGTGTATGAAAAGAGCATAGAAATGTGTGTACATCGTCATGTGTTATGTACATATATATATAACTACATATTTATATGCCTTTTCTGTAGATGCAGACATGTATGTATATACATATGTGTATATATCTTCAGAGTGTGTGTCTATACACCAAATACACATACTGAATGGGTAGTTAAGAGAGAAGGGAAGGAGGGACGGAGCAATAGTACAGTGGGTGGAGCACCATGCTCAATCTCTGACACCATACAAGGTCCCCTCAGCACTGCCAGGATAGATCACTGAGTTCTGAGTGCAGAGCCAGGAGTATGGCCTGAGCATTGCCAGGTGTGGCCCCAAACCCAGATTTAAAAAAAAAGAAAGAGAAAGGGAAAGGAGTGCGGGAAAGGTGGAAAAGAAGACCCATAGTGTCTTGGGGGAAGATTAGCAGTGACAGTATCCCAAGGGCATTCGAGTTCATGTCTTTGCATCGTCCAGGGTCCTTTTCTGAGCAGTTCTTTCTGAAAAACTAATCATCCATGGACGGGCAACAGATGAAATGGGCATAAGAGCAGACCAGGGCAAAGAGAATGTTTTACAGAGAAGTGGAATGTGGACCACAGCAACTTGATTCATGGTTCTCCATCACATACTCCTCTTTGTGTCTATTTCTAATCTGTGGCCCTTCCCGTGGACTTTCTTTTTCCCACTCTATTCCTCTCACATGCCCTCTTATTCCAGACTAATACACGATTGAAAGCTGACAGTGACCAAGAGCCAAGAGGACCAGCTGGCTGTGTGGCATGGCCAGATCTCCCTCTCCTCGCTTAGAACAGCTCTGGGCCCTGGGATCCCACGAACCATCTTTTACCTCGCAGGGCTGGACCATTTGGCCAGAGCGGTGCTCTTGCTTCTTTTCTGTGCACAGGTCATCTGAGGAGAATGGCGACTCGGGACAGGTTGTTCTATTGGGTGGAAAGGCAGGGCTAGGCTTGTGAAGCAAGAAGCTGCCTGCAAGGTGCAGATATAGATGGAAAGCCTGAATAACTCCCAGCGACAGAAGGTCACCAGACAATTGGCAGAGGGGGGTGAGAAGGGAAGCTGAGTGCAGAATTAGAAGAGAAAGATGGAAAACAGGCCTCAACTCTCCTCTGTGGTGCCATGTGCCCTGAAACAGACAGCAGGATTCAAAGTAAGAAAATGTTTACACATTTTTATGGTGCTTTTGACATTCTGCCGGGGTTATTTTAGCGTCTCCATAGCTCAGAGTTCTCTGATGTCAGAAGAGAAGGGGGTTGGGTTTTTGCTCTCAGTTTCTCAAGATAGGAGGAAGCTTAGCTTTCATTGTTGGAAGTCAGCTTCCCTGAGCAAAATGGAATAAATAATAGGCTAGATGTATAGGACTGAGTCTCCTGCCTCCGTGCCTGGCTGTCCTCACCGGGGCCCCTTGGAGGAGGGCGGGTTGAGTTTCCCTCTCCCCCCCAAGCAGAGCCCCAGCAGCTGAAGACCTCCGGTTCCAGCCACAGCGGTGCTAAGACCACTCTCCACACGTTCAGATGAGCCTCACACATGAAGGAACCGGCAGAGGAACCCAGGTGTGCGGGACCCGGGGCTTAAATCTTCAAGCCTACTCAAATCGGGACTGGGTCTCCTCTACCCAGATCCCCCATCTTCCAGTATGTAGGCATTACACCCACCAACTACCCCCAGTGCCATGTAATCCCATTAACAGCCAAGACCCAGAGACTATAAAGCCCAGCTCCTGGAAGCGCTCAGCCAGGCTGTGCGACATCTTATTATCTAGTTCTTAGTTTGGAGAACCTGGCAGGCTGCTGAAAGTATCCTGTCCGCATGGCAGAGTCTGGAAAACTCCCCGTGGCGTATTCAATATGCCAATAACCAGTAATAATGATGGCTCTCATTCTCCTGACCATGAAAGAACCTCAAATATGGCATTTTCTAAAATCTCAGGGCTAGGATGAAGGAGATGTTACTGGTGCCTGCTCGAGGAAATTGATGAACAACAGAATGACAGTGATACAGTGATACAGTGACATGACTGAGGAAAAAGGACTGTGGCCACCCTAGAGAAGAGAAGGGAGAACAAGGTAAGGAACCAGAAGAGCATGGCTGAGGCTGAGGATTCATCAGGATCCTTGCAGATGCAAGGGAAAGGAAAATCTCCTGAAATTTTATGACTTGAGGATTATTGTGCTGACATGTGTTGTTATGTCCAAGAGGAGGGATGAACCCAGGAATCTAATTCTGAGACTGGGCTTCATGACTGGGCTCATGACTGGGATGATAATGGATATGGAGACATAGACAGTGAACTCTGCATTGTTATTTTTAAAAATACATACAACTTCCTATCATCCATTTGGCTACGATAAATTTGGTGGAGTCCACATCCATATTTAGGGCTTACCCATATCCTCATCAGTGTTCAATCTCTCATTAGTTCAATTTCTTGATCATGGTTGGCCCTTATGGTAGCATGTGTGACCCCTACACATTTTCTCTCTCAGCACCCACCTTTCCTGACCCTCTAGCCCTGAAGGGGAACCTTGTGACTAATCTGATGACTTAGCAGATTCTGCTTGAAGCACGGAATGACCCATGTCAGACCCTTAACTGGAAAAAGTCAGGCGCTACAGATGTTGAATCCTTAGGAGACAAAATTTTTTCTTGATCAGTGTGGAGAAATGACACCTGTGAAACCATGTTGGAGTTACTGCCTACACGAGAAAAAGTTAGTAAATGGACTTTACTAGAAGCTGATGATATTTTTGGAGCTGTTATTGCAGAATGGCCTCACAGATTCTGATGGATGTTTAATTATTTTTAGTTAAAAACTGACGAATGAATAAAACAGCTAAAGTTAATGGCCTTTACGAGACCACAGATAGAATTTCATAGCTGAATGAACTTCTTCACTATCACATCTTTTTTTTTTTGAGGGGGGAGGTGGGTAGTGTGGACCTCCCAAGCGATATTCTGTAGGACCTGAAGGCTACTTACAGTGATGCCTGGAGCCAGGTCATTTAACAGAGAATTCAACGCTAAAGCCAGAGGACGTAGAGCTGCTTGGCCTTGTAGTGTGGAGACCATCGTAGTTGGGTTTGGGGAGCTTCCAGGGTCACACCTGTTGATGTTTGGGGGGCACTGACTGTATCTTGAAAAAAATTATTTTTCTGATAAAGTCTTTGTTCTTTGTGACTTTGCCAATTTTAAGTGAATACTTTGTTGTTGCCCCTTATTTCAGTGTGTGATCTTTAAAGGGAAAGAGTTACAAACAATGAATCATATCAAGCTCTGTTGAATCCCTGCTGTGTGTCAGGCCCTGTACTTGGAAGTACGAAATGGAATTAAAGATATCTTCTGCCCTTGAGGGTCCCCACTCTTACGGGGGAGACAGAAACAGTCAATTACATTTTGGTGTGTCCTATGAGAGATTTAGTACTATGAGGCCGCTTTACCTGTGCAGGAAGCAGTGGGTTGCCTCAGAGCCAGCATGGGGGTTGGTGCTCACTTCTGACATTCCTGGGGTTGGCGGGGTTTCTCCTGGCCAGGCACTCTCTCTCTCACGGTTGCTTCTCCCGGAAGGGAGCATAAAATGAGACCCCCATAAGCATGCCACTGGACTGCGCACCAGGCTGCTTTCACCCAGGGCGCCCCAGAGGAGGGTGGATGAGCCCTCCCCACCCCAAGGGACCCAGTTCCGGCAGCCGACCTCCACTACCCAGCCACCGTCACACTCCAGGCCACTTTCCACATGCTCGGGTCAAGCCTCACATGAGTGAATATATTCCTGAACACATCATGAGACACTCCTTATCCATTTTCCATAATTACTGAACTATATTTGATGGGGTTCAGACAGTAGGCAACAAATCATAGAGAGAAAAATATATATATGCCTCTCGGAGAGACCAGCAATCTACCGAGAGTATTCTGCCCACACAGTAGAGCCTGGCAAGCTACTGTGGTGTATTTGATATGCCAAAAACAGTAACAATAATGGCTCTCATTTCCCTGACCCTGAAAGAGCTCCAATACAGCAGCGTTGGGAAAAGATGAGTAAGGAGAGGCTGCTAACATCTCAGGGCTGGGACAAATGGAGACGTTACTGGTGCCTGCTTGAGTAAGTTGATGAACAACAGGATAACAGTGATACAGTGATATTATGACAGATGCCAGACTAACTATCAATTGTGGAGATAAGGAAAACTGATTCAAGCTGGGAATTCCAACTCAGAGAAAGGATCTATGATGAGACACAGAGAAAAGAGAAAGAACACATTGAAGAAACACAGAGATGGGTACAGGAAAGGAGGTGATGAAAAAAAGTTTCTAGAATGGCTAAACAAGGTGAGATCTGGAAGACCTGAATGCTTCACAGAGGAGTATGAATGGCTGAGGTAGATAAAGGCTAGGAGATCTGGGATGGAATGTTGGAAGGAGTCAGGGCTTGAACTCCCAAATCATGAGACAGTCCTGTGTGGGAAATGGAGGGCCACTGACCATTTGGAATCCTGATGTCTTCAGTGACCAGATATTTGCGTCAGAAAGTCACACTGAAAACTGTGTGGAGAATGGATTGAGATAAAGAGAGTGGAGGCAGACAACGGGCTGTCTTGAGTCTCCTATCAGGACCATTCCCTTATCCAGCCACCAAGAGTTTTAACCCAACAAAAGTAAAAGGAAAAGGTAAAGGCCCTCCTGTTGTTCATCGATTTGCTCGAGCGGGCCCAGTAACGTCTCCATTGGAGATTTTGTTGTTACTGTGTTTGGCATATCGAATACATCACGGGTGGCTTGCCAGGCTCTCGGTAGCTTGCCGGGCTCTCCAAGAGGGGCAGAGGAATCGAACTCGGGTCGTGGCTGTGTGCAAGGCAAACGCCCTACCGCTGTGCTATCGCTCCAGCCCCTGTGCTATCGCTCCAGCCCAACGAAGGAGAGTTTTCCAATGCTCGGCAGCTCCTATCCTATTCCTCTGTTTGAAGCTCACTTGTCCTGACAGCACAGTCTGAATCACGACCCACACCTGCTTCCACTTCTGATTCCCAGACTGTAGGGCTTGCTATTTCTGTGTAAGATTGGCAGAGGTCTTATGCCGAGACTTCGGTGGTCTCAAGACCTCTAGGCTTCATACCTGACACCTGTAGTGTGTGAATACACCCTCGTGTATTCTGATATTTTCCAAACTCCTTTTTTTATTTTTTTAAATTTAATTTTATTTGAAGCGCCACAGTTTACAAACTGTTATTATTAGTTGGGTTTTCTACATGAAATATCCCAGCACCACACCCTCCACCCAATTGTCTGCTTTTCTCCACCACTGTTCCAGTGTTCCTCCTCTCTCCCTCTCCTTTTGGAAAGGTTCTTACTGAAGGCAAGTTCTCAGTTTCTATTGCCATTGGGCATTTGTTATTCTCTTACCATTATTCGTTATATCCCGTGTATGAGAGAGATCATTCTGTGGCTGTCTCTCTCCTTCTGATTAACTTCAATCAGCATGATACTCTCCAGCTCATCCACGTAGTAGCAAATTTCATGATTTCATTTTTTTTTCTTGGGCTGGAGCAGTAGCACAGAGGGTAGGGCATTTGTCTTGCACATGGCTGACCTGGGTTCAATTCCTCCACGCCTTTCAGAGAGCCCAGCAAGCTACCGAGAATATTCTGTCCACACAGCAAAGCCTGGCAAGCTACCCGTGACATATTTGATATGCCAAAAACAGTAACAACAAGTCTCACAATGGAGATGTTACTGGTGCCCACTTGAGCAAATCAATGAACAATGGGAGGACAGTGCTATAGTGTTATATATATATTTTTTTCCTTAAAGCTGAGGAGGACAGTGCTACAGTGTTATATATATATATATTTTCCTTAAAGCTGAGTAGTATTCCATTGTGTATATGTACCATGGTTTCTTTATCTGGTAATCTGTTATTGGACGGTTGGGTTCTTTCCAAATTTTCACTCCTTTTTTCTTTTATGATTTTGTTTTATGGGTTACACCCAATGGTGCTCAGGGCATACTCCTGGACCTGAATCAGGGATCACTCCTGGCATGATTCAGGTGACCATAAGGTATGCTAGGGATTGAATCTGTCTCTAGACTGCATGCAAGGCAAATGCCTTACTCAATGCATTATCTTTGCAACTCCCCAAACTCCTTTCTTTCCCTGCTTTGATCTACCCAGATTAAACATACAGCCATTTATTTTTGCCTTTTTTTTTCTTAAATTTTTATTAGTGAAATACCATGAGGTACAGTTGTAGACTTACAAGCATCCAGCCATTGTAATAAAAAAACAAAACTGCATTATTTACATAATGCTGAATGTTTTGCAAGTATTTTATAGAGCTTTTTAAACCACTGACAATTAAGTTGGTGTAGTAATTTTTTGTATGTTTTCTAGCAGGTAAAGAAAGATTTCTTTTTGTTTGTTGACTTGTTCATTTGGGGGCCATGCTGGCAGTGTTCAGAGGTTACTCTCCACATGGTGATTGGAGTCACATTCAGCAGTTCTCAGGGGACCACGTGGTGCCAGGGATCAAACCCAGGAGCAAAATATATGTTCAGTTCAATGAGCCACCTCCTTTGCCCTAAAAAAGACTACTTACAGCAATCTAAGAAGCCTCCCATATTTCTTTGTTTTTGCTGCAGACTGAACATAAAAATTAATTCCCAATGAATTAAAAAAAATTATTGCTCAATTAAAAATTTATTAGAGTTTACTGCTTAATTAATATTTAATTCAAATTTAATTCAAAAGCATTTCTCAGATTACCTCAGCAAACTGGCATTTTCTTTTTAACCTATTACACACCCAAATCTGTGTCCAGGGAGAGCCAGTGGATTCTTTCATAGAATCAATTCATGGGTGTGTGTGTGTGTGTGTGTGTGTGTGTGTGTGTGTGTGTGTTTCGAAGGAATGAGGAGAGGAAGTAATGGAGACATGTGATAAACATTTTAGATTTGGGAACACTATTATCATTAATTTACATGAAAAGCAATTAACAGTGAACAGGCCCAGAATCCTAAAACAAACAAAACAACAACAACAAAAAAACAAGAAAAATAAACTCCTGCCAAATAGGAATATTTTATTCTTCAATAGAGGAAAACTTTAAGTTTGCACAGAGCTTGGACTTGCACAGAGTTTCAGGGAATATCTCAGAAACCAGTAATCACATTAAAGTAGTAATAAAGCCCAAACAAAACCTCTGCCCCCCCCCCTCCCCCCCAATACACACTCAATTCCTCCTGGTGTGCAGAAGGATGCCAGATAGCATAACTCCAATAGGAAAAAAAGAAGATACCCCTTTGGCATCTCACCTTCCTGGATGGTTTCAGAATGAGTGTGGAGAGCTGGGATGTGGTTTAGATGGTTTTAGGGAACTGGGCTGTGACGGTCTTCCTGAACTCGGGAGGTGTTACTGTCTGTTCCCTGCTCCACAAGTTTTCCTGCAGTTAGAAATCAGGAGGACAGGAAAGAATTCATCCCCCGTGGCTCTGCTCAGCCCTGGAGCTGGCCCCGAGACCTGTCCTTCTCCCTGCCCAGAGATGCCCCTGGGCTTGGCTACACAGTTCCGTTTGGCAGCCTCTCTTTTTCCCCAGCCTTGTGGCCTGGCAGCTTGACTTCGTCCTCCCGCCATTGCCTCAGGCAGACAGATCAAGCCCTTTGGAGAGGGGGGCGCAGTGCCAAGGCATTTACGCCCCCCGGGGCTCCCTTCTGTCACCCCTCCTGTTTTGCTCAACCACCACATCTTCAACAACAATGCTCACTTGGGGGTCTGCTGTCTGTGGAGCGGACACCACCTCCTGAGTGTCTCATTGGGGGCTTCACGCAGGGTTTTTCAGGAAGGCTTGAGGTGGGCTGATGCTGCGGCTAGATCGGAACTATAGAAGGGGCCCTCTCAGTGGCGACCCCAGTGCACCGTCAGCTGACCTGCGGCTCTGCAGCTGGGACAACAGCTGTATGCAGTGACCAGCAGAGAGGAGAAAGGTGGCCTGCAGGGAAGCTTGCAAATAACAACAGCTGACATGGGAGAGCCTTTCACACTTTGCAAAGCACTTCCCCTAATTGTGTCCCCATAGCAACCCTGGGAGGCAAGGGAGAGAGCAGGGAGGCATAATTAATCTCATTTATAGATGATGACATTGAGGTGCAAAAGAAGCCTTAGCTAAGTAAGAGGTAGGGCTAGCCGGTGAACCCTGATCATCTGACTCCAATCTTCATGCTCCATTATGCTAAGCTTCTGCAGTCACCGATCTTGTCCTGGTCCTTCCAAGAACCTCCTTTCCCAAGCAGTCTCCTTCTCCCCCTTTTTTACACTTGCCTGATACCCCTGCTCAGGGTCCTGGGCTCTCGTGTCCCTTCAGCTTGTTCCCCTGTGTATACCTGCTTCCAGAACCCAGCAGAAACTCAGCCATCCTAAGATGTGGGTGGTTTGGCATGGCTCCCTTGCTCAGAAGGATTTGCATTTTAAAGAGCAGAGAGGGAAAAAAAAAAGTCCATACGACAAGGATGAAACACACGGAGAAGTTGTCAAGCTGGAGAAAATGAGCTTTGGAAAGACTGAGACCTTCTGGCTCCTCTCAGATTGGGTTCACTGCCACTTGGCCAGGTCTCAGGCTGACCCAAAAGCTGGTGACAAGGACACGAGGACCTGTGGGGAGCGGACACTCCTTTAGGTCAGGGAGATGACAGGGACAAAGCCACAAAGCTCACTGTCACTGTCACTGTCCTCTGCTTGTTCATTGATTTGCTTGCACGGGCACCAGTAACATCTCACAACAAAGTGAGACTTGTTGTGACTGTGTTTGGCATATTGACTACATCATGGGGAGCTTGCCAGGCTTTGCTGTGAGGGCGAGATACTCTCAGTAGCTTGCTGGGCTCTCCGAGAGGGGCAGAGGAATTGAACCCGGGTCCCCTGGTTGGCTGTGTGCAAGGCAGACGCTCTACTCGCTGTGCTATCATTCCAGCCCCACAAAGCTCAGACAGAAAAAAAAAATAGTGTCATTACAGGTGGAGGGATGGGTGTTTGATCATTGTATGATTGTAACCCAAACATGAAAGCTTGTAACTTTCTCATGGTGATTCAATAAAATTAAAAAAATATATATATACTGTCATTACAAAACCACTGAGCTGGCCAGGTTCTCAAGGCTGTGTTTCTTCCTGGGCTTCTTGGCCACCCTAGAAGCTAGAGTTGGAGCTAGGTCCATACGTGTAGTCTGGGTGTAGACCACACAGACTTGGCCACTCAGCCCTACCGCTTTACCGGAAATGTGAAACATCAGAGACCCACAGGGGACCATGGGAGCAGCTCCTCCTCCCGGAGGCTTCCTCTCTTTCCTCTCCAGCTTACTCCTCACCTCCTTCTGGGCATGCAGTTCTGCAGACCCCATGGTGGGAGAGTTGGGTCACTTCCTTCCCTTGGGGGATAAAAGGGACCTGTTCTTATGCAAGCTGTCACCGCTTTTGATGCCATCTTTTCAGAGGTGCTAACTTCTGAGCTTCACCCAAAGGCACTGGGCAGAAAACAGGAGAAATGGATGGTCAGCCCATGCATGATAGGGCAAAGGAGGAAGGTGGTTAACTGCCAAGTTGGTTCCTGCCAAGTTGTGGACAGCACTGCCCAGACCTCTTCTGTCCTGAAGAAGAAGGCAAGAGGGCAACAAGATGCCAAATATATTCTGGGCAGCAACTTGCAAATGCCCTGATGTTTTCCAAGCGTAGGACTCTGGGGAGAGCTTGCATTTTATGACATGAGGCTATTTATTCTAGGTTTGTGGTATGGGTTAATAATTCCCTGCTTCAAAATAACAGTGAAGCTTTGACCCAGGCATGTAGGTATGAAGCCAGGAAAAAGGAGAGAGAGAGAGAGAGAGAGAGAGAGAGAAAGAGAGAGAGAGAGAGAAAGAAAGAAAGAAAAAGGTTCCACAAGACCCACTTGGGGTGACCAAGCAGAGGGCTCAGGAGAGCGGTTCAGAGGTCCCCTCAGATCACCCCATCTCTCCAGTGTTTACTCTTGTCCAACTATCATTTCTTCAGTCTTCATTCTTCGATCTCCAGTTCCCCCCTCACCTTCACCCCAACTTGTAATCAACTAGCACAAGAACTACCTTGCATCTCTATCAACCCAGGGCTGAATCTACCCTCGGGGAGCCGAAACTGAAGCATCTTATTCACAACTTCACCTGCTGGGTCTGACTTAGATGTCACCTGGGGCTTCCTTCGCTCTTCCAAGAATATTCCACCAGGGGGCTGGAGCAATAGCACAGCAGGGAGGGCATTTGCCTTGCACTCAGCTGACCTGGGTTCCATTCCCAGCATCCTATATGGCCCCCCGAGCATTGCCAGGAGTAATTCCTGAGTGCAGAGCCAGGAGTAACCCCTATGCATCACCGGGTGTGTCCCAAAAAGATAAAAAAAAGAATATTCCACCATGGGGAAGAAGGAGTCTTCTAGAAAATACTGTAGACAAGTACAACAGTTACATTATGAGGGCATTGAAGTTTACAAAGCTCAGGGGAGTATTTGATTTTTTGAGCTATAGGCAGCACCAAAATTTCACTGTTCCCATTTACAGAGGCAGGGATGGAGGCTTCAAGAGGTTAAGTGAACTGTCCTGGAAAATCTAGGCCTTTTCCTGTTGTAAAGCGTAGGTGGAAGACACCCTCCCCCCCCCCCCCCCAAATCATACCTTCAAGCCAGGGAGATGAGGATGTTGAGAAGAGAAAAGATGAATATTAGGTACAGAGGAACTATGCTCACTTTTCCCTGGGGCTGGTTCTGGCTGGTTCAGACATTAACACTGGCTCTGGGGCTCAGAACAAGAGGTCTAGGTGATAGCACAAAGATTAGCCTGCACCAACTGAGTGTGATACTCCAGTCCTGCATGGAGCCCTGAGTATTGCTACATGCAACCCTGCCCACCCCACCCCCACACCGAGCATCACCATGTAAAGCCCTGAGCATGGTGAGGTATTAGTCTGGAGTCCCGGGGCACCACCAGATCTAGCCCTGATCGGGCCATGGATTCAATTGGGAGTGGACCCCAACCCCCATTGCACTGCTTGGAAGCTTCACCCCCACCCAAATAAAGGAGCAAGGAAAGTAACATATATGGGCAAACAGTACAGCTCGGGTTCATGGAACCCAGGAAGCCACGTTTGGTGTCAGCTCTAATTACAATCTGCCTCTGAGGGGTCTGTTATTTCTGCCTAAATGAGGGAGGTCAGAGATGGTATCTGAGGCCTGTGCCTTGCTCTTTGGAGCTCTGGGATCCTGGTATGGGGAAGAAGCTTTGGGGCCAAGCCCAGAGAAAAAGGGGATGGAGAAAACCAACCACCGGGGTTCTTTGGTCGCTTTCCTAGCCAAGTCCTGGCAGGGAAAAGAGAACCGGAGAGCTGGAAATAGCCCCGTGGGTCTCAAGGGATCAGGGGGACTCCTCCGCAGGATCTCTAAATCGAGCAGTTGTGGGAGGTGCATTTGCCCGACTGGCAGGATGAGGGCCCAGGGCCTGAAGGTCGGGAAGACCCTGCTCTGTGGCTAGTAGAATGGCCCTCTTGCATTGTGCATTGATCTCGTCTCACCTCGGTTCTTTTGATGTTTCCTATCACCAGACTGGAAGGCAGGAGGCGAGGTTATGTAGTGCCAGAATCACATCTCAGTGGGAAGTGGTTGCTGGTGGGGACCCAATCACCTGGCCCAGTCTTTGGCATACTCGCACACCCACACACCTGAAGAGAGTCCCCTCTCTGTTGCTGGGTTTGTGTTGGTTCTCACAACTGGGAGTGTTGTGAAGCACTCTAGTACTGTAGCCCTGTCCTCCCATTGTTCACCAATTTGCTTGAGCGGGCACCAGTAACGTCTCCATCATGAGACTTGTTACTGTTTTTGGCATATCGAATACACCATGGGGAGCTTGCCAGGCTCTGCCGTGCAGGCAGGACACTCTCGGTAGCTTGCCGGGCTCTCTGAGAGGGACGAAGGAATCGAACCTGAGTCGGCTTCTGGCTAATTTGTGCTCCATCTCTCAAAACCCAGGAGAGAAGTAAAGATAGATTCATCAGAAAATCTGCTACCTGCTGCAAGTAGCAATGTATAACTATGTCTACTTGCCAGCTCTAGGCAGTAGGGGGAATCCTGAATGAGGCTTAGTTGTGTTTAGAACTTTTGAAGACTTTGCCCAGGGGTTATAGAGGATGAATGCCCCGACCCACCCTTTCATGTATATTCCTCTTCTTCATCTGAGCATACCCATCTGGTCCTCCTGAGCCTCACATGTCTCATTAGTACTCCCTATTTTCTCTGCTCACTTTCTGTCCTTTCTGCTTACCTTTATCTCCTCCTTCCGATAGTGTTATCCTTAGATACAATAACATTTAAGGGAAACTTATTTGGGTTGGAGCGATAGCACAGTGGTAGGACGTTTGCCTTGCACGCAGCCAACATGGCCGACCCGAGTTCGATTCCTCCGCCCCTCTCAGAGAGTGGGGCAAGCTACCGAGACTATCTTGCCCTCACGGCAGAGCCTGGCAAGCTACTTGTGATGTATTCGATATGCCAAACACAGTAACAACAAAGTCTACAATGGAGACGTTACTGGGCCCGCTCAAGCAAATCGATGAACAACGGGAGGACCATGACCGTGACGTGACCTATTTGTCTTCCACATGAGATGAGCAGCGGAGCTCCCCATTGTGTCTGCTAGACCTCTGTCAGGAATCACAAGAGGTGTCTGATGAAAGGGGAGACAGCTAGTCTACCTGCACCAGGTAATTAAAACAGATCCTAGAAGTCTGGTTAGAGGGAAAGAATTATTAGCAATCACTGACAATTGTCTCTTTCGGAATACACCCTGGGCTGCAAAGAGCACTATTCTAAGCTTTGGAGGTCGAAGTTAGGGCCCTGAGTGATGTATTCTAGTAACACTAGAATACGTCTCAGGAGGATGTGTGCAGTTTCCACTATTTCGTTTTTCCCCCTCCCCTCTGCTCGCCCACCTTTCCTTGCAGTCCCTGTCCCAACCCTGTCAATAAGAAGTATAGGCCTTTCATTAAAGTCTCAGGGAAAACTGGACCTTTTAATTTTTCTTTTTTTGGGTCATACCTGGCCATGCCCAGGGGTTATTCCTGAATCTGCACTCAGGAATTAGTCCTGGCGGTGCTCAGGGGACCATATGAGATGCCAGGGATTGAACTTGGGTTGGCCATGTGCAAGGAAAACGCCCCACCCACTGTAGTATTGCTCCAGCCCTGAAAACTGGACCCTCATCATCAAAGGGGTTCCACCAGAACTGTAGTACTGTAGCACTGTCCTCCTGTTGTTCATCGATTTGCTCGAGCAGGCCCAGTAATGTCTTCATTTTGAGACTTATTGTTACTGTGTTTGGCATATTGAATACATCACGGGTAGCTTGTCAGGCTTTGCTGTGCGGATGAGATACTTTCGGTAGCTTGCTGGGCTCTCTGAGAGGGGTGGAGGAATTGAACCCGGCTCAGCCTGGTTGGCTGCGCGCAAGGCAAACGTCCTACCACTGTGCTATCGCTCCAGGCCTCCACCAGAACAACCTAGTGATTTGGAAACAAGGAATATAGCCATCCCTGGCAAGGGGAAAGGATCAAACATGCTTGAAGAGTCTCTTTCAAGGTTCTGGTTACGCAGGTCATCTTTGGAACTGGCAGAGAATTGTTTCAAGGTCTAGAGGAGATATGTTGGGGTGGGGGTCTTCTTTCTCAACTTCCAGAAACCTCAGTACCCCCAGCTGCTACTGCACATGAGGCTGGATGAATAAAGAACAGACAGAAGCTGTTTATCGATTAAGGTATTCTCTTCACCTCCATTCCCTTCTCAATGAGATCTGGGCTTGAAGGGTAGGGGTCTGGGCAGGGCACAGGGAAGAAGTGCATAGCTCACAAGGGGGAGACAGGGAGTTCTTGAGTGAAAAATCACCTTTTTTTTCAAATGAAAAGCCCTTGTCTCCAACCCAGACTCAGAGACACAGCAAAAGAAGCTATTTCTCAAAGTATCATACCATTTTCTTATTTCCAGGTGTGTTCTCAACTAGGAGAGAGTCATAGAAGGAGTAATACAGTGAGAAGACTGGAGTTCATCAAAAGCTTGTCATTTATGGGGAGCCAGACACCATGCTGGATTGTCCAGAATGATCTACTCATGGAAGTCTGTCAGTCTGGGTCTCCGCATGAACTCAGAGTTGAAGGGTTGTGAATGTCAGACCTCGGAACAGAAGTGGAGCATTTCTATATGATTTTCTGTCTTGAGAATCACCAACCCAGGAAGGCTTCTTAGCAGAGTGAGCCTTCTGGGGGCTGGAGCGATAGCACAGCGGGTAGGGCGTTTGCCTGGGTTCGATTCCCAGCATCCCATATGGTCCCCTGAGCACCGCAAGGGGTAATTGCTGAGTGCAGAGCCAGGAGTAACCCTTGTGCATCGGCGGGTGTGACCCCAAAAGAAGAGTGAGCCTTCAGCTAGCCTTGAAAAGATAAACAAGACTACAATCAATGGTTTGGAGAAAGGATCTCACCTGTTCAGCAAAAGGATGTGGGCAAGTTCGTATGTAAAAGGGAATCTTGTTGTTAGGACCATGAGGAGCAGATTTCAGGAGTGAAAAGCATAGGACTATGTGAGGAGAGTTGTGCTCTCAGAGACTGTTGGCCCAAAACTGGTTCAGTGAGCACAGCGCTTCAGGGCAATATTCCTTGATAAAAAAGGTCCATCAAAGAGCCTTGCTTTGCTAGTGGGCACTGGAGAGAATTACTGAAATTTTCTGTGTGACAGAGTAGAAAGTGCATCCTAATCATCACATATGTTCTGTCCTCCAGACCAAGTCTACGGACTTTCTTGGATTGTCTAGTTTTGTTTCTACATTCCTAAAGTGCAGAGAACGTTTCTCATGTCATGTTAAGGTTCTCCTTAAACCTTCAAATCATTTTTAGCTCTGACCAAGTTGTTTTTCTTCCGAGCTAAAATCTAAAAGTGTACTTGTGCAGAGACATATGCCTCTGACCCTTACACTGGGTGGAGTTGACCAATTGGCTTAATGCAAGCAATAAATCTCATCACTGGGAACAAAGGGACCCCATCTTTGCTACCCCAACATCTGATAACTGGGCAGGAATGAGTGTCATTGTCAACTCCTTCTTCCACATATGTGTCACGGAAAAGCTTCATCTCATTACTGTCAGTCTTCAGTTTGCTTATAGCACCCTCTGAAGTGCCCTGACATTCTTTTAGGACATTTGGCTACTGCAAAAAGTTCAAGAATATATTGTGAGTTTGGGGGATGGAGCGATAGCACAGCAGGTAGGGCATTTGCCTTGCATGCAGCCGACCCAGATTAGATCCCTATCATCCCATATGGTCCCCTGAGCACCACTAGGAGTAATTCCTGACTTCAGAGTAAGGAATAACCCCTGTGCATTGCCGGGTGTGACCCAAAAAGCCAAAAAAAAAAGAGAATATATTGTGAGTTTGACTGTAAAGGAACGCTTATTTTATGTTTGATTTTTGTTTATTTATTTGTTTGTTTTAAAGGTAAAGGCCCTCCCGTTGATCGTTGATTTGCTCAAGCGGGCCCAGTAACGTCTCCATTGGAGACTTTGTTGTTACTGTGTTTGGCATATCGAATACTCTCGGTAGCTTGCCGGGCTCTCGTCACACCTGGCTGTTTTCAGGGCTCATTCTTGACTGTGCTTGGGGGAACACAAGGGGTGCTGAGTATAGATCCTGAGTAGGGTCTGTGCAAAGCAAGTGTGTTATGAGCTGTATTATCTCTCTGGCCCCATTCCTTTTATATTTAAATAATTTTCCTGGATCTCTAAGGACTTTGCAAGGACTCTTCTAGTATATCGTCAGAGGTGAACCTCTATAATGGGGAGGCATTTCCTCCAGGTCAGCAGTAGGATTGCCATGAAGAGCTTTGACTATCTTCTTGATACCCTAAGCTTGTCATAAACTGGGAATCAGAAACAAGTCCCAATCACTCTGTCCTGAATTCCATTTAGGGACTTTTCTCCCCATTGAGAAAGAAGAATAACCAAGCAGAGCTTGGTTTAGTTTTTAAAGACTTCTTAGAACTAATAATTAGGAGGTTAATATCCCAAATTAAGCTCAGAGTGGTCTTTTTGTTTGTTTGGGGGTCACAACTAGTGTTGCTCAAAGCTTACTACTGACTCTGTGCTCAGGGTTCTTGTAGTGGTCGGGGATGATATGCTATGCCAGGGACTGAACTGGGGTCAACCTTGTGTCAGGCAAGCACCTCAATGCCTGTACTACCTTTCTAGACCCAAGAAAGTACAGGTTTTTAATTAGCTAATCAAGTTTTCCTCTGTGTGTTAGTGCAGACAAATCTCAATTCTCTGATGGGAAAACCATTTTTAGACAACCTGAAAAGAGAGGTAATCCATTTCTTTTCTCTGTTCATTTTATCCATTCTCAATATTCCAACCATGGTCAACAAAAGGTCAGGACATATCACCGAAATATCATAGCAAACCCTACCTTTGCTCATGGTGGGCATCTTACCAGATACCAGCTTAATGATGCTTGGACAGTGAGTATCGAATAGTCTTTTCCAGTGCTCCCACGCAGCGAGAAAGACCGGACCTCCTATCTGACTCTGTCCCTTTCTTGCTCACAGCATCTACTGATCAAGGAGCATCGTCCGAGTCTTCAAACTGTGTCTTTGCCAAGCACCCAGCATGCGCAATCTGAGATCCACCCTCCTCTGTTTCTTGCACCTCTTGTCAACCACTGGCCTTGTCAGTCATGCTGAGAAAAACCTCCAGAGTTGCCAAATGGTCTTGGCCGTGGGCCACCAGTGCTTCCGGATACCGATCAGATGAGATTCTTAAAGGCACTGAACTCAGGAGAAGAAAGGGGCTGGTCTACTTTTACAGTCTTTAAATTTCCCGAGGATGGGTTCCCTGAATTCTATTATCATGAGGTAATAGAAAATAGCACAGACTTCTCTAAGCTCTGGCTTTGAGTGGCTGAGCAGGTGAGACATCCACAGTTTTCCTCTAGATCAGTGTCACCAAATTTCTTGTGCAGTCCCAGTTTTACATTGTCAGGTTCTTCCAAGAATTTATACATGGTGATGAACAAGTACCCATCACTATCTTGAGGGCATGGGGAGTAGTCTTGGAGATGGGTAGAAGACTTGGCAGGGGGACAGAGGTACAGTGCTAAATACAGGACAGCTGACTTGGCACTATGAGGAATTACTGGACTTGTGTCTCGAGGTATAACCGGTTCCTCAAAACGGGTGTTCTTTCATGTCTTCAGGGAACAAGTGAAGGAAAAGAGAGGAATAGCTTGTGGAGTTTCAACCACTTGGGTCATGCCTCTAGCCCTGGGTTTTGATTTGTCAGTGAGTTGTTGGAGAAGATCATTATTTGCGTCTTAGGGTGAACACCCCTAAGACCCCAATAATTTCGCTGAGAGCAGTAGTGAAAACAGGAGAGCTTGAACAATGACTGAAAAGATCCTAAAGAAAAAACACTTCTTGTTCTTATCTGTCCCTCTTTTCTGTCTCAACAATGAAAAAGAGAGCAATCTACAGATACTTGCAGCAGCATGCTTTAATTAGCTCAAAAATATGATGGGGGCTGGAGTGATAGCACAGCTGGTAGGGCATTTGTCTTGCATGCAGATGACCCGGGTTTGATTCCCAGCATCCTATATGGTCCCCTGAGCACCTCTAGGAGTAATTCTTGAGTGCATGAACTAGGAGTAACCCCTGTAGAATGCCGGTGTGACCCCCAAAAAGCAAAAAATATATATCATGGTAAGGAATAGGAATCTTCCTTTTACCACAGCATTTCATATGACTTATTAACTAATGGAGCCAGAGAGACAGTACAGGGGCTAAGACCTTTGAATGAAGCAGACCCTAATTTGATCCTCAGCACTGCATATGACTCTCTTCAAACCACCAAGGAGCACTACTGAGCACAGAGGCAGAAGTATAGCCCAATACCATCTCTCTCCTCCAACCTCCAGCATCAAATTAATTCATGACAGCAGAAATCAGAACAGTGGCTGTTTCAATGGGGATGGGAATTGTCTGGAAGTTGTCTAGAAGGGAGTTTGTGAGGTAATGGAAATGGAATGATAAAAATGCTTTTCCCCTCCCCTGCCCCAGTCTGGGTGATAGTCACAAAATAGTCACTGTGAGCTGGACCCTCAAGGGTTGGACATTTTAATATATATTGGTTATATTGCTTAAGGTACTTGTATTAGCAAGAAAATTAAAGACATAGATGGTATCAGGGAATAAAGGAGAAAATCTATATCACAGCAGCATCTCTGAATACGTCCTGCTGCAGGTTCTTTCTAATCAGTGGGTTTGGTGTTTGCTGCTGTATTTCCCTCTCAATTCTCCACCATGATTTTCCAAACAAAAGGGTGATCAGTTCCCTCATACTAGTTTATGTAGTCATGCTTGTTTTTTTTTGCAATTAATTTAATTTAATGTGACAAAATTAAAGGGAAAAAAAGCAAAGTGTTTGCAACAAGTCTGCCAAATGCTCAGAAACGTCTCATTAAAAGTGAATAACCAAAGAAACAAATTGCTGTTCATTAGATGTAGGTAAGAGAGACATGAAAGATGAAAAGAGAAGCTCGGGTTTTTGGAGTCCTATTCTTCACATGTGTAAACTCTTACTCTAAAGAGATCAAAACTGGAAATTGTCAAGGATACATTTGTGGCTTCTGCCAAAAAAATAAATAATAAGGCTGGAATAGTCATCTTCAGATCTCCAGCCCCAGGCTTGTGGCCTTCGCCCTCCCTGTTAAGTTGTACAATAAACATACATGGTTGTCTCAAGTTAAAAATAAAAGGTTTGCCATGCGTGTGTTTTATATTTACCAGTGGCCCATTTGAACCAATTGTTCTGATGAGCTGACCAAGGACTCACGCATCAGAATGTAGAAGGTTTCTGTTTTGAGAAATGGAGATTCAAACAGTGAGTTCCAGCTTTCCTCAGACAGAGCTCAGTGCACTTTGGTCATCTGCACTGGACAAGCAAGTCAATGTATTAATCATGTAAATTCATCTGCAGAAGCAACATGGTCACCAATGCTTCCTACAAGGTCCTAGACCTAATGCAAGGACTCCATCCTTGATCTATTTGCTCTGCCTTGAATAACTCCACCTAGTTAAGACTCCTGCCCACAGTTCCTGTATCTGACTGACCCCATGTTTTCCCTAAGGTGAAATGTCACTTGTTTTGGCCAACTCTAAGCAGCCAACATTGTTTTTTTTGCTTTTTGGGGCACACCCGGCGATGCACAGGGGTTACTCCTTGCTCATGCACTCAGGAATTAGTCCTGGTGTGCTCGAGGGATCATATGGGATGCTGGGAATCGAATCCGGTTTGACTGCGTGCAAGGCAAAAACCCTACCTGCAGTACTATCATTCCAGTCCCACAGCCAACTTTCTTTTCCATGGAAATCATTACCTGCTCTTTTGGTCTCCCCTGCCTGCAGATTTTCTCTGAATACACCATGTTGTAGAACACACACACACACACACACACACACACACTGCTATTATTCTCTTTCGCCAGCTTGCTTTTATCATTTAGGCAACACTGGCACCCACTGTGCATGAAACTTTTTGACTTCATTCACTCACATTTATAAGTGTTCAAAAGAGCCCTCTCAATTGTATCATATTAACTGGCTACAGACAGACGGGGGGGGGGGGTGGGGGGGGGTGGGGCTGAGTTTAAAACTCCAGGATAAAATTAAAAATTCACTTCTGATGGATCCTATTGGTGCAGGAGCCACTGTACTGACCCAGGTAGTTGCAACCAGTCAGAGAGAACCTGCTGCCTGAAAGGGAAGCATGAGGAGGGGGCAGGAAGTGCGCACAGCCTGTGGATTCTGAGTCAGGGTGAGCAGTCCAGGTGGCAGAGGGCAGGATGCTGGTGGTTGGGATGGACAAGGGGGGTGGGCAGGAAAGGAAGGAAGTACTTCATCTCCCAGGGAAGGTCAGCAGGTGCAAAGGCTGGATGTGAACAGAGAGATCCTTGGAACACAGCACAACTTCTGTCCTATCCACTCTCTTCACTCTTGTGTGGTCCCTGAAGGTAGATGCCACTGAGGAGAGGGTTTGAGAGAAGATGCAAGGGGTCTTGGGAGTAGGAGGTTGGGGGAGATGAAACACAGCCTGAGAGAGAGAGAGAGAGAGAGAGAGAGAGAGAGAGAGAGAGAGAGAGAGAGAGAGAGAGAGAAGAGGAGCGTGCAGAGCGTTTAGGAGGGTGCACTGGGTGGGCCAGCTGGAACTTTGGCAGAACCTGAGATGGGGCACACGTGTCCTTGTTTGGGGGCGTTTCCCAATTCTAGGCCTAGAGGAAGAAGGCAATTGATGTAGGCTAATGAGGCCAGGAAAAAGAGAGAGTGGTGGCTGGAACTCAGCCAGCGCCCTGCTGGGCAGGAAAGCTGTTAGGTAAAGGGGCAGATTGGCTTTCTTTCAGAGGGTTTGTAATCCCCCCCACATGGCCCCAGGACATCTGGCTTCAGCAGCCTCCTCCTCCTCCTCCTCCACCTCCTCCTCCTCCTCCTCTTCCTCCTTCTCCCAGCTAAAGACACCACCCCACCCCCACCTCCACGCTCCTTTGTTTCTCCTCTGGCCTGTCCATCCAATCCCCCTCCTTACTTCTGTTCCCCTCTCCTGATATTTTAGGAAGTGGAGCCAATCTACATGGTGTTGACCCAGCTCTAGATCTCTTCTTCTTCCCACCACCAGGTTGTCACCTTCTTCCTTGTGACGGGGGCAATAATGAGGTTCCTTGGTATGAAGGATGGGGCTGCTTCTCAGGCTGGAGATTCAACACAGGCCTGTTCCCTGTGCTTTTATTTATCAAGGCCTGCAGGGACCCAAAGAGTCATTTAGTGGCCGACTCAGCAAGTCGTGATCTCTAGATGAGAAGGAGTGGAGCATCCTTTCAAGTCAAGGAATCATATCCATGCAAAGCCCCCTCACCTCCTTTCCATCTATAAGTGATAAACTCTGGACATCAAGATAAAGACCTGATACACAGAGTGATTTACAAATGAACTACAGCAGGGGTTCTTGGGCCCCACATATGCCTTGCCACGTAGTACCTGACTCATAACTGGCCATGAGAAATGGCTTCTGGAGATGTCAATGGATGACAGTCCTTCAATTAGCTGCATGATGCATCAGGAGTCTGCCCCAAAGCTCTCAGACTCCTACATTCACTTGACATGGGACTTTCACTACATTTTTTGGGGGGGAGGGACACATCTGATTGTACTCAGGGCTTTCTCCTAGCTCTACATTCAGGGATCACTACTGGTAATGCACAGGGGTCCATATGGGATAGTGGGAATTATCTAGTTCAGCCACATGCAAGGCAAGTGCTCTACCAGCTGTCCAGCCCCGCACCATGGGGCTTTCTGTCCAGAATCTGAAGTTGATGACTGCTATGGTTGAAGACACTTCTTGTCTAGGTCTCCATCCTCTAGTTCCTGAGTTCTCTGCTGCTAATGGCCTATAGCTGGGCCCTCACTCGAGCCTGTCTCACAAGGATCAGGAATATTGCTTGATAGTTGGAAGCCTGTCTCATGAACTGGGGGAGAAGGCAGCTGGAATAGAGAAGGGATCACTAAGATATTGATGGTTGGAGGGATCTCTTGGGATGGGAGATGTGTGCTGAAAGTAGATAAAGGACCAAACATGATAACCTCTCAGTATCTGTATTGCAAACCATAATGCCAAAAGTAGAGAGAGAGTATAGGGGAAATTGTCTGCCATGAAGGAAGGGGGAGAGTTGGAATGGGGGGGTATATATTGATGGTGGAGAATGTGCACTGGTGGAGGTATGGGTTTTTTTTTTTGCTTCCCCTATAACATCTTCTTAAAAAATTAATTAATTAATTAATTAATTTTTCTGTTTCAATTATACAATGATCAAATACCCATCCCTCCACCAGTGCCCATTTCCCACTACCACAGATCCCAGTATCCCTCCCACTCCCCATCACCCCATCCCACCCTGCCTCTGTAACAGAGAATTCCCTTTTGTTCTCTCTCTCTTATTGGGTATTGCGGTTTGCAAAAGACGCAATGGGTGACAAACATGTTTGGTCTATAGTCTACTTTCAGCATGCTTCTCCCATCCTGGGAGGATCCTCCCAACACCCTTTATTTGGTGTTCCCTTCTCTATCTGAGCTCCCTTTTCCCCTAGCATGTGTGGCTGGCCTCCAAGCCATGGAGTAAAATTCCTGGTATTAGTCTCGGCCATTCTTGGGTGGTAGTCTCCTATTTTGTTACTTTATGTTGAGGGATGGGTGTTTGATCATTTTATGACTGAAACTCAAAAAAAAAAAAAAGAAAGAAAGAAAGAGAGAGAAAGAGAGACCCTGTCTCTGGAACAACAGAACTGCTCCTGCAGTAAGAACTAGAAAGGCCTAGAAGCTTATCACCTTCTCCCAAGACCTCCTGATAGAGTGATTTTTAGCTTCCTTGCCTCCAGGGCAGACCAATTTTGAATTTAGGCTTAGAGACTTCTAGAGGGTCAGACTGAAGCAGGTGGGGTTTCACCTGTAATCCTTGCTAGACCCATCCATTCCCCTCTTCTGTTCGTGGGAGCACTTCCAGAAGCTCTAGCTCTAGGATTTCCTCTCTGGGTTTCCTTGTGCAGAGCCTGATTAAAAAGAGCACTCATCTGGCTGTATGTGGAAGACCAGGTGATTTCAGAGTTGCTCACTGACTGGTAGAGAACAAGGAATCTGAACAAAGTCTAGTACAACCTGGGATGAAGGGAGCCCAGCATAGAAGAGCTGAGTCCATCTCAATGTTGTCCCCAATCCTGGATCTGGTGGCAGACGAGTCAGGAAGGTCTGGGTTTAAACGATGAATTTCCCCCCTCTTAAAATGGCTGCTGTTAGAGAAATTTGACATTTCAGATCCTCAGTTTCTTCATCTGGGAAACGGACATGGTGTCCAGATCTGAATTAAGAAGCTCATTTTGTTTCTGGGATAACAAGGATAAAATTCTTGGGCTAGCATGAGACTCATAATAAGTGATCAAAAAAGGAAGCTACTTGTAGTGGATGTTAGATGTCTTCAACATGACCTAAATGCATGCATAAAAATAATGTCGCATGGGTCAGTGGTGTGTTCCTGCAAGCATCCCCTCCCCCCCATGAAGCTTGCAAACATGATGTCATTCCATCTGTTCCCAGAATTATGAAATAACCAGAACTGACCACAGTAACATGGTCTTCCTACTTAGGTATTTCCTTTGCTTCCAGAGTCTTAAAGTCCACACCTACTTACCCCAAGCTTTCTTCTAAGTCCCACTCTTTTATTTGCTGATTTTAATTGAGTTTTGTTTTTTCATTGAACATTTTCTTTGTAAAAGAAAAGCCTTTGTAAAAGAAAAGCCTTCTGGAGATCCCCCATATCTTTGCTGCCCCAGGCTCATGAAAAGCTAAATCTGGTCTTGGCACTCCCAAACAGAAGAAATCCCAGCTTGCCCCCAATGTAGTTCCTGTCATAATTACATCTCCTTTTGAAAGTAATTTGATTTAATCGCATTAAAACTAGATTGCGCCACTTCTTTGGCCAAAGTTGGTTCTGAATCAGCTTTGCTGTTTCCCTTCAGGTCCATACATTCCTCCCTGTTTTGGGTGGTTGTTTGCAAAGAAAATATCCGTTTTCAAAGGAAGATCTAACCAAATGTCACGGGTGGCACACACAGCTTCTGGTGGAAAAGTGGTGGCCCAGGGAGCACTTACCTGATGACAGTCACTAGAGTCATGTCTTCCTGTAACTCTGAGATTTCCTAGAATCTGACTCCACCAACTCTTTCCCAATTGGTGGTACAGAGAACACTGTGAGGTGGACTTTTCAGCCTTCTATCTCTTCTTTCTTCCTCTAGTTCTCTTCCCTCCCACTTTCTTTGGCCTTCTTCTTAGGTCACACATAAGCAGATGGTGTGGCTTATCAGTTAGCTACATACACAGTTGACCAGTCAACTGTTTGTGAGGATTTGGCATGTAAAATTACTCCTTGGTACCAAGCATTGAGCTCAGCGAAACATGGATCCAAAGAAAGGGGAATGTGGCCTTTCAATCATTCACAACAACACTCCCAGCTAAGCTGTAGGGACTCATGAAAAGGGAGGATGTGGGTTGGGGAACAAGGTAGAGCTACGCAGAGAAGACAGACTGGCTGCTAGTTGGCCCTGGAAAAGTTAGAGATGGGGAGGGCCTTCCAGGTGAGGAAACCATCTTCTTTTGTCTTGCTTCCCCGTGAGAAGAAGAAGAAGCAATGTTGCTGAATGAAGTCGAATGAAGTTAGATGTTAGAGGACCTGGAATGCTGAGATATGGTGAGATAGAATCTGATTGCAATTTGCAGGTCCATTGGGGAATAAATGAAGAACTTTACTCATCAAGAAGAATTGTTTTGCTTTATTTTTCTGAGGAGACTCCCTAGCAGTGCTCAGGAGACCTGGGGGTCCCTCTTGGTGATTATCTTGGTCAACCAGGCAGGAAGTTCAAGGTGAGTGCTGCTCTGGCCCTGCAGTGCTTGGGATTGCCATCCTGGCAATACTCAGGGACCTCCAGGGCTGTACCTGGCAATACTCTGAGGACCATGTGGAATTGGGGATCAAAGTGGTGTTGACTGCATGCAAGGCATATGTCTTAACTTCTGTATCCTATCCTATCTTTCCTACCCTGTCATTAAAAAGAGAATTTTATTCATGGATTCCATTTTCTTGAAGTCTTGTGCCCTGTCCTGAGTAAAGTGCAAAAGTTAGTGGTCTACTACCTCCATTGTTGGAATGGCAAGATTGGAATAGCAAGTCACATGGAGAGATCCTTTGATTTGTCTTTAAAACCCTGAGAGCAAGCCAGAGAGATAATATAATGGGTAGATCCCTTGTTTCACAGAAGCCCAACACAAATTTGATTCCTGACACCCTTTATGGCCCCCAGAGCCCCATCAGGAGTGACCCATGAGCGCAGAGGCAGGAGTAAGCCCTGTACACTGCAGGGTATGGCCCCCAAACACAAACAAACAAGCAAAAATCCCTAAGGGTTCTAAGCAGATAAACAGTGTTCAGAGACTGACATGTTTTTTGTTGTGTTTATTTGTTTGGAGGTCATACCTCTAGTGCCCAGGGCTAACTCCTGGCTGTCCTCAGGGCTTCCTCCTGGTAGTGCTCAGAGGGGAATATTTGGTTCTACGTATCAAATTCAGGTCAGCATGTGCAAGGCAAGTACCCATTCTCTGAACTGTGGCTCCAATCCCCCTAATTTACATGTTTTGAAATGCCCCAGTAGGTCTGATCATACCTGAAATCTTCCCAAAGTTTGCATAATGAACCCCCTTCTGCGACCCACTAGGTCAAAGAATTCCTGGGGTCTTTCTCCTCTTGCTAAGAATACATCCCAACAAGACAGAGTTTGTATTCCCTCTAGTCTCTCCTTCTTCCTCAGGACGAGCAACAGGGCAACAGGGTCTGCTCCAGAGAGCTGACACAACCTTTCCATCAATGGTCTAATAGACGACCTCCATCCTATCTGCCTTTTATTAGCTCACCCATTAACAGAGGTCTGTGGAAGATCCCCAATGCGCAGGGCACTGTCCCCTTGTCTCAGGCTCTTGGAGCCCTTGGAATAACAGTCGGTGTCTTAGGACATGATGTTAGTCTCATCAGTCATGACACGGAGCCAAGACCTAAGCTGTGAGTCAGGCATGGGAGGGAGCTGCCCAGGTGGGGACTGGCAGGGTCTGAGTGTGGTTATTAATGGAGGGTAGCGTGGAGGTCCTGGGGGGGAGGAGCAGAATGTGCTGAGACAGCCCAAATGGGAAATGCTTGTTAATAGCATCAAAGGCACATCATCAATCACTCACAGACGGACCGAAGCTGTGCTGACTTCAGGAACATGGGCTGCATGCTAATGCCACTGGGGGGTGAGTGCTTGGCCCTGGGCATCCACCACTTCTGGATGCTGAGTGAATAGTCAAGACAACTTTAGGGACTATCTAAGAGAGATTTGCAAAAGGCAGGCCATGAAGAGCCAAACCTCCATGCCTCAATGTCCTCATTTTGTCTTCTCTTGATTCTAAAGAGTCTCAAGGGATGGTCTCCCCTGCAGAGCCAAAAGGTCCTTAAGTTTCTCTTCTGCTTTGTCACCAGCACAGGTGATTGTGTGTTCCTATAACTGTCCCCCAATTTTTCACCCAGTCACCCAGGTAATGGTGCTTGGAGAAGGGCTATTAAATCTTTCTTTCACTTTACTGGTGAGACCTGAGATGACAGTAAAATGAGACGTCATCAGTAAAATAATTTTGCAAATCTCTAAGAGTTCAGGGAGGGAGAGTGGTATAAAATTACTGTAAAATTCCTCACTGGTCTCAGTTGACAAATTAATTCTAGTTGCAAGTTCAAGTCTTCCATCTTTCAATTCTGTGCTCTTCTCACTTCACCCAGTTCTTAGAGATCTTCTTGTCCCTGTTTCCCCAGAAGCATACTCATAGTTCTAGCACATTCTATCTAGGGGTTCCCTGTGCTGGTAGAGGTAGACACCAAAGCTACCTCTTGTTTGGAGTGTCTAGGTCCAATGTATCTGTCATCCAGGAAAAACTACAGGAAGAACTAAATAGAAAATAGTTTCTTTAATGGAGAGTATTTGAGGAATTGAAAGAGCTATGCTTGGAATATCACGTTTCACTCAAATGAGAGAAAGAATCCAGAGTGTCGACCTCCGTCGATGATCAAGAATCAGGGATGCTGTCTCATTTGCCAAGGTGTCAAAAATCAGATGGGCTGGTCACGTAATGAGATTTAAAGACGACCGCTGGACTAGAGCTGTTACTGACTGGATTCCACGGGATGTCAAAAGACCGCATGGCTGCCCACCTACCAGATGGTCAGACTTCTTCGTCAAGATCATGAACGATCGGTTTGAGGCGTTTCATGTTCCTAGAGCAAACAGACGCCATTGGGCTACATTAGCACGTGACAGGGACAAATGGAGACGTTACTGGCACCCACTCGAGCAAATCGCCGATTAACGGGAAGTCAAATGATCAAGTGATCAATGGAGAATATCAAGCTGAGTGAAAATGAGTCAGAGGGAGAGGGATAAACATAGAATGATTGCACTTGTTTCTGGGATACACACACACACACACACACACACATGCACACACACACCACAACAAAAATAACATAGTATGTTAATAATACCCAAAGACAGTAGAAACAAGGGAACAAGGGCCAGGAGGACTGGTCCATGGTAGAAAGCTTCCCACAAATGGGGTGGGGGAGTGCAGTTAGAGCAGAGAGGGAACCTCTAGGATAATGACAGTTGGAAATGATCACTCGGGACACAAACTGAGTGCTGAAAGGAGGTAAAGTCATATGCATGATATCCTTTCAGTAAGAGTATTGCAAATCACAGTGCATAGAAGAAAAATGAGAGAGAGAGAGAGAGAGAGAGAGAGAGAGAGAGAGAGAATATCATAGATGCAGGCTACAGGGGCAGGGTTAGGTAGTTAGGTAGGTGGGTTAGAGGGAAACTGCATTGGTGAAATGATGGGTGTTGGGACATTGTCTGACTAAAACTCAATCATAGACATTGTCTGACCAAAACTCAAAATTGTAATTACAATATTACAATTTTGTAATTGTCTATCTCATGGTGGAGGAATCGAATAGCACAGCGGTAGGGCATTTGCCTTGCACGCAGCCAACATGGCCGACCCGAGTTTGATTCCTCTGACCCTTTCGGAGAGCCTGGCAAGCTACTGAGAGTATCTCACCTGCATGGCAGAGCCTGACAAGCTACCCATGATGTATTTGATATGCCAAACACAGTAACAACAAAGTCTCCAATGGAGACGTTACTGAGCCCGCTCTAGCAAAAATCGATGAACAACAGGAGGACAGTGACAGTGATAGTGACATCTCATGGTTATTCAATTACAAAACAGAGGGTCTTTATTGGCAATGGAACAGCTTAGTTTTTGTAAGAACATTCAACAGCATGGGCTACAAAAACTGGGTGTCTGGGTCAAGTTTTATGCCCAGCAGAGATAGAGTGATACCACCACTTCAGGAAACTTACGCATATTCATAAGGGAGAATGTTGATCATGTGTGATGAAGGAATAGATAATGAACATACATCGCATGATGGTGGGAAAATGTCATTGGGTTGTGTCTTTTACTGTGGCAATGAAAATCAAGGAGGCTAGAGATTGAGAAGGGCCCTTTGTGTGTTCTCCGTAGGCTGGTGCCATTCTTAAAATTCTTTTTTTAAGGGGCTGGAGTGATAGCACAGCGGGTAGGGCACTTGCCTTGCACGCAGCCAACCCGGGTTTGATTCCCAGCATCCCATATGGTCCCCTGGGCATCACCAGGGGTAATTCCTGAGTGCATGAGCCAGGAGTAACCCCTGTACATTGCCGGGTGTGACCCAATAAGCAAAAAAAATTCTTTTTTAAATCCAGTTGTAGTCAATAGACTGCAACAAGGAAGATTCTCTTAGACACTATTATGCCCTCCAAAGGACACCTGAGACGAATCTGTGTTAGTTTTTCCTAACCTCAGAGTATCCTTCTAAATTGGGGAAAGGGGTGAAGTTAGAGAATCACTGACATGCTGGGGAGGAACATCTGGTAGAGGGTCGTGGAGCTGACAAGATTAGGGAGGCGGGGGGCTGGAGAGATAGGACAGCAGGTAAGGTGCTTGTCTTGCCCATGGCCAACTTGGTCCACCATATGATCCCCAAACACCACAGGAGTGATCTCTGAGTGCAGAGCGAGGAGTAAGCCCTGAGCACAACTGGGTGTGCCCCCACCCCCAAACAGAACAAAAAAGTATCAGGGAAGCTAGGGATATCACAGGCCACCGTGAAATCCTTCAGAACAGTGTCCCTGGGCTCTGTCTGCACTAGCAGATTGGGAGAATGCTGCTTTTCTTACCCAGACTCCTGCTTCCTATGTGGCTGCTGTGGACCCTGGTTCCCTGAGGGCCGTTGTGAGATTCTTCAGCAGCTAGCTGCTCCATAGGTGCAAGGCAGAATGATCATAAACACGCCAAACTGGCAGCCCTGCAAAGTTGGATTTGCCTTTAATCCCTAGCTCTCACAGTTTTCCCAACACCCTGTGTAATTGTCCCAGAAAGATCAACGTAGGCTGGTGGGATCTGCCCTCCACTCGGATCCTGATGGGGAGAGGGAGGGGGCATCTCACTGACTTTGGTCAACTCAGCTTCTCAGAAGCTCAATCTTCTCATCATCCCCCTCCAGTGTCCCCCCTCCACCTCCAACATACACACATGGGGCCATGCCTACTAGACCACACAGAGGACTGATACACATTACCCATCAGTCTTCTTTCAAGATAGGGTTAAGACCAGAAAGGGAGTGAGCTCGTTGTATTATCCTACGGCCAAGGAAGAATTTGCTGTTTGCACCCAGTTAATTGGGCAAGCAGGAGCTTGCCTCTGGGAGAGAGGGGATCTTCCCAGGCTGGGTAGAGGCTTTGTTGCAACTCTTAATTTTTTCAAGGAAAGGAAAAGAGAGGAGAGCAGAGGAGAAGAGAGGAGAGGAGAAGAGAGGAGAGGAGAGGAGAGGAGAGGAGAGGAGAGGAGAGGAGAGGAGAGGAGAGGGTAGAGAAAAGGAGGGGAAGGGAGGGAAGGGAGGGTAGAAAAAGGGAGGGGAAGAGAGGGGAGTGGAGGGGAGAGGAGAGGATTGGAAGGGGAGAGGAGAGGAGGGGAGGAGAGGGGAGAGGAAGGAAGGGGAGGGGAGAGGACTGGAAGGGAGAGGAGAGGAGAGGAGAGGAGAGGAGAGGAGAGGAGAGGAGAGGAGAGGAGAGGAGAGGAGAGGAGAGGAGAGGAGAGGAGAGGGGAGGAGAGGAGAGGAGAGGAGAGGAGAGGAGAGGAGAGGAGAGGAGAGGAGAGGAGAGGAGACAAGGGGAGAGGATAGAAAAGAAAAAAGAACCCCCTTTTCCCAGCTAGGAGAGGGTCATGCGCCTCCTTTCTGAGGCTTCGCTTGGGCCTGGGTATCATTCCATTTCAGTGAGATGGGCTCCTGTCCAGGTAAGGAAGGGAGGGAGAGTCACGTCGTTGTGGGAGTCTTTCCAGGTGGGGAGAGATGCGGGAGTAGGAGGGCTGGTCCCCAGCCCTGGGGTGCGTGGCTGGATGTTGCAGGCTTTCCTGGGCCATCCTGCGGTCTCCACGTGCCTCCTAATAGCCCCTAAAAGAGTGAGAACTGTACAGGAGAGCATGTGTTCTCTCACCCACTCCCTCTCTCAGCCCTCAGGGGGCTGATCCCTCAAGGGACATTTTTTTAAAGTTTTTTTTTGGGGGGGGGTGGTCACACCCAGCGATGCACAGGAGTTAGTCCTGGTTCATGCACTTAGGAATTACTCCTGGTGGTGCTCGGGGGACCATATGGGATGCTGGGAATTGAACCTGGGTCGGTTGTGAGCAAAGCAAGCGCCCTACCTGCTGTGTTATTGCTCCAGTCCCTCAAGGGACATTTTTTGAGCCTTGGTCTCCTCCTCTATAATCCAGAGGTAAATAATTGTGCCCAGAGCTGTTCCCATGCAGTTTGGAGGAGCCACTAGGAGCTGGAAGCCTGTCCGAAGCAGAAGCCTGAAGACCCAGGCTGACTGTGGCATGTCTGATTGGTGACACTGGTTGGACTCATCACACCAAGCCCTTTTCTGGGCACCTGCGGGGCCTCCTGGCCTCACTTGGTCTTCACGTCTCCTTGGAAAATAAAGACAATCTCACCTGCCTTTTCTGGGGCTGTCAAAATGTTCCCGTTCTCACTGCTCTGCGTGTCTCCACGGAGATTATTCCATAGTGTCTTTCCTGGCCTCCTGTTTTCTTTCCGGCCGGACCTGCCTGTTAGCTATTCCTCAGGCACTGGGCCGCAGGCACAGCCCAATTCAGCCGCTCCCAGACATTAGAGCAAATGCCTGGCATAGCTGCTCAAGGGGTAGCCTGTCCATCCTCATCCCGCCCTCCTCACACACTGTTCCCACTACAACATTCTCCTGTCTGCTTGTCTGTGTGTTTGGTCTGCAGGGCAGTGTTTCTCTCGCTCCCACAGACAGGAGTCTTCCTTCCATGCCATCTCTCCAGTCCCATCTTAGTGATAATCCTCACACTTCCTGACGGGCTTCTTTTTTTTTCTCCCTCCATCCCTCTAACTCCACTGTGCTTCCATTGCTGCTTGAACTCAGATTACCATCTGGTGGATTGGGACTGTTCTGATCATCCTTCGAACTGTCTGAGGATGCCCTTGAATAACAATAATAAGGGAGTCTTCTGTCCCCACAGCTGCCCACGGGCTGACCCCCGTTGGTTAGGGAATGAGTGATAACTGAGGTGTGGTGGGGACTGGAACTGACCCACTTACTTCCACTCCATCTTCAAGGGAGAGTACGGCCAAGGCACGTAGGAGTCAGACACCTCGGCAAAGTTCCTGCACAATGACTGGCCTTGAAAGGTAGACCCGCCTGGGTCCAAGGTGGTGATTACTGCTCTGAAGATGATTCTTTCTGCCTTGTTCCTACCTACTCCCCCAACCCCTATAATCCTGGGGGAGCACCCAGAGGAAGTTATGGGAGGAACGAGAAGAACAAGGCAGAAACACCCACAGTCAACAGAGAGGCAAAAATGCTGCAAAAACTCATTTGTGGAATATGAAGTAACAGAACGGGAGACTTACACCCAAGAATAGTAGAGATGAATACCAAGAGGATTACTCCATGTCTTGGAAGCCGGCCTTACATGCTGGGGGAAAAGGCAGCTCACATAGAGAAGGGACCACCAAGTATGGGGTGCTTGGAGGGCCTGCTTGGGATGGGAGAGGTGTGCTGAAAGTAGACTACAGACCAAATGATGATCATTCAACACCTCTATTGCAAACCACAACACCCATAAGGAGAGAGATAGAGCAAAAGAGAATGCCCTGCCACAGAGGCGGGGTGGGATGGGTGGGGATGGGGTGGGGGTGGTGGGAGGGATACCGGGACTATTGGTGGTGGAGAATGGGCAACGGTGAAGGGATGGCTACTCGATCATTGTATGACTGAAACATAAGCATGAAAGTTTGTAAGTCTGTAACTGTACCCCACGGTGATTCATTTTAAAAAATTAAAAAATTAAAAAATTGCTGCAAAAAGACCTCCATACTCTTTCTACCGTGGCCTTTACCTCTCCCTGCCTCTCTGAGTGCTGGGACTAAGTGTCTCTATCAAAGCCTCTCAATTCCACCCTGCACTTGGCAAGCCTCTTCAGCCCACCCCCTGCTCCACAGCCCCTTCTCCCTGCGTCCCCTCCTCCCTCCCTCGCTGCCTCCAAAATCAATTTTCAGCGAGAGCAGCAGGTTCCACGCCATCTGGGGTTGCTGGCAGGCTGGGCAGGCTGTAAGCAGCTCAGTCTGTTTCCCTTAAACCAGCCCCCAAATTTCTCTGCCTTCCCCAGCCTGGTCTTCTCCCTCTTCCCTCTAGCAATGTAGTGTGAGCAGTTTGGGCTCTGACCCATTCATTCTTGTGTTCTTCCCTGGAGGGGTCCCCAAGGCCTAGGGTCATCACCTTGCACCCCTTTCCCATCCAAGACCCCCCACCCCTGGGTATTTCAGGCTGAGTGCTCTGTGAGCCAGACAGCCGTCACTGGCCACTTCCCCACCTGTCGAGAGGGACGGATGCGTTAATTGGCAGGAAGGGCAGGAGTGGAGGGCGCTGGCGAGGGGCCAATCAACAGGAGACACCCTCCAGACCGCCATGGCGGAAGCAGTGGGAACCCATCTTGCCGGAAGTCCCACTTGATTCCTGAGGCCATTGTCTGTTTGGGGGCTGGAAAGGGACCTCTTGTTTTTTGGTTTCAGGAGGGGTCTTCGGTGGGGAGCATCCCTGGGAAGACTGTACTGCAGAGGAGGGCTAGTTATTACAGTACTATTGGTGTGTCTTTGCTTGGGACTTGGGGATGGACCCGAAGGAAACTCATTCAAGTTCATAGAGCCTGGGTCAAAACCATTCAAACAGCAAGCTCAAGACTCAAAGCTGGGGATCACTCATCTAAAAATGCCTCAAGACAGGCCTGTGGGGTCCCTTTCCTTAACATTCTGGTAAATTCTTGCTTGTTGATGCCAGGAAATCTCCATGCTCTCTCCCACCCCTGCCCAAACTATCTAAAGAGATACTAGAATCTCATCCCCCTCCCAAGCGGCTACATTTGTGGCCCCCACTCACCACGAGAGACAAAGTCATCCATAATGATGCTTCAATCTACACCTTATTCTTTGTCTGCAAGGGCCACTCAAATATGAATGTTTTCTATTTCACTTGCTTTCCCAAGAACTGCTTAGCGTTTTCTAGTCAGAAAACGGGACATTAAGGTGGCTTTTCCTAGCATGAAGATTCGCAGCACATATCTCTTTCTTCCTCTCCCATGCCTCCCTGTTTCCATCCTCCTTGGCCTTCCATTACCTTCTTCCCTCACCCTTTCACCCGCAAAATTCACATGATCCTTCCAAGGATATTGATTGAGAGTCTTTTGGTCTGAGGTAAAGAAAAAAACGGTGACTCCCACTGAAGAACCTGGGATGTAGTCTACGTGCAATAAACATGATTCTTCAAGTTACTTCCATTAACTACGTGAGTCAATGGAATGTATCCAAAGTAGTGGTGCATTTAAACAAATGTTATACAGGTATAGGGGGATGAATTTTAGAAACAGAAGATCATAGATAACCCCCAAGTAAGATTATGCTGAGGTCACTGGAGAAGAGCTGTACCATTTCTCTTACTCTTTCTCCACTCCTGATTCCAGTCTGTGTAAATCTCTGTAATCGATAACACTGAGTGGAATATGCATAGATCTTCATGACATGGTCCAGACAGCCAAGACTTTCTTAACTGAGTGCAGGATGGGGATTTCCTTTTATGGTAACAGTCCTTGGTCCCAGAGCAATGCTGCGGAGGAATAGCTGAGTGACCTTTGGACGCCCCCCTGAGCTTGCCAGGACAATCCTGACATTCCCATAGTGCAAGGTGGGCTGGTTTGAGGAATTCAATATCAACCCTAGCCAAATTCCCAGGGTAACTGACACAATATTTGTAGCATTCAATCCACAGAAGCTCAGTGATGCTTTGAGTAAGTCTGGTTGAGTTAGTCATCCCCTAAAGGTAGGAAAACAGACAGGATGGAAGGACGGGTCATGGGTCCAGGCACCGGCTCAGAGAGGGCAGACTGACTGGCTGTTCTGCTTTGTAAGTTCCAGAGGAATCATTAATCAACTTTCCGCTCCATTTTCCCCCACAGATGATTGCCATATTTATCCCTTTACATATGTTTTCAAGATGCTTTTTCAATGTTTATTGTTCTCTAATTGTCCTCAAAGTTTGTGGCTTATGTAGTCACACTGTTGACTTGGACCATACAATGCCAGGGACTTGGGCAGCAGGGGAGGGAGAAGTTAAAAATGTGTACGAGACATGAGAGTAAATAACAGAATATCCAAGCACCATGATTCTTAGTCCTATTCTAGCAAAAAAAAAATCTTACTTTTAAGAACCTTAAGTTTAAATGATTAAACAATAACTAAGCCTTAAGATTGTGCAGCACTTTGTTTTCAGAGCATTTTGACCTACAGAATGGTATTTACACTTCATAGTTTTTTTTCTAGATAATAGGTAGCAGAAACATTACTTTCTATATTTTATTGATGAGAGGATTGAGAAACAGAGGTTGCATGATTAGCCCAAGGTTATCCAGTGAGGTAGCATGGAAGTGAGGAAGAAATTAGAGCTTCGCCTTTCAACTTTTCCATTCTCTTCTATTCTTGCTTCCTATAATATTGTTCAGATAGATGGATAAATAGACATAAAGATAGATGGTACTGATATAGATAGATAACAATAGGCACAAGCACACACACACAGTATCTAATTTACTGGATTTATAAAACTCTACTAAGAAATTGTCTTTGCGTTCCCTGCTGTGTTTGTTTCATGTTTATTGCTACAAATGATCTTGGATAAAAATGATAACAGTTGGTCAGCATTTTTTGACTGCCTACATACTTATATAACTGTAATTAATGTTCCTAGTTTTTCCAAGAAACACTCATGGAAACACTCTGAAATCAAAACAATTTTAAAGTCATATAGTGATGTGTTGAACAGAAGACATTCATGCACAGCTTTTTTTTTTACTCTAGTGTCTCAGGGCATATCCTCTGGAACTTGACTGATCAGCTATTCACGCAGCATAGCACCTGTCATAATTTTGGTGGTATTGTTGCAAATTTCAGTTCCATAAGGTCTCTTAATCTTCATCTGTCCCATTCTAATCCCTAGTCTTGATTTTAAATTGGAATATGGGTCCTAGAGTTCTCATTTACTTTGACTCCATCTTCTTACCTGTCCCAAGATGACAGAAGTGATTGGAATGCATTTTGAGGTAGTGGTATGTTTCATAAATAATAAACAGGCACGGTCCTCCCATTGTTCTTGGATTTGCTCGAGCAGGCCCAGTAATGTCTCCATCATGAGACTTGTTGTTACTGTGTTTGGCATATCAAGTACGTCATGGGTAGCTTGCCAGGCTCTGCCGTGCGGGCGAGATACTCTCAGTAGCTTGCCAGGCTCTCCGAGAGGGGCGGAGGAATTGAACTCGGGTCGGCCATGTTGGCCGCTTATAAGGCAAACGCCCTACCGCTGTGCTATCGCTCCAGCCCGGAATATGAATTTGTCTAGAAGTATAAAGTTATAGTAGCTCATCTCTCTTTTGTATCAGGCAGCTTACAAGGACAGAAGAAAGTATCCTGGTCACTTCCAACCTCACAGGGGTCAGCATGTGGCTGATAAATATCCAAGTCCACCTACCTATCTAAGAAAGAAATCTTGGCCAGATGCTTTCTGGTTATCAAGAAAGAGTGTGAAAAAGATCATAAATACTTAGTACAGGCTTCATATATGGAGGTTTCCCTGTAAAGTGTTCAAGGTCTTGGACCATGGCTGTTCTGTACCTTTGCGAAGCAAACACAGCAGGTGGAGAGGAGGCGGGAGCATAGTAACACCTAGACAAAATGCTTAATTCCCCTGAGAAGAGATTTTCTGCTAAAAGGCAGGTCTTCTTCATGAACTTAAAAAAGCAACAAAAATTCAACCCAAAAGTTATTTTCTGTTGAAAAATCTGTCAAACTCATTAAATGTTACAAAACCCAACTTCTTCCTCATCTCCTCTGCACCATGTCCCTTCTGCTCCCACTAAGACACGAGCAAAGGCACACAACCTAAGTGTCACTGATAATCACTATGAGAGTTTAAATGATTAATAGGTCAAAGGGACTGAGCCCCAAACAATCGTGTGGATTATGCTTCTGACCTTGAACCCCAAAGCCAGACTTCACAGGTCAAAAATTTTTGAACTAGGACATATTCAAAGTGATCTTTTGCTCTTTTCAGTATTCTACTGGTTAGCCATATTTCTCTGGATGGTCCATTAAGTTGCTTCACTGTCAGAGGGAATTTCTCAAATTATTATTATTTTTTTCTTTCATCATCTGGGGCTGGAGCGATAGCACAGCAGGTAAGGCATTTGCCTTGCACGCAGCCTATATGGCCGACCCGGGTTCGATTCCTCCGCCCCTCTCGGGGAGCCCGGCAGGCTATTGAGAGTGTCTTGCCAGCACAGCAAAGCCTGGAAAGCTTCCCGTGATGTATTCGATATGCCAAACACAGTAATAACAAGTCTCACAATTTGTTGTGAGATGTTTCTGGTGCCCGCTCGAGCAAATCGATGAATAACGGGAGGACAGTGCTACAGTGCTATCCCAATAGGAAAATACAGCCGATCTACTTAGAAGCTACTCCTAAGAAATCTTCTGAGAGTCAGAAATGGAATGCTAGTACTGAATTGAAACGCCCTGAAGAAGTTCCCTCCACGATATCACTTCTCTGGGTTTTTATTATCTTCTTTTTTTTTTTTCTTTTTGGGTCACACCCGGTGATGCTCAGGGATTACTCCTGGCTTTGCACTCAGGAATCCTGGAGGTACTCAGGGGATCATATGGGATGCTGGGAATTGAACCCGGGTTGGCCACATGCAAGGCAAATGCCATACCTGTTGTGCTATTACTCCAGCCCCATTTTATTATCTTAATAAAAAATTATAGATCTCTCTTATCCTCCTTTCTTACTCCAGACGCTTTGTTTCTCTAGAGAAAAGGCAGTGTGAAAGCAACCAGCACACACTGGGAGTGAGATAATCTTTTGAACTTTTAAAGTGTCACTCTCTAGTAAGCTTCTCTGTGCCTCAGTTTCCTTTTCCATTAGGGGAAATGATAATCAGTGTCTTCTTTATTCCACGTGGTTGTTGTGAAATGAATCAGACACCAAATACGGAAAAAAAAAAAAGATGTTGTAACAGAAAGTTAAACTATGGGGAAGTATCCAACAATTGTGGAATAAAATAATTGAAAGAGGTTTATGTGCCCACGCGCCCATGAAGTGAAAGAATGGCACAGTGAAAGAAAAAAAAATACAAAGGTGGTGAGTTCAGATGGCATGGCGTGGGAACAGGCAAGAAAGAGAGCAAGAAACATCTTCCATGTAAACAATGCAAGCTTTAGACTTCTTGGCTGTTAATTACACTAAGAGACCAAGAGACTTGTAAACCCATCTGCTACATCGTGGATGGTTCCATACGGTTGAAATCTGATTCTAGATCTTGGAGAGTGGGTTAAGTAGATGGAGCCAGGCAGGAGTACTGTGAAGAAAACAATGGGAAGGCACATTTGTACCATTCTTTACCGTTTTCAAAGCACTTATACATACATTACCCCCATTTAATCCTTATACCCGTGTGAAGGAGGTATTGGGTTCTTTTTTTTTTTTCAAATGAAGAAACTGAGACCCAGGAAGGTTAAGTAGAATTCTCAAAGTCACATAATTAGTTCATGGCTACCTCCTAATTATGGAGTTTTTTTTATATCCCAAAGTCTTTGCTTCTTTGGTTTGAGGAAAATATCACGTTTCATATCTTAATGGATTTATCAGAGGAAAATAATCAAACATCTTGGCTTATGGAGAGAGAGAGAGAGAGAGAGAGAGAGAGAGAGAGAGAGAGAGGTCTTTCCATTGTACTACTAACCTGCTCTAATGTGGACACATAAATCCTCTGAAAGTGTTTTAAATGTTAATGCTTGTAATCCAAGTAGATTGCAATCCAGATAGAAAAAGGGACTAGAATTAGCCTGTGGATTTAAAGTCACTGAAGCATTTCTGCCTTTGATCCTAACTATGTCCCACTAGAGGTCAGACAGACAAGAGCTATGCATATAAATGGACCAGAATCTTAGAGTTTTAGAGGAATTGTGGAGCCTGTGTATAAATGCAGTGTCTGTCCCCAGGAACATTATTCTCTACAGATCCTTATTTACTATATGAGATGTTTTAACAGGGCAGTGCCCTCTGGCCTAAAAGCATGTATTTTTACCTCCCATGCATTGCTTATGCTGCAAAAGATCCCTCTGTGTCCTGGGAACCAGAGAAGTTAAGTGGCCCTCAGGTAAATTTCAAGTGCGTGTCAACAGGACAAACACCATCTTTGGCTTCCAGTCTCTTGTGCCACCAACCATACCCATATTCTTCAAAAGTTAGTTTGGAGTGAGTCAGGGGTGATTTGTGTCTTTGAGCAAAAGAAATAGCCTAACGGCTGGCTAGCGAGTAGGCTGTTTGCCTTATTATTATTAACATTATTATTATTATTATGTAGGAGTACTGCTATTTATTCAGCCACTGATTAGGCTGATTGAATTGTGCATGAACTCCACTAGGCTGTTTGCCTTGCATGCAGCCGCCTTGGGGTCGATTCCCAACATCCCATATAGTCTCTCAAGCACCACCAGGAGTAATTCTTAAGTGCAGAGCCAGGAGTAACCCCTGTGCATTCCCGGGTGTGACCCAAAAAGAAAATAAAATAGACTAAAATACTCCAATGTCATAAGATTCTTTTTTGATTTTCCCTAAGATTCAGGGTAACTGGGTTGCTTTAAGATGTATTTAGTCAACAATTTAACCTTCTTTTAGAAACCCTAACCAACTGATTGTGTTCAGTGCATTGACCTACCATAGGGCAGATCCCTATACCATTTCTTTGTCAGCTGAAGGGTTCTATCATCAGTTTATTGGGAAATGTCTGAAGAAATCACTCCAGATCTCTGATCTTGATCCCAAAGTTTTTTAATTTCAGACTCTCTGGAGAATGACAGTCATCAGGACTTCCTCACTGAGCTTCTGTGAGGACTAATAAAATGTTGAGCAACTACTTTAAATTGGCTCTTCTAATTAATGGAAAAAATCAGTGAGGTGTATAATCCAAGAAAATGTCTCATCCAAAAACAATTAGGGAAAAGAAAACAAGTCAACAAGGCATATGTGCTTATGATGTTTTCCATTTGGGGCAAGACCCAGTGTGGGATACAGAAGACAGATAAGAGGCAGTTTTTGTCCTAAGGAATTTAGAATCAAGCAGAGACAACAACTGCTCAACTGGTACCTACCAACTGATAGAACAAGTGGCGTTTCAATTTGTTTCTTTCAACCCTAAACTTGTACATCAAATGGGATGTTACCTGGAAATAATTGTCTTATAAAGTTATTTACTTAATATAATGATGTGTCAAACAATTCTGGCATCCTCTTAAGTTTGCTGAGGAACAAGCTTGAAAGAGTGAGTTGGCATCCACGTCTCTGTGGAAAGAATCTCCACCCCAGGTCCACTGCAAAGAACACGGGCTGAGGGGTTAGATCAATGAGCCCGGGTTATCAGCTTCTGACTTCTGAAAGAAACACCTGGTTGCTTGGAGGTATCAGGTGATCGAGGAGGGGAAATACAAAATGGAAAGGATTGGTTTCAGGAGACAATAGAAGCAGAGGATGAAAGGGCCAGGGAGGCTCCAGCAGGCAAAACGCAGTGACGCACACCTGGTGTCACTTTCTAGGGGAGATTCCCGATTAGTGGAAGGAGTTGTAAAACATTTGGTAAATGGAGAATGCTCTCTTTCTGTGCAACTTCTTGATCCTCAGTCCTGTAATTTGCAGTTCCAGAAGGTGGAATGCCAGAACTGTTGTTTTGGGTTTTTTTTTTTTTTTTTTTTGTTTTTTGTTGTTTGTTTTTCTTTTCCACCTGGACAAATTCCTAAGATTTGAAAGGCGAGGTGGCTACTATTTATTTTTTTCAGATACCTTGAATCCCTTTCTCCACCCCTGTGTTTTCTAAGAAAATCTGCTCTTTAAAGATTTAGCTGATTAAATTTCAAGAAAGTCTAGCGAATTCTCAATTCCCTCTTGGATTATTGGCTGGTTAAGTTTAAATTTAGGCTAAATATACCTCTGGTTAAGTTTAAATTTAGGCTAGATATACCTCTGCCCTATATTCAGTTCAATGGTGCATATTGAGAAACAAGCCTGAAAAGGCAGAGATAGGTGTCATGACAGAGGTTACATGAATATTGCATGATCCCATCTCTCCAAAATCTCTTTCTCTAATAGTAGAAATTTTTTTAAATCTCAGTAGTGGGACTGGAGCAACAGTACAGTGAGTAGGGCACTTGCCTTGTCACGTGACCAACAGGGTTTTGATCTCCAGAACCCCATATGAGCTTGCCAGGAGTGATCCCTGAGTACAGAGCCAGGATTAAGCCCTGAGCTTCACTGCGTATGGTGAAAATCACCCCACTCACACACACACACACACACAAAACTCAGTAATAGCTCATCTACAGCAGAATGTGCAAAGTATAAATGGGACATTCAAAATTTTATGATATATATATATATATATATATATATATTTTGCTTTTTGGGTCACACCTGGCGATGCACATGGGGTTACTCCTGGCTTTGCACTCAGGAATTATTCCTGGCGGTGCTCGGGGGACCATAAGGGATGCTGGGAATCAAACCCAGGTCAGCTGTGTGCAAGGCAAATTCCCTACCCTCTGTGCTATTGCTCCAGCACCCCCCCCAAATTTTTATGATATTTTTGAAGTGGAACTGGTCCTATATAGGCTAAAGACAGGCAGTCACAGGGAGTTGTGGCAGAGAGACTTCTGTGCACCATTGCAGTGCAATCCCAGGTTTTCAGTCCCTGATACAATGCTTTGCAGAGTTAAATAGGACAGACTCTAAGGCTCTCTTCTGTTTCTGATTTTCTGCCTTAAAGACCAAGTGGATGAAAACCACCAAACTTCCTACTAACTTTAGGAAGGCCTATAGCACTAGTTCTTCTCTGCTCAGACCAGTCTGGTGACTCAGCATGGACATTGTGCCAGTCTGATGTCATCTGAGTCTTATTCTCAAAAATATCCAATGTGCCCTTTATTCAAGACCATTTGATAAAATATCAGGAAAAATGCCAGAAATTTAAGTTCAGGGACCAGCAGAAGTGTTAGAGATAAAAGGAAGAGAATGTGAGTCTGAAAAACAAAAGCAAAAACACCAAATCAAAAGCTACAAAAGGAATAAAACAGGGGATTAAAATGTCATTAGTTAAGAAAGACTTTTACCTTCAGAAAAGGATCTGGGACTATTTAGAACCATGTAGAGACGGTATCAATCAAGGAAGTTCATGCCCATCATTTTTCCGTTAAATAATTTTCCAGTGAGGGACACAATTTTGCAAGACTATTTCATGACTATTCCACATTAGAAAAAAAAGTGTGTGCATTGTCATAAGTGCATGTGTGACGATGTAAGTGTGTATCTATACTTAAGTGTTATTTCCCATGTTGGGTTCCTGATTGTACAGTGCTTAAGGGACCCCATGGAGGTGACTCCCAAGAGATACTCCTTTCTCTGCTACTCCCGAGGATTAAAATTGTTCTATCACTGAGACAGTGGCACGGGCTTGCCTGTCTCCATGGACTTAATTACTGTAATCTGTCTCTGACCCACAGATCAAAGATTGCTTTGAAACCTGAATCAGAATATTAAGTAAAAAAAAGAAAGAATATATTTAATTTAATGGGTTTTTTACTTTGTGATGAACGACTGTCTCTGTGCCTCCTGCCTGAGTCTTAAGAGATCTACTCTATTTAACACAAGTAGTTTTAACTACCACATCAGACAACACAAAAGTTTAACATTTTTACAAAAATCTTTCTGGGTTTGTGAAATAGTACAGTGGGTAGGATTCTTGTCTTGCACACAGCCACCCCAGGTTTGATTCTGGCATCCTGGTTGGTCCCTGATCCCACCTGAGTGATTCCTGAGGGCAGAGTTGGAGTAAGCCCTGGGCACTACCAGGTGTGACACACACACACACACACAAACACACACACACACACACACACAGAATTAAAACAACCCAGCTAAGCATTTTTTCCTTGATGATGTCATGATCCCATAGACAGTGTATTTAGAGACATATCCATCTTATAGCTCTAACTGGTACATGTGACATCAAAAACAATTTATGTCATCAAATAAAAATCTGGGGAAATCACCTTACCTTCAATCGAAGAAAGAAATGGTGGGGGAGGCTGTTCTAGTGTCTTTTGGGGGCAAGCTTAAATTGCTTTGTAATACTGCCCATATTTTATCAGTAACAGAAGCTGGTGGCTAAAGTTTTAATCTAACACCAGGGAGACTGAGAGATGTAAGAAGCATGTGGATATTTGGTGCATCAGAATTTCTGCTCTGGGCTTCTGACAGGCAACATCACACCAAATGATGCTGGTCTTGTTCATTAGTATCATTCCAATGTTGGTTTTGGACTTGAAACACTCATTACTTACTGTGTTCAGGAGAATGAAAGTGAGTCTTATTACAATCCAAGATTAGGTCTTAATTTCAATCTAAGATTTTAATCCAAGTTATGAATTAAATTTTATTTATTGTATTAATTTTTTTGTTTTAATGAGTCACCATGAAATATAGTTATAGACTTACAAACTTTCATGGTTGCAGTTCAGTCAAACAGTGTTCGAGTGCCCATCCCTCCACCACCAATGTTCCCAGTATGCCTCCCTCCACCCCCACCCCTTCCCACCCCCTGCCTTTGTGGCAGGCACAATCCCTTTGGCTCTCTCTGTCCTTTTGGATGTTATAGTTTGCAATACAGGTATCAAGTGGCCATCATATTTGGTCCATAGTTTACTTTCATCACGCATCTGCTATACCGAGTGAGCCCTCCAAGCTTCATTCACTTAGTGCTCTTATCTCCATCCCAGCTGCCTTTTCCCCCAGTGCATGAGATCAATCCAAGTTTTGGGCCGATCCTCCTGACCCTTGTTTCCACTGTCCTTAGATGTTAGTCTCATGTTATATTATATCATATGAATTAAAATTTATGTATTTGATTGCAATGGAACTAAGAATTCTTCCCCATGAAGTTCATGTTCTTTGTCTTGATAATATGGGGGGGGGGGAGAGAAGCAGAGAAAGTGAGAAAGAGAGAGATGAGTGAGAGAGAGAAAGAGAGAAACAATGGGAGATGAGGAATGCAGGGGCAGCTGAAACATTGCCTCATGGTGTTCCCAGATTCCATCACTGGCTTCCAGAACACCCGTGTGACCTCACTGGATTCCAGTCTCTATATTTGCTCACCATCAGTGCCTATTACTGTAAATAATTGAAAGGAATATAATAGGGTGAGAATTATTGTGGCCTCCCCCCTTTGCCTTTCATAAAATCTTTTTATATCAGAGGGGTCTGGCCCCAGCCACTCCTAGCTCTATAATTAATGCTGGGAGCTGGGGGGGGGGGACTAAGATTTAACTAATGACGTTTCATCATTCAATCTTGGGGTCCCTTGGGTCTTTTCAGCTTGGAGCAAAGAACTGAGGTTACAAGTGAACCTGGGTAATTTTTACTGATGGTATGTGGTTATATTAGTGGGGTCCTAACTGTTACAAATGAGTGCATGAGATCCTAAGGCTGGGGTGTTCATTAAAAGAGGATTCCCAGCTTCCTTAGCTCCCCAAGTAGACGAGATGGGTTTGAGTTTCATTGTCACCACTGGTAGGTTTTGGTTGTCTTCATTCTATCCTTTCTGCCTTGACTGCCACTCAGAATTCTTGAAGTGAAGATTTCTCTACCTGGGATATCATCAGTTCTTATATATATATATATATATATATATATATAGTAATGAATCATGGTGAGATACAGTTACAGACTTACAAACTTTCGTGCTTACGTTTCAGTCATGCAACCATTGTGTACCCATCCCTCCTCCAGTGCTTATTTTCTACCACCAATTTTCTTAGTATTCCTCCCATCACCACAGTTCTTGAAGCAATCTAGGCTATGGTAAATTTTCAGGTCCCTAATGCAGACTTCGAAACATGTGAATAAAAACTCTGGATAACAGTTAGACATGCTATAGGCATCATGATCTAGTGAAGAAATGTACCGTAAAGACTTGTAAGACTGTTCTTTTTGCATCTAAAGACATTCAGAGACTTGGAAGTTCCCTCTTATGTTCATCTTCATATACCATCGTACTGTCCCTTCCATTTCTGCGTTTTAAATAATTTGTCTTGGCACTTATGCTAGTACACGCCTCCCTGGTTTGGCCCTTAACTTTCCTTTTGCTGAATGCCCTTCTTACCTTGTCCTGCTGTACAGTCATTTATCCCTGAGAACCTGGATAATTATGTCTCTTCTTTAAAGCCATTTTGGCTTTCATATCTACTAGACTGGGTTGGCTTCACCTTCTTTTGTCTTGTAAATTTTTTAAAAAATAATAGCGGTAATCACACTACAAGACAAACTGGACACAGTAATATATTAACTGCCTTTCTTCACCAACATACATGTCCAAGTAAATCAACTACATCCTCTATATCTTAGTTCATTAGTAACTAGTCTAATTTAGGCACATGGCAGAAACTTAATATATAGTTCTGAGTGAATAAATGCGTTAAAAATGTTTCCCCTTCCTTATGCACAAAGATAACTTATAAGGCTGAGAAAGACAACATATGTAGAATGCTTGGGATGCTTTAGAAAAAAAAGGGACTCTAATCAAACATTATTTCGAGACTTCAAGCCTCCATTTGTCCTTATCTCCCAGTAAAACTGATGACAATAGACAGTTTCTGTCCTATGGATGGGCTTCCCTTTTTTCTACTCTCTGTGCTGAATCAGAAGGAGGCTCAAGAGTCTTACTGTTGAGATATCAAGGGGCTGCTATTAAGTATAACACTTTCCATGGCTGAGAAGTCTTGTGGCCAAGGCTAAACCATTCTCCACCTCAGCTATTGTGCTTGGATATTAATAGCCTTGGGCAGTGTTGTCTGTGTGGGCAAGTGCTGCTTTTTCTGAGCTGTGTAAGCCCCCATCTCCCAGAGACAAAGTGCTCCACAAATAACCACAGCATGTTCTGAATTCCTCTGGGCAGGGAGCCCTGGGAATAATTAACAGAGTAAAGAAAAGTGAGGTTCTGGACAGAGCATCTGACCCCAGTGGCTTCCTAGCAGCCTAGAGCCTGAAGGGTGGGATAGGGGTGCCGATTGCAGGCTTAGGAGAAGTCTGGGTAGGAGGTAAAGGTTAGGATCCTGGATTTACAGTCTGGTTTTAAAAGGAATCATCTGGAGATCTCAAATAAATTACTCCCACTTTTTGAGGTTGGGTTTCTTCTTCATCTGATTCAAGTTCTGCTTTTGTTATAAAGTAAAGTAAGTAAAGGCCCTCCCATTGATCATCGATTTGCTTGAGCGGGCCCAGTAACGTCTCCATTGGAGACTTTGTTGTTACTGTGTTTGGCATATCGAATACTCTCGGTAGCTTGCCGGGCTCTCCGAGAGGGGCGGAGGAATAGAACTCGGGTGGCCCATGTTGGCCGCATGCAAGGCAGACGCCCTACCCGCTGTGCTATCGCTCTAGCTTTTGTTATAGCATGCTGTAATGAGTGGAAGAATTGATAGTTGTGAAAGGCACTTCATGTTGGCAGAAGAATGCATTGATGTCTGGTGAGGGAGTGGGAAGGGGATGTCAGAAGGAGGAAGAGGATGGAGATGGCATTGATGCTAAAGACTTGCAGAGAGCATATCTTGACCAAAATGGTGGATGATTTTTATAATGAATCACCTCTTAAATGAGTCTCAAGGGGGCCTCTTCCAGAACAAGGAACCGGGAATGGGCTTTGCACTCTCTACTTTCTGGTACCCTTGGAGCCGACTCAATGTTGCAGACTCCCCTAAACAAAGCTTTGAACCCACCTATCCTGGAAGGAAGTTTTACCTTCTCTTTTGCATCTCCACAGAGCCTTTTTTTTTAAATTAACAGATGCCTTCTTTTTCACTAGAGAAGCAAAAAAAAAAAAAAAACATTCCTCTTGGAAAAGAATTTCATTAAGTGCCTTAGTTCACAGTCCAGACCGTCTTTCTCTCTATAACTACTGGAACCGTCTGGCATTTACCTTGTTTTTTCAGCAAGAGGCTGGAGCCATAGCACAGCAGGTAGGGCATTTGCCTTGCATTCGGCCAACTCGGCCAATTTGATTCCTCCGCTCCTCTCAGAGAGCCCAGCAAGCTACCGAGAGTATCCTGTCCACGTGGCAAAGCCTGGCAAGCTACCCGTGACGTATTTGATATGCTAAAAACAGTAACTACAAGTCTCACAATGGAGACATTACTGGTGCCCGCTCGAGCAAATTGATGAACAATGGGAGGACAGTGTAGAGCTATATATTTCAGATGTGTGATTGTGGGTCAGAAACCTCATCTTCATGTGCCTTTGTTTTCTCATCTGTGAGACACCCCAGTGATATTTAGTAATGATACCTGGCCTTGCATACTTTCCCCATCACTGACACCTCCTAATCCCATTATCTTTGAAGAGATCTGGTATTATTTTGAATAGGGGAATAACTCAAAAAGACACATGCCACTTCTTCTTCTTCTTCTTGTTTGCTTTTTTGTTGAGTCACACCTGAAGATCCACAGGAGTTACTCCGGGCTCTGCACTCAGGAATTACCCCTGGCGGTGCTCAGGGGACCATATGGGATGCTGGGAATCAAACCTGGGTTGACCACGTGCAAGGCAAACGCCCTACCCACTGTGCTATTGGTCCAGCCCCAAATCTTTCTCTTTTAAAGAACAATAGTAATGTTGGAATATGGGCTACTTTAATAATCTCATTTTGACAGAATTATCGCCGGGAAGATTCTTTCTCCAAGTAAAGTCATATTCTGAGCTTTGGGAGTTAGGATTCTAGCATCATTTTGAAGCTGGTGGGTCCCCACGGGTGGCTTATGTAAGGTGAGGAGGAGAGAGATGGTCACTTTCTCCCTATCATTCTATGCCACCTCAGGAATGCTAGGACCGATAAAGTCTGCCATGAACCTCCGTGCAGGATGAGCCAGAACCCCACCAGATTCACCAGGTGACCACCAAGTCACCTCTGATGTCACTTGGTCTTTGTTTTTCCACTTTTGCTTTTTGGGTCACACCCGGCAATGCACAGGGGTTACTCCTGCCTTGGCACTCAGAAATTACTCCTGGTGGTGCTCGGGGGGGGGGGGGGACTGGGAATCGAACCCTGGTCAGCTGTGTGCAAGGCACGAACGCCCTACCCACTGTGCTCCAGCCCCTTACATCAACTTGATCCTTACACCAGATTTTTCTAGGTTCAAGTGAGAAATTTTTCTTTGCAGGAGAGGAAAGTCAGTCCTAGGCATTACCCAGAGTTTCGAGGTACTTTGTCCTGTCTCACAGAAAAGAATTTCAGGAGCAGAGGAGCAGTGAAGTAAATACAGATTTTACTTGGAGGGTTTTAGGAAGGGGGAGGAGGTAGAGAAAGGAGGAGAGAGAGTGCTCAAGGGAGAACACGGTCTTCTACAAAGACAGAGAAAGCCCCAGTGCACATTGCAAGAGGGGAGATGTCGGCGACACATGTGTTCGGCCATATGGGGACAAGCAGCACTTGGGCTCTGGCAGCACATTCGAGCCCTTTCTTGGTTCAAGGTGGCTTTTATTGAATTCCTTCAACCTGCCTCCCCATGGGGGCGTCTACCTAGGTAAAAACCCATTGCTAGGGTAGTTGCCAAGGGGGTAGAGTTGGCAGTAGTTGATGGTCCTCTTTGAAATTCCCTTTTTGGCCTTTGTTCCTGCTGGAGGGTTTCTTGGAGTTGGGGGGGGGGGTCCAGCCTTCTCCTGGTTCTGTTACTGGCACCAGGTGAAAGTCTTATCAGGCCTTAGTTCCTATATCCTTAGATTGGCTTTTGCAACTTCCAGGGGTATTATTTCCCAGGAATTCCATTGCCATGGGGTACGGGTTGGGGTGGGGGAGTTCTTCCCTATCTACCTGCCTGCCTACATCAATTTGGTGCAGGGAAGAGGGGAGGTGCTGACATAATTTAATCCATACCATGTTATCATCTGTGTCCTCATTCTGGCAAGAAAAAACCTGATAAAGGAAAACAATCTCCTCCCATCCCTCCACACACACACACACACACACACACACACACACACACACACACCCTTTTGCACTGTAGCACTGTCATCCCATTGTTTGTCAATTTGCTCGAGCGGGCACCAGTAACATCTCCATTGTGAGACCTGTTGATACTCTTTTTGGCATATCGAATATGCCATGGGGAGCTTGCCAGTCTCTGCTGTGTGGGAGGGATGCTCTCGGTAGCTTGCTGGGCTCTCCAAGAGGGACGGAGGAATTGAACCTGGCTTGGCCGCGTGCAAGGCAAATGCCCTAGCAGCTGTGCTATTACACACCCCTTTATCAGTTTTAGTTTGGGGTCAAACATAGCAGTGCTTATTATCTGGGTTTTTGCTCAGGAGTCACTGCTGGAGGGAGTCAGGGAACCACATGTGGTGCCTAGATCAAAGAAGCTAGGTCAGTTGCATACAAGCCAGTACCTTTACCCACCATGATCTCTCTCTCTCTCTCTCTCTCTCTCTCTCTCTCTCTCTCTCTCTCTCTCTCTCTCTCTTCTCCCTGGTCTCTCCCTCATCCTCACAGGTTTTTTTCCCCCTAAGTAAAACAAATTTATGAGGAAAATTAAGAGAGGGATTAAAAGAGGCAAATTTAAGTACATACTCAAGAGAGAACACAGATTTCTCCAGAATGAAGGGAGCCCATACACATATCAAAGGTGAAAGTGCTGGCCATATCCTGGGGGTGGGAAAATGGATGTTAAAATAGAAAAGTGCACCTCTCAAGAAAGGAGATGCAGACTTACATGCCCAGTTAGTTTATATATTGTTTTTCCCAAATTGCCCCACCACCCTCCATTGCCTTCACCAGAGTGGTAGCCAAGGGGGAGAGCTGGCCCTGTATGAGGGTTCAGGGACTAAGACTCCAGGTCACACTGACACCTAAGGACAGTAGATACACGGGTCAGCTAGGAAGATTGCTCCATGGTTGGAAACCTGTGTCATAAGCGGAGGGGAGAAGGCAGCTGGAATAGACAAGGGATCACTAAGAAAATGATGACTGGAGGGATCGCTCGGGATGGGAGATGTGTGCTGAAAGTAGATAAAGGACCAAACATGATAACCTCTCAGGGTCTGTATTGCAAACCATGATGCCCAAAAGTAGAGAGAGAGTATGGGGAATATTGTCTGCCATAAGGGCAGGGGGAGGGTGGGAAAGGAGGGGTATACCCGGGATATAAGTAGTGGGGAATGTGCACTGGTGGAGGGATGGACGTTTGATCATTGTGTGATTGTAACTCAAACACGAAAGCTTGTAACTATCTCATGGTGATTCAATAAAATTAAAAAAAGAAAGACGGAGACTGACTGGCCCTTCCTGCCTTCCCGCCTACTTGGGGTCCTGGCTGTCATGTCCAGGAACTGCCTCTGGTCGCATCAATGGCCTTGATCCGGAGACTTCTAAATGAATCTCAAAATGAATTAGCTCCCCACAGAGATGTCTCTGGACCCCAACCATTGACAATTTTAGAATTCCAGAAGCACAAGACCGCTTTTGCAGTCGAGCGACCTCTCATGATAGTCATAATAAGCAACAGAAAATAAATATCTAGCATCTGAACCTGGCTGACAGACTTGCATGGTGGTGGGAAAATTCAAAATAATGGTGGTGGGAAGGTGTAATGGTGGTGGGATTGGTGTTGAAATATTGAATATCATAAATTAATGTGAACAACCTTAAGAAAATAAAATTTAAAAAAGGCGGGGGAGTGAGAGCCAGGAATAGTAAATGATATATATATATATATATATATATATATATATATATATATACAAACACAGTAACAACAAAGTCTCCAATGGAGACGTTACTGGGCCCGCTCGAGCAAAAGAAGTACTATAATATATATATATATGTATATATATATATATTCTTGCTTGGTCTTTGTTCCAGAGGTGGATTCTTTCCACCCAGGAATCTATCCTTGCATCCTAGAATTCTGCATCTCAGTGGTTCCCCAGGCTCCTGAGATGAGTCCTTTGTGTCAAAGGCCCCTATGCTCTTAGGGATAAATAGTAACTTTTGTCAAATATATTGGAGATAGAGTTCCATGGGTTAGTGGTGCACAAGTTTCTGCGTACTGAGTTACCAAAGCCTGCTGGATTTGGGCAGGGGGCCCAAGTTGTCACCATGGGCACATGTCACACCCAGCTGGTGAAAAGACCGCTGACAAGGGGGGCTGGTGACCTCAGTTATAAGCTCAGCTGGTGTTCTGGCACTGAAGTCTGGCCCTGAGGCCACCCTAAGGTCAGGTAATGGGGGCTCAAAGGCAGTGTAGTTTCTCATTTCTTAAACAAAGAAACCAAGTATTGCAAAGAAAAGCAGAGGCTGGAGCGATAGCACAGAGGGTAGGGCGTTTGACTTGTACGCAATTGACCAGGGTTCGATTCCCAGCATCCCATATGGTCTCCTGAGCCAGGAGTAACCCTTGAGCATTGCCAGCTGTAACCCTAAAAGCAAAAAAAAAAAAAGTCGCATCTACAAACATCCTGACTAGAATTCCCAGTCAGAGATGGGTCTCAGCAGCTACTTCACACAACTGCCTCTGCTCAGTTCAGGAGTTATCTAGAATTGGGGTTTCCTTCCATCCAAGTCAGGTACTCTGGGACTCTGGGACTGTGCACAGGCACACACTAGACAGGTCACTTGCTGTTCATGAAAGTCTGCCAATGCTCCCCAGATCATGAGCTCATGGGTTAGGGTGTATCTGTGGCGTAGATTTGAAATCAAAGTGGAACTGGGAAGATTAGAGGCAGCTGTGGCTCCCAGGGCCTCCTGATGGATCCTGGCATCTGCTTGCATGAGAAGCAGAGTTCAGGCCTCTGGCAAATCCCTGGATACTTTCCACTGCCACATTTTCCTGGTGGCTTAAGACTGACAACTGTGTGTGGCGACTGTGAGTACAGACTCGACTTGGGCTGGGACCAGCCTGTGGGAAGCTTTAGCAGAAGAGCCCCAAAAATGATTCTTGTTAGCCACAAATTTTAAAGGTCCACACAGAGCTCCGGGTAGATTGCAGTGATTCACGGATATCCTACAGGAAATTACTGTTCTAATAGTGATGCAGGTGAAGCAGAAGCAACAGTGCCAGTTCTCTGTGTTCGTTCACAATTCCCAGGTTCTTCATTATTTTCAAGAATGAAAATATTGAATGATAAAGATGCTCGGATACAGAGTTGGAAAGTAGAAAAGTTTATTGGAAAGTGGAAGAGAAAAGAAAAGAAGCTCCCCAAATGGGGAGGAACTTAGTATAGAACTAAATTAACTATGGCTCTTTTTGTGGGATTTTTATAGAAAAACTGGGTCTTTGTGTTACAGGGAATGCAGGGAAGTTAAAGATAAAAGTTTTCCTGTAGACCCTTCTATTTTTTTGGGGGGTCACACCCGATAATTCTCAGGGCTTACTCCTGGCTCTGCGCTCAGGAATTACTCCTAGTGGTGCTTGGGGGACCATATGGGATACCGAGGATCGAACCTGGGTTGGCCGCGTGCAAGGCAAATGCCCTCCCCTCTGTGCTATCGCTCTGGCCCCAATTCTTCTATTTTTTAAAAAAATTTTATTTTCATAAAGTTGTTCACAATAATTGATTACATTCAATATTTCAACACCAATCCCACCACCATTACACTTTCCCACCACCATTATTTCAAAGTTTCCCACCTCCACTCAAGCTTGCCCCACTGGCAGATGCTAGATAATTTATTTTTTATTGCTTGTGATGAATAGTGTGAGATGTCTGTAAGGGTCTATCTCACAGTGATTCAAAAAAAAATAAAAAAGCAGTATGAGATATTGGCTGTGTGATCCTGGGCTTGTAAATTTTTAAATAATTGGGATCCGGAGCTATGCCTGCAGTGAGCTGCTTGGTTCCGAGATTTATTTGTGAGTTTCTGGATCATGCCCATCAATGCACTTAAATGGCACCTGGAGGAAGTTTGTGGACACCAGAAGGATGGGGAGAAGGGAAGGGATGGCCCAGTCCCATCTCCTTCTTGCCCAGTTCATGAGGCAGGCTTCCAACTATGAGTCAATCTTCCTAGCCCTTGTGTCTACTATCCTTGGGTGTGAGTCTCATGTTATTTTATACTCCACAAATGAGTGCAGTCATTCTTTTCCCTCTTTTTCTGACTCATTTCACTTAGTATGATACTCTCCATGATCATCCACTTATAAGCAAACTTCATGACTTCATCTTTCCTAACAGCTGCATTGTGAAGATGCACCAACGTTTCTTTTATTTTTCTTTTTTTAATGTAGGAGTACTGCTATTTATTCAGCCATTGATTATCTGATTGAATTGGCATAAACTCCAACCTTACTTTTTTCTCACTATTTTATAATTTTATTTACTGAATCACCGTGAGAGCAGTTACAAAGCTTTCAGGTTTAAGTCTCGGTCATACAATGAAACACCCGTACCTTCACCAGTGCCCGTTCTCCACCACCAAAAACCCCAGTATACCCTCATCCCACACCTTCCCCCTAACTGTGGGGTAGATGATTTCCACATTACTCTCTCTCTACTTTGATCACATTCAATATTTTGACACCAGACCCACCATTATTATTTGGGATTTTACCCCAACACTCAGATCTGCTGAAAAGGCAACAGTAGACAATTTGTTTTCCATTGCTAGTTAAGAATAACATATGATGTTGCGTGGCTGCAGTAGTGGCTGCGCGGTTTTGAAATTCCGAAGTATTTTTTTTCTTATATTTATTTATTGGATCACTGTGGGAAAAGTTACAAAGCTTTCAGGTTTAAGTCTCGGTCATACAATGATCAAACACCTTTCCCTTCACCAGTACTTATTTTTCACCACCAAGAACCCCAATATACACCCCTCCCATCCCTCCCAATGCCTGTGAGGCAGATGATTTCTACTTAACTCTCTCTCTATTTTGATTACATTCATTATTTCAACAAAGACGCACCATTATTGTTTACAATTTTCTCCCAACAATCAGAATTCCTGAAACGGCATTGTGAAATAATTTGATTTATATAGCTGGTTATGAGAACCATAGGATGTCACGCGGCCACTTTGTGGCCACGCGATTTTGGATTTTTGATATTTTGCTAGGTAAGTCAGGAGGGATTTCTGCAAAGAGCCAGAATAATTACGAGATTGGTTTCTGTGCGCCTGGTGTTATGACCGTGCCAGAGACTGCAGTTGCCCTATCACCACTGGCTCATACCTGGCTCTGAGGCGGTGGCCACCTTGTTGCCAGGGGGTGGGAGGGGAGAGGAAAGGTGGAAGGGAGCAACACCCTTTCCCTCCTGGGGAGGCATGGCGCCGTAGGTTAACACACGGTCCATTCACTTTTCTGCCACAAGCTGCCAGGCTCTAGACTAAGTCCTTTTGTCTCTGGAGCCAAGGCCCTGCCAGAGGGCCGCTTGTGGGGGGCAACTTGTGACCTCGGTAGGGCATGAAGGACGAGTCAGTACTGCCCCTCTTTCCATGAGATGAAATTCCAAAGTTTTAACACTTAAATCTGGAGGGATTTCTGCCAAAATCTGCTGAGTTCCGAAATTTGTTCCTGAGTCTCTGAGATCATGGCCGTTAAGCAGCTTGATCAGGAGCCAGAGAGGCTGTTCGTGGGCGATGACTCGGGGTCTTGTTGGGATGGGGAGGAAAGGGCCAGCTCCACCCCCGATCCATGAGGCCCTGCATGTCTCGTCACTGCGGGTCCAAACCTGGCTGTCCAGTGGCCTCTGGAGGATGGCAGCCACTGGGCTGCCAGGGGGAACAGGTCAAGGCACGAAACCTATTCCCACCTGGGTTGGCCCAGCACCGGTAACCTACTGCAGGGACTGGATGCATTTCTGCCCAAAGCCGTTGGGTTTTGAGATTTGTTTCTGAGTCTCTGGGATCATGGCTATTAAGCAATTCGATCAGGAACCAGAGAGGCCATGCCTCCAATTATATAGCTGAGCCGGAGGTGGTTTGTGGGTGTGTCTCCCACATACCTAACTTTTGGCAGTTTACTTTCTTGGTAAACTTTGCCCCAAGTTTTTGGGGTCTGGTCAAAAGCACAGCTGCAATTTTGGGGTTTCTGGATGTCTAATGCACCACCAGGCTGCTGATGCACTCGCCTCACAGGTACAGATTGACCTGCTGGCGGCACCATACTCCTGACCAAAGTTTCTTTAACCAGTCATCTGTTCCTGGGCACTCGGGTTGTTTCCAGATTCTGGCAATTGAGATCAGTGCTGCAATGAACATACAGGTGCAGATGTCATTTCTACTGTGCTTTTTTGCACCCTCAAGATATATTGGTATTGCTGGGTCATATGAAAGCTCAATTTCTAGTTTTTTAAGATGATCGACAATTATCAAGTCCCTGTTTATCAGAAAAAGCCCAGAAATTTGCAGGAAGTCAAAAAATGGGACTGCTCACTAAAGCTGGCAAGGGTAAACCGAGGCCTCCTCTTTCAATAGTAGAGTTGGGTTCTGAAGCATACTGTCATATTCCCACCTGCAAAATGGGAATAAAAATGACTGTTTTCCAGGATGGCATTCAATGAACTATCCCGGAAAACAAGATATAATAGTCATGAATACTCAGATGTCTGGTTTGGTAGAAGTAAACAATGGTGCTAATTCTAGGAATCTAGTGAAAGCAAGATAATGTCCATCTTACTCTGATTCTTCAGAATCTATCACTAGAAAATTGCAAAGTGACTTTGAGAAAGTGGGGGTGGTAAAGACAGGGGGAACAGGCAGGGAAAGCTTTGTAAAATGGCCCTTACAAAAAAGAAATCACCCAAGAGAATGGATCGTTATGACAAACATAGCTGGAAGCGATCACTCTGGATCAGAACCGTGCTGAAAATAGGTGAAAGAACAAGCATGATAACCTCTCAGTATTTGTATTGCAAACCCCAAAAGGAGAGAGAGAGAGAGAGAGAGAGAGAGAGAGAGAGAGAGAGAGAGAGAGAGAGAGAGAGTGCCATAGAGGTGGGGTGGGTGGGTGAAAGGGAAAACAGGGGACATTGATGCTGGGAAATGTGCGCTGATGGAGGGGCAGGTATTGGAACTGAAACCCAATCATAGACAACTTGGTAACTGTTTATCCCACGGTGACTTAATTTTAAATAAAACCTGTCATGTTAAAAAATAAAAAAGGAAAGAAAAGGAATCACCTCGTATAGAAGGTCACAAGGTGGGGCTGGAGTGATAGCACAGCAGGAAGGGCATTTGCCTTGCACGCAGCTGACCTGAGTTCGATTCCCAGCATTCCATATGGTTTCCCCAGCACCACCAGGAGTAGTTCCTGAGTGCATGAACCAGGAGTAACCCTTGTGAAACGCTGTGTATGACCCAAAAAGCAAAAAAAAAAAGGTCATCATCAGACCAGAAACCATAAGGTACATTGAAGATAAAGTTGGCAAAACCCTCCATGACATTGAAGCTAATGGTATCTTCAAAGATGCCACGCCACTGGCCGAGCAAGTGAAAACAGAGATAGATAAATGGGACTATCTTAAACTAAGAAGCTTCTGCACCTCCAAAGAAACAGTGACCAAAATACAAAGACAGTCTAAAGAATGGGAAAGGATATTCGCCGAATACACATCTGACAAGGGGTTGATATCCAGGATATACAAAATACTGGTTAAACTCCACAAGAAGAAAACATCCAACCCCATCCAAAAATGGGGCAATGAAATGAACAGAAACTTTCTCAAAGAAGAAATCCAAATGGCAAAAAAGCACATGAGAAAATGCTCTACATCATTAATCATCAGGGAGATGCAGATCAAAACCACAATGAGATACCATCTCACACCTCAGAGACTAGCCCACATTCAAAAGAACAAAAGCAACCGATGCTGGCGTGGATGTGGCGAGAAAGGGACACTCCTTCACTGTTGGTGGGAATGTCCACTGGTTCAGCCCTTCTGGAAAACAGTATGGACGATTCTCAAAAAATTAGAAATTGAGCTCCCATTTGACCCAGCAATACCACTCCTGGGAATATATCCCAGAGAGGCAAAAATGTATAGTCGAAGTGACATCTGCACTTGTTTGTTCATTGCAGCACTCTTTACAATAGCCAGAAAATGGAAGAAACCTGAGTGCCCAAGAACAGATGACTGGTTAAAGAAACTTTGGTACATCTACACAATGGAGTACTATGTAGCTCTTAGAAAAGATGAAGTCATGAAATTTACATACAAGTGGTACAATATGGAAAGTATCATGCTAAGCGAAATGAGTCAGAAAGAGAGGGATAGACATAGAAAGATTGCATTCATCTGGGGGATATAAAGTAACAAAATAAGAGATTAATACCCAAGAATAGCTGAGATCAGCACCAAGAGGATTACTCCATAACTTAGAGGCCAGCCGGGTATCCTAGAGGAAAGGGCAGTTCAGATAGAGAAGGGAGCACCAAATAAAGGATGTTTGGAGGATCCTCCCAGGAGGGGAGATGCATGTCGAAAGTAGACTATGAACTGAACATGTTTGCCACTCAATGCCTCTTTTGCAGACCACAACACTCAAAAGGAGAGAGAGAACACAGGGGATTGCCCTGCCACAGAGACAGGGGGGATGGGGGGATGGGGGCGGGAGGGATATTATCCATGGTGGTGGAAAATGGGCACTGGTGGAGGGATGGGTATCTGATCATTGTATAATTGAAACCAAAGCACAAAAAATTGTAAATCTACAACTTTAAAAAAAAATAAAATACAATAAAGGGAAAAAAAAGTCAAAAGGGGGATCTAGAGGGTGCCTGGACCTGAATGACCAAGGCCCTGTTAGATCTGGACACCAGAAGAGAATCATCTCAGAGAACCACACAGCAGAGAACGGGCCGATGCATTTAACGATGTGACTGGCATTGCTTCTGTCATTGTGGAAGCTCCCAGCTCCCTATGGGGAGATTTGCTCCGTTCCACTGAAAAGCAGTCTGCTGGGGCAAGAACAGAATGTTCTCTTTTTCTGTTAGAATCAGGTAGAAGTCAGTGGATGTATTCAGAATTTGTACTTCAACACGTTATTTCTGGGTGTGGCTAATCTGAAACAGAGAAATAGTGTTGCTTTGGAAAGTCACATCCTATGACTTTGCTTTTGGGGTGTGTGTGTGTGTTTATTTGGGGGTGGAAACCATCCGAAACTTGAAGTTTTATAACTCTTTATGGTTTTTCAGTACAGAATAAGGAGGAAGAAACAAGGGTGGGACTCAAAGCTTCCTTGGAGGAGCAACAGATGGATAACCCATGTGTGAGCAATGAGGAGGGGCTGACCGCATCCGTGCCAGGGCAGGCCAGGGTGGGTAAGGAGGAATGCCAGCATCTTTAAAGAAACTGCCTCCTCCTGCCATCTCTACATTCAATTCTTTCGTGATACAAAACACTTGCCATGTTTTCTGCTGTCATAGAGATGCAGGGTGACGTATTAATAACAATGTCTGTGTGGATTATTTTAAGTTTGAGGGGACCATTAATTCCCTGACATACTGGGAAATAAGCAATTTTTTATTTATCTATTTATAATGTTTTTAATGCCTAAGTGGAAACACTTTATTTTATTTATTTATTTATTTGCTTTTTTGGCTCATGGGTTATTCCTGCCTCTGCACTCAGGAATTACTCTTGGCAGTGCTTGAGGGACCATATGGGATTCTGGGGATCAAACCTGGGTTGATCACATGCAAGGCAAATGCCCTACCTGCTGTATTATCACTCTGGCCCCATAAGGAATTTTTTAAAAATACCAGAATAAGCCCAGGTGAATCTCTAATATATAAATTAGAGATGGGAAAGTTCTCCCAAAGGCACTGTGTGGATTTCCCATATAATTTTAATAAAGAAGAAAATAATAATCGATGTTATCTTTATTTTATAGTCAGGAATGTCAAGGTATCTGTTCTTGATGCTCTATATACAGCAATGCAAATAGAATTGTTTTATATAGCACCATGTCTACTTTCCCAGGTGAGAGGCTTCAGTTACAGGATAAACTTGTAACAAGAAGGACAAAAGATGGACACTTAGACATGTGGACATGGTATCCAAATAGGAATACTTTGTGTCTCTGATTGAAGAAAGATCATTGATGTTACTGTCTTAAACGTGATATTCTTGGGTCAGAGACACTGTGCAGGAACTAGAGTTTGCCTTACATGCAGAAGAACTCTGGTTTGATCTCAGACACTACCCCTTTTTACCACCAAGGTAACTCCTGGACACAAAGCCAGAAATACTCACCCCCAGCTTCAAGCATCACCAGATGTAGTACCAAACCACCCCCATACTCCAAACAGAAACGAAAATCAACCTTGTTCTCCTACTCCAGATGGAATCCCGTTACCAAGAGCTTCTGCAAGCAAGGCCCAGGTATCCGGGTTCTAGGACTGAATCTCCAGGCCGCATGGTGACAGAGGACCCGGACTGCCCCTCCCTGAGTCCCCACCGACCCAGTAGACTAGTTGTCACGCTAACAATTTGCCTCCGGGTGCCATCTTAGTATACCAACATCCCTGGCCCAGAGACTCCCAATTGAATCCCAAAATGGATTAGTGCCGCACAGAGATGTCTCTAAAACCCAACAATTTACAATCTAGAAATTTACATTTACAATTGAGGCCATGCGAGCTCTCATGATATTCAATATGAGCAATGGAAAATAAATTATCTAGCATCTGTCCCTAGCAGGTAGGCTTGATGTGGGAAATTTCAGCAAAACATAACGCCCAAAATTAGAGAGAGAGTATTGGGGAAATTGTCCGCCATAGAGGCAGGGTGAGGACTGGGATGTGGGTGGTGGAGAATGTGCACTGGTGGAGGAATTGTTGTTCCATCATGTATGGCTGAATCTAAAACATGAAAGCTTTGTAATTCTATCCTACGGTGATATAATTAAAAAAAAGTAATGTGGAGTTCATGCCCAATTCAATCAGCTTAATCAATGGCTGAACAAGTAGCAGTACTCTTATAAGAAAAAAAGAAACAACCTTGTTGATAGGTTACATGAAGAGATGTCCAGAGGCATGTGTTAAGAAAAGGATGTGGTGGGGTTACCTTGGCAATTCTTGGTGTTCTTTAACTCAGCTACTCAGAATATAGATTCATCCTTACCTTGATGAACACAATCCCCTGAATGTTGACTATTAGTGGGATTCATCTGTGGTCTGCCTCTGGTCTTGTTTAGACTAGGGCCAAGTAAAGTGATGGGCATCGATCATTACTAGGGCTACCATTTGCAATTAGTAATAATTAAGTGCTTATATTTGAAGGTCTTCTGGAGGAAATGGAACCATGCTACTTAAGAATTTAGTCACTTCTGTTTTCCTCCCTTCTCCCCACCCTCCATCTTAACCTCCCCCTCACAACCATGACTGGAAGGGAAAGAGAAAGCAATTAAAATTAATCATGTCATTATGTTTTATTGAGATTTATAGAAGGAATTGTTAAATAACAAGGTCACATACTGTCTTCTTGGCATCTTTGATATTCATTTGCAGGCATATGCTTAACTCTTAGGATTCTGAAGGAATTTTGGGACAATTTAAGTTCCTACTGCTAGGAATACACTAAAATGTATAATAAGGAACCATAAGCTAGGGGACTAACTTATCACTATGCCAGAAGGCTGACATCACTGGGAATCCCCTCTGGTTATACGTTGCCTAAGTGATGAACCAGACCTCAAATCCTAAATTCTTCACACCCAAACCATAAAATTTCCTGAAATACCTTGATTTCTTTTCAAACAATTTTCAGTCATCCTTAGCATATCCACAAAATCCTTCCATTTGTCTTCTGCCACCAACATCCTGGGTACTACATAAGAACACTCTTATATAATTACCTGTGTTAACAACTCAAGCATCTTTCTTCTCAGTCAAGCTCTAATTTGTGGGAAAAAAAAAACAGATTTCTTGCTAACTCACCCATTAATTAGGATATTAGCATTTATTGTTCCTTTACTGTTTACTTCAGTCTGAAAACATGTTTGGCAAGAATATAAAGTGATAAACATTGTAATAACCTTAGTGCTAGATGTGTGCTGGGGCTCTCTCCATCTCTAGAGAAGCCCATGTTTTATCCTGAGTGCGTTACTCTCCCTCCTTTTTCTCTCCCTCCTCCCCCTTCCTAAAGGCCCTCCCGTTGTTCATCGATTTGCTCAAGCGGGCCCAGTAACATCTCCATTGGAGATTTTGTTGTTACTGTGTTTGGCATATCGAATACATCACGGGTGGTTTGCCAGGCTCTGCCGTGTGGGTGAGATACTCTCGGTAGCTTGCTGGGCTCTCCGAGAGGGGCGGAGGAATCGAACTCGGGTCGGCCATGTTGGCTGCATGCAAGGCAAACGCCCTACCGCTGTGCTATCACTCCAGCCCTTCCTAAAAACTTCCAAATAAAATCAGTTTTTATGTCACTGCTAGAGCCTGGCAAGCTCCCTGTGACGTATTCGATATGCCAAACACAGTAACAACAAAGTCTCCAATGGAGACGTTACTGGGCCCGCTCGAGCAAATCGATGATCAACGGGAGGGCCTTTACTTACTTTTTTAGTCTACTTAAATTCTTTTCTCTGAGATAAGACAAAGACCTGAAAGGCCTGGGTAATTAATTCTCGTGCTTAGATGTCAAATGGGTGACACTTGTGGAGGGACTTGAAGTATGTGCCGTGCAAGGGCTCGCCAAAGAGTTTATCAGTCCTAGTCTTCCCTGCCCATCCGGGGTGGCATAAGTGGACCTAGAGAAAGTGGTCACTCTCTCCTCTCTGCCTCACATAAGTCATCTATTGTGGCCCACCGACTTCAGAAGCAACTTAAGGACAATAGAGGCAGAGGGTTTTGGGCACATTGATGATAGTGGAGGGAGAGTAATTTTGTATATCAAAAGCATAAATGTTAACACTATTGTAACCCTATTATGTCAACTGCAATTAAGAAAATCAAAGTTAAAAAGAACAAAAATTCAGAAGGGGTTGGAGCTAGACAAGCACACAGATATGGACACAGACCAGTAAAATGTGTGTAGATGTGCCACAGGGTGTGTTCATCTGCCAGCTGTCTCTCGGGCACAGTGATAATTATGTTCCTGACCAACAAAGATAGTTTCGATGGCTGCCCTCATAGATGTTACATTCTAATAGAGGAGGCAGACCAAGTTCTGTAAGATCTATTCATACATCCAGCTCCTACTTACTCAATACCTGTCACAGTGGTTATTACCAGAAGTTTGGATAAAATAATCATCATCTGTGTTGAATATTTGAGGAAAACAAAGAGAATGGTGCAGTAGACATGAGTTTGAAATAGGCTTTTGTCTCAGAGCGAGAAAGAGCTGGATGCAGAGATTTATAAGGCCTGTTAATGAGAGTTAAACTACCTGTATTTGATCTCAACTTTACTACTTGCTAACTGTATGACCTGGAACAAATTAATTAATGTTTCTTGGTGTCTCTATTGCTGCATTTGTAAAGAAGAACTATGGTTTCACTGAGAACTAGATGAGCTAATATATGAGACAAACTGAGACAAGTATGTTGCCCCGAAAGAGTGCTATGTACCAGGGAACTGGTAGTGCAAGAGTCTGAAGTATGAGCTTCTCTGTTGTCAAACTCACTCCAAGGTGGACATATCCATAAGAAAGGATGCTTGATGCATGCAGAGGGTGGCAACTGTGTGCTGGAGCCACATGATGCTAATTTGCAAGAGTTAATCTTTAGTATTCCTTCCTCAGACTTTGCGTTTTGGGAGCTTTACTTTCCGAATGCAACAGCTATGTGTACCTAGGTCGAGAAGTCAACATGACAAATGACCTGGCACCTGAGCTGCGCAGGAGGAAGAAAGCGGCTTGGAACGCCTTCAAGAGCGTTGAAGAAATAGTTAAGAGGACAAAAAACCTCCGGCTCCGGGCACATCTCTTCGATTCCACTGTTCTTCCTGCATTAACATATGCCTCAGAGACCTGGGCCCTACGCAAACAGGATGAGAACGCTATTTGGGTCTCCCAAAGAGGAATTGAAAGAGCTATGCTTGGAATATCACATTTCACTCAAACGAGAGAAAGAATCCTGAGTTCCGACCTCCGTCAACGATCAAGAATCAGGGATGCTGTCTCGTTTGCCAAGGTGTCAAAAATCAGATGGGCTGGTCACGTAATGAGATTTAAAGATGACCCTGGACTAGAGCTCTTACCGGCTGGATTCCACGGGATGTCAAAAGACCGCGTGGCCGCCCACCTACCAGATGGTCAGACTTCTTCATCAAGATCATGAACGATTGGTTTGAGGCTCTTCGTGTTCCTAGAGCGAACAGATGCCATTGGGCTACACTAGTACGCAACAGGGACAAATGGAGACGTTACTGGCGCCTGCTCGAGCAAATCAACGATTAATGGGAAGTCAAGTGATCAAGTGATCAAGTGACTTTCAGTAGTTAAATAACTTGAGACAGCTATGGTAAGAGCGCTTATGCCACAAAATATCGTGCAAATCAGCACCCCCCCATTTTATTTTCAGAATCAACTGCTAAAATTTATCAGCATACCACTGGCACATATATTTATTTGGGTATAATGGGATTAGAATATTTTTCTCCGGTTGTTCCAAACTGATATACACATTGTATGACGTCTTTGTACGTTACATACTTGTTAAGAAATCCAAAACACCTGAATTTAATGTGCCCATTAAACCAGGCCTAAAGCAATTTGGCTCATTTGCCTATTTGCCGGCAATTTCATTAGAAGTGTATGAGGATTCCCATTAATACTGTGCCATAAGGATATGTTTATCATCAGCTAAATAAACCTCTTGACACTGTGCATGCAATTTGGATAATTGCTCAACTGAGTGGTGATGCCTTGTTAGGGGGCTGAAGAAGCTAACCCCCTTATAAGCGATGGAAAATGAACACCTCCTTAATGACCCAATTACTTAGACAGAAGCTGTTAAGATTTAAAATGTAACAATAAACCTTCTTAATAATCACTGGTCTCTAAACATTCAAGTATATTTTAAATTAAACTTATGCATTATTTAAATAAATATGCACATTGCATTATTCCCAAATTACTGTCATGTTCTTATATCTATTATATAGTATATCTACATCTTTCTGCTTAAAAAGTATTATTGAATATTTATTGTGCCAGATATCCTGAGTGTTTTATGTGTGTTTACAAGTCTAATCCTGAAGACAGAGTGGCAGGGACAGAGTCAGAGCTGAAGATAGAAAGAATCAATCTGAGAAACATTCAGAGATGGGCTGGAGAGATAGCACAGCAGGTAGAGCATTTGCCTTGCACTCGGCCAACCTGGGTTTGATTCCCAGCATCCCATATGGTCCCCTGAGCACTGCCAGGAGTAATTCCTGAGTGCAGAGCCAGGAGTAACCCCTGTGCATCACCGGGTGTGACCCAAAAAGCAAAAAAAAAAAAATTACAAAAATTAAAAAGCTTTAAAAGAGAGAGAGAGAGAGAGAGAGAGAGAGAGAGAGAGAGAGAGAGAGAGAGAGAGAGAAACATTCAGAGGAAGCCAGAAGGAAGAGTCAAGTTTAATCTGAGCAATAGATGGATGGAGGTGATGATCAAGTGAATATAATGGAAACAGTTTATACATGTTCAAATTTATAATGCCAATGGGGCCCTCAGATGAAGATAGGCAAGAGAAAGATATGAGAGGCCAGAGAGTGTACCATGGCTAAGTTACTTGCCTTACATGTAGCTGACCTGGGCTTGATCTTGGGCACTGTGTATGTGTAGGCCCCATGTTCCATGGGGAGTAATTATGGAGCACAAAGATATAACTAAATCCTGAGCTGAGTGTAGTTCCAACAACAAAAAGGAAAAGAAGAAGTGGAGAGAGAGAGAGAGAGAGAGAGAGAGAGAGAGAGAGAGAGAAAAGAAGAGTATGGACTTGGAAACGAAAAGGGTACTATCTCTTGGGTCTCTGTTAATGGACAGATGGTTCAGTAGATAGAGATCAGTGCGCTGGAGTCGCCACAGAAGAATATGGAATAAAGAAGAATAAAGAAGAGAATGGCCTCTGGATAAACTAAAGACAAAGGATTATGAGGTGTGAACAAAGCATAAGAAACTTGTCTCCTAGTCTTATAGAGAAAGAATAAAATAACTCATGTGGCCAACACTAAATGATCTCACACATTTCTGAAATATAAAGAGATAAAACAAGAAATAGTATCAAGCAATAACACCCCCTTGACCTTGAATTACAAAACTAGTGAACAAATAGTGTTAGAAGGAACAGGTGATGGAATGAGTTGTAGACCACAGGTGATACAGAGATTATGGTGAAAGGATATGGGCACTTCATGGTCATGGGCAGTGGCAGACGGCAGCAGTTTTGTACATCAATATCATAAACTCTAATAATATTGTAACTGTATAACTAAAATAAACTATAATTTTAAAATGTGGGGAAAAAATAACTCATGCAGCATCTGAAGATAAAATTTTACCCTATGTGCATACCCTTAGAGAATCCTCATTCTGTGAGGCAAGGATGAGATTTAAGGGGCTTTCTTGGCAAGAGAAAATATTTTTATCTGGACTCCATAGATCTATTTTTTTCTTTTTGGATCACACCCGGTGATGCACAGGGGTTACTCCTGGCTCTGCACTCAGGAATTACTCCTGACACTGCTCAGGGGATCACATGGGATACTGGTAATTGAACCCGGGTTGGCCACATGCAAGGCAAACACTCTACCTGCTGTGCTATCACTCCAGTCCCTCCATGGCTTTTATTTCTCTCCTAATGCTGAGGCTAAAATCACCACCCTTGTAGCATCTTTCCTTCTGTTTCTAGTTCTCCTTGAGGATGCTACTAAGTGATGCAATGTCATCAGAATCTTTAGCAGGTTAGAACAAGAAGGTACCTTCCTTCCCCTCCATCAACCAGTTCTCAACCCCTTTCCTACTGTCTGGGTTATAAAGCAGCTCTTGGCCTTAGCATGGATGATAAAGGAAGGCTTCTCTTTATGCCCGAGTCTTTGTCCTACCCCAGCAGAGCTGGCAGAAAGACTAAAACCAGCAGAATTTCCTGAGACGATAATGCTTTAAGGTGACTTTTCTGTGCCCTTTCCTCTACATTTTAATGGCACGCTAATGTTGAATTAAAATGGAATTCCTATGGAAATGTCCAATGTCTAAATCAATACTTGCTGATTAGTGTCATGAGGATGAATATCAAAAGATATAATAGCAAGGATGGGGCCCAAACCTGGGTGAATAAAGCCGCTTGTGTCCATTAACTCAAGCCTGACTAATGCTAAATTACAATAAAATATCTAGGAAATTCTGGCCAGAGCCACTTTAAAGCCCACAAAATGTAGCCTAATTAGCACTCTGATGACAAATGCAGGAAGGATTCATTATGTCCAAAGATTCCCCATAAAGTCCCATTGTTACAACGTCTTCCTTTTTTTCCAGCGCTGTGCCTCTGTAGCCAGGGTAGCTTAACTACCCCTGTGTTGCTTATTTGTGTGTTGAGCTGAGTCAGTCTTTATCAGGGCATAAGGAATGCATTGCAAACCTCCTTCCCCACTCATGCAGTGCCTATTTTTTCATTCCCCCTGCATCACTTTATATCCACCATTCTTCATCCTGTTGTCTGTGTTTATGTGCATTAGAGTATGGTGGTCATGAATCCATTTCTATGCCAGAATGTGAGACATTCTGAATTTCTATTCTTCTGTTGCCCCTTCCTACTCACATGACACTGAAAAGGTTATTCTGTTCTTCTGTTTCCCCATATGAAAAATGAAAATATTAAAACCCCACTCCTAGGTAGCTTTTGATACTAAATGATTTACTCCATTTAAAGGGCTTCTCCTTCTTTTCATGTAGTACCATTGCCTCTTTTGCAAACCACAACACCCAATAAGAGAGAGAGAGAACAAAAGGGAATGCCCTGCCACAGAGCAGAGTGAGATGGGGGGGATGGGGGGTGGGAGGGATACTGGGACCCGTGGTGGTGGGAAATGGGCACTGGTGGAGGGATAGGTATTTGATCATTGTATAATTGAAACCCAAGCACAAAAATTTGTAAGTCTACAACTGTACCTCATGATGTCTCACTAATAAAAATTAAGAAAATAAATAAAGGGCTTCCAAGAGTGCCTGCATGAAACAGGTAGAAAGTTTGAGTTAATTATTATTATTATTATTACTATTATTATTATTATTTTAAATCTATCCTGGAGGAATCAGGATTAAAAGCAAGGCATTTGGCTGGAGAGATTGTACAGGGATTAAGGTGCTTGCCATGCATGCAACCCCCAGTTCAGTCCTGCACAACATATTCTCTGAAAACTATCAGTACAGACTGAACACAGGGCCAGGAGTAGCCTCTGAGAACCACCAAGTGTATCCCAATCCCCAGATTTCCCCTCTCACTGAGAAAGAAGCAATTTGGACAATTATTTCCTGTCAATACCTCCTTGAAGATCACAAAAACCTGAAGGCATCAGGGTTATAAAAAAAGAAAAAAAGTCCTTTAATAGTGAATATTTAATTCAATCTCTATGCATTCACATCAAAGGACTTTGAAACACAACCAGAAAAAGATGACTTCCCAAGGATAATCAGGATGATCTGTTCCATTCAGACATTACTAAATGCTCACTGAATCTAGACTACGTTATTAATACACTACAGGATAACTTTGTTCCTATTACCAAGGAACTTACCATATTATTAGAGAACTAGCATATCTGCAAGACAGAAAGATATCTTGGTAGGGTAGGTGATGAGAAATAAAATATTAAGAGGCTATGGGAAACGATGAAAGATAATGAGTTCAACATGCAGCTTTTCGGCAGAGAAAGGAAACGGGCACTGGTGGAGGGATGGGCACTTGATCATTGTATAACTGAAACCCAAGCACAAAATTTGTAAACCTATAACTGTACCTCATGGTGTTTCACTAATAAAAAAAGAAAAAAAAAGAAAAAAAATTCTGAACATGACCAACACTCAGGTGCCACAGAACAAGGTGTGTTGGTGGTCCCATCAGCTGAATGGTGAACCAATAGCAATCAGTGGGTGTGGGAACTTGTAACATGAGAGCAAGTAGGAGAAGAAATGAGAATAAAGGGGTCTTATATCTTGGCAGAGAGTGTGGAGTTATTATTGCCAATAACTGAGAACCTTCAGAGGGTTAAGCCAGAAAACAATATGTTTCTATTTGGAGAGAAAGTTCTGTCTTTATTCAGAGGGTGGATTTTCGAGGCACTAATATGGAAGAAAGGATTTCCAAAGAGGGCTGGTTTTCATAAGCTCACTAAGGATGCCGAGGATCTCAGTTAAACAGCAGAAGTATATGGAAGAATGTAAAAGTATTTAAGAGGTAAAGTCAGGTGGACTTGGGAAACAGTCACAGAAGGTAGATGAAAAGAAAAAAAGGGGCATGGAATGGTTTCAAGTTTCTCACATGGGCAATAAGATGTATGATAAGGTTGAGGGTGTGACTAAGTGCAAAGTGCATACCTTGCATACATGAGAACTCTATTGGATCCCTCTTAGTGTGCGCGTGCACACACACATTTTATAATAGATGATATAATTATAGGTTGAGAGAGTGAGGCTACAAGTTACTGAAGGATAAATATGTCCATTGGAGATGATATTTGGGCTGGAGAAAAGAATAGAATGGTCTTTCACCTTAAAATTATCAGGTACCATGGCCATTCAAAGGGCATGTGCTATGGGAAGAACAATAAAGTCTTCATAGCTGAAAAGTGCATGTCGAAAGGGAGAGGCTATGGAGACAGGGATCTCAGGAAAAGTACAAGTTGAAACAGAAGAGACAAATACCACATATGTCAAAGAAGTCAAGAGTCCATGGATACTTGGTTAGATAGAGATGGAAGATTTAACAACAGAACAATTGAGAAGCATTCAACAGACACAGCAGAGCATACCTGGTTGCATACTGGCCTGAGCATTTGAACTGAAACAGTGATGGGGCAAGAATCAATGGGTTGAATGGCTTGGATGCCAACCACACATGCTAGGGGAAAGGGGAGCTCAGATAGAGAAGGGAACACCAAATAAAAGGTGTTGGGAGGATCCTCCCAGGATGGGAGAAGCATGCTGAAAGTAGACTATAGACCAAACATGATTGTCACCCATTGCCTCTTTTGCAAATCACAACACCCAATAAGAGAGAGAGAACAAAAGGGAATGCTCTGCCACAGAGGCACAGTGGGATGGGGGGAATGGGGGATGGGAGGGATACTGGGATCCGTGGTGGTGGGAAATGGGCACTGGTGGAGGTATGGGATTTGATCATTGTATAATTTAAACACAAACACAAAAATTTGTAAGTCTAAACTATATCTCATGATGTCTCACTAATAAAAATTGAAAAAAAAGAATCAAATGGGTTGAAAAGTAAATCAGATATGATGTGGTAGAGAGAGCCAATAGAGAAGTCTATTCTAGGAACACAAGATTTATTCAGGAGTGATGGAGAATTTAGGGTCAAGAGAATTTTATGAGAGGAAAGAGAACTTGGCCGAGGACAAAGAGCCAGTAGGGAATAAAGGGTCAAAAGTGTATCAGTGAGAGGAGTAGTGATTGTAACAAAATCTCAGGGTAGCAGGAAAGAATGGCTTTAAGAACCACAAGGATCCTTTTTTAAAAAATTTTATTAAATCACCGTGAGATAGTTACAAGCTTCCATGTTTGGGTTACAAACACACAATGATCAAACACCCATCCCTCCACCAGTGCACATTCCCCACCACCAATATCCCTGGTATACGCCCCCTTTCCCATCCTCCCTCTGCTTCCATGGCAGATATGATCCCCCATAATCTCTCTCTACTTTTGGGCATTATGGTTTGCAATACAGACACTGCGAGGTGATCATGTTTGGTCCTTTATCTACTTTCTGCACACATCTCCCATCCCGACCGATTCCTCAAGCCATCATTTTCTTAGTGATCCCTTCTTTATTCCAGCTGCCTTCTCCCCTTTTCTCATGAGGCAGGTTTCCAGCTATGGAGCTATCTATCTATCCCGTGTATCTACTGTCCTTAGGTGTCAGCCTCAAGTTGTTTTATTTTTTTTTCATTTTTTATAATTTTATTTATTGAATCACCGTGAGAGCAGTTACAAAGCTTTTGGGTCTAAGTCTCGGTCATACAATGAAACACACGTACCTTAACCACTGCCCACTTCTCCACCTCCAACAACCCCAGTATAACCCCATTCCACACCCTCCCCCTACCTGTGAGGCAGATGATTTCCACATTACTCTCTCTATCTACTTTGATCACATTCAATATTTTGACACCAGACCCACCATTATTATTTGAGATTTTACCCCAACACTCAGATCTGAAAAGGCAACAGTAGACAATTTGTTTTCCATTGCTGGTTGTGAATAACATATGATGTCACGTGACTGCAGTAGTGGCCACGCGATTTTGAAATTCCAAAATTTTAACTCTTAAATCTGGAGGGATTTCTGCTAAAACCTGCTGGGTTCCTAGATTTGCTCCTGAGTCTCTGGGATCATGGCCATTAAGCAGCTTGATCAGGAGCCAGAAAGCCTGTTCACGGGCGATGACTTGGGGTCTTTTTGGAGTGGGGAGGACAGGACCGGCTCCACCCCCAACCTGTGAGGCCCAAAATGTCTCATCACTTTGGGCCCAAACCTGACTGTCCAATGGCCTCTGGAGGATGGCGGCCACTGAGCCACCAAGGGGAAGCAGGTGGAAGTGGAGGGACAGCACCCTTTCCCCCCAGGGGTGGACTGGCAACAGTAACCTACTGCAGAGTCCGGACACATTTCTGCCAAAAGCTGCTGGGTTTTGAGATTTGTTTCTGAGTCTCTGGGATCATGGCCATTAAGCAGCTAGATCTGGAGCCAGAGAGGCCTTTCGTGGGGGATAACTTGGGGTCTTGTTGGGGTGGGGAGGAAAGGACCGGCTCTACCCCCATCCCATGAGGCCCAACATGTCCTGTCATTGCGGGCCCAAGCCTGACTGTCCAATGGCCTTTGGAGGATGGCGGCCACCAAGCCATCAGGGGGGAGCAAGCAGAGGGACAGCACCCTTTCCCTCTTGGGGTGGCCCGGCAACAGTAACCCACTGCAGGGTCCGGACACATTTCTTCCAAAAGCCACTGGCTTTCGAGATTTGTTTCTGAGTCTCTGGGATCATGGCTTTTAAGCAGCTTGAACAGGAAACAGAGAGGCTGTTTGTGGGCGATGACTTGAGGTCTTGTTGGGGTGGGGAAGACAGGACCGGCTCCACCCCCATCCCATGAGGCCCTGTGTGTATTGTCACTGTGGGCTCAAACCTGACTGTCCAGTGGCCTCTGGAGGATGGCAGCCACTGAGCCGCCAGGGGGAACAGGTCAAGGCATGAAATCTATTCCCACCTGGGTTGGCCCAGCACCACTAACCTACCGCAGGGACCGGACACATTTCTGCCAAAAGCTGCTGGGTTTCGAGATTTGTTTCTGAGTCTCTGGGATCATGGCCATTAAGCAGTTCAATCAGGAACCAGAGAGGCCATGCCTCCAATTATATAGCTGAGCCAGAGTTGGTTTGTGGGTATATTTCCCACATACCTAACTTTTGGCAGTTTACATTCTTGGTTAACTTTGCCCCAGGTTTTTGGGGTCTGGCCAAAGGCACAGCATCAATTTTGGGGTATCTGGAAGTCTGAAGGTGCCATCAGGCTGCTGATGCACTCGCCTCACAGGAACAGATTGACCTGCTGGCGGCACCATACTCCCATGTTAAGTTGCTTTATACTCTACAAATGAGTGCAGTCCTTCTATGTCTGTCCCTCTCTTTCTGACTCATTTCACTTAGCATAATACTCTCCATGCACATCCATTTATAAGCAAAGTTCATGACTTCATCTCTCCTGACAGCTGCATAGTATGCCATTGTGTATAGTTGTACCAAAGTTTCTTTAACCAGTTATCTGTTCTAGGGCACTTGGGTTATTTCCAGATTTTGGCTATTGTGAACAGTGCTGCAATGAACATATAGGTACAGATGTCATTTCTACTGTGTTTTTTTGCATCCTCGGGATATATTCCCAGAAGTGGTATTGCGGGGTCATATGGAAGCTCAATTTCTAGTTTTTGAAGGACTGTCCATATTGTTTTCCAGAAAGGCTGGACTAGTGGGCATTCCCACCAACAGTGAAAGAGTGTCCCTTTTCCCCCACATCCACACCAGCACTGGTTGCTTTTGTTCTTTTGAATGTGGCCAGTCTCTGTGCTGTGAGATGATATCTCATTGTTGTTTTGATTGCTATATATTCCATGATGGCTAGCGATGTGAAGCATCTTTTCATGTGCCTTTTGGCCATTTGTATTTCTTTTTTGAGGAAACTTCTGTTCATTTCTTCTCCTCATTTTTTGACGGGGTTGGGAGAACCACAAGGATCTTAAAGGGATCAACCACAGGGAAGCCAAAACAGAGATGGATCCCTTGTTTGCTGATATCATGGGAAGAAGCTGAGCATGGGTGAAGAGTTGGTGAAGGCACAGTAGAGCAGGTAAAGAAGTTTCCAAATACTTTACTTTGATAGTCTCCTCTACCCCCCATCCTCTCTCTCAAGTGGAATCAAATATGTGGCATGGCCAGTGTGGGGTATGGTTCTATAATGAATTTCAGAAGAGATGTCCTAGTATAAGAGGATCTGAGCAATATAGAATTCCATTGAGATTCATGATTTGACATGGATTCAGGCCCAAGTCTGCATATTCATAGAAAACAATGAGCTTGATGGAGCCATTATTTTTCATCTTGGTATATTTTAATTCTATAATTTTCTAGTTCTTGTATTTCTCATCAGATTCTAGAATAAGGCTTTCTATATCTGTGAAAGTCCCAGGGAAAATTCAGGGAAGGTCCCAAGACTTAATGATGCTGGATTCCTTATTTGGACTTTGGATTATATCAAGTAAGGATATTTAATATTTGATATTGTACTATAATTTGACTAAGAGAGGTAGAAGCCTCCACTGGGCTGAATTCAAAGGCAAAATAAGTTGTGAGTTTCATATATTCACTTCTCTAAATCTCAAAACAAACCTAACAAATTCAAACTTCTTCAGTTCACCTCTTTTCTCTATTAGTATAGACACAGATATGGAAAATCAGGGCCTATTTTGGTTCTTGGTGAGCTGGAAGAAAAGTGCATTTTAGGACCCAAGGCCTGGCAGTTGATTACTTAGAATAAACCATAAAGAGAAAGGACAGCCCAGCATTCATCTGTAAGCAGAGAACCATAACCATGGTCTTTCTCGAAGCCAAGAGACAGGTAGTGATCTGCATTCTCCCTGTGGGGTAAGATCCTGGAGAACCTCCTGGGTCCATAAAGAGACACAAGCAGGACACATATGATGGTGGCCAAGACAGAGAGTGCTATGAAGGAGCAGAGGTGGCAGAAGAACAAATATGAATTTTCCAGAAGCACTAGTGATTTTTCTGATGGAACCCAGAAGAGGGTCTATGGAATCCTGGTGGTCTGTACCTCTTAGGCATGCTGGGTCTTCTGTCAGTTCTAGGCTCATCATGTTTTTTCTACTCAGCTTTGGTTGTTCCATGAGTGAGGGTGGTTGTATATCTGTTACCTTTTTGCAACATGCTTAACAAAGAATAATTTAGATCATGCTAAAGAGTTAAAAATGTGGGTTGTTCCTTAAAAATATTCAGGGTAGGTGTGCAATACTACAACAGGTAGGTGTTTGCCTTGCATGTGGCTGACCAAGGTTTGATCTCAGGCACCACATATGGTCTTTAGGGGCCCATCAAGAGTAATCTCTGAGCACAGGGCCAGAAGTAAGCTCTGAGCACTACCGGGTATGGCCCAAACTTCCTATTCCCCCAAATATTCTGGGGTGTGTGCTGAAATAATCGTTCAGTGGTTAGATGGTACATGCTTGGTATGAACCAGGACCTGAGTTCAAACCCTGACACCCCACAGCTCCCTGATCGTTGCTGATAGTGGGATTGTGGCCCCTGAGGATCACCTGAGGATGACCATGGTTCCTCACCCACCGCAGATCAAGCAGTATCACATTGTTGGAACTGAGCACTAAACCATGTGACCCAGTTGAGTATAGCCAGGAATGACACCCCCCCCCCCAGGTCTCTTGAGCATCCTAAAAATGAAATTAAATAAATAGATTAAAAATATTCTGGATCAAGTATGGTCATCACAGAAGACCAAACATAGAAGAGAGTATGTTTCAGTTTTTCTTGTTTGTGTAACAAGCTGTACCCAAACATGATGACTGCAAATAACCGTTTAATTTATCCATGATTTTGTAGATATGGAACTGAAGCGAGGCTCAGAAGGGACTGCTTAACTCTTTTCCACATGATGTTAAATGAGATGTTATCCCATTAGGGATTAGAGGATCCCAAATGCCATTCATCATCCATAAGGACACTTCTTACTGGGAGTCAGCAGTAGCACCTCAGTGATCCTCACTTGGCTTCTCTTCCCAGCAAGTTAAGCTAATTTTTTTTTACATCATGGTTCTCAGCCCCTAAAGCACAAAAGTGCTTCCAGACCTCATAAGCCTCGTCACAGCAGTCACGCAGTGTAATTTCTACCATTTTATATGGATCAAAACAAAATCACTAGTTCATCCCAGATTCAGAGGAAGGGGGAGTAAATGCTACCTCCTGGTGGAAGCATGGCATGAACTGAGAATTTGAAATGTGAGTACATCATGGTCTCTATCAGATCCAAAGGTGGGGGATGGCATGGGGAACTATGAACTTTAAAGATAAATGACTGTCCCTTGCACACAATAACACACAACAGACAGGGACAAGAAACTGTAGGCATAAGTTTGTTTTACTTATTACATTCAGAGGGGGCATACTGGGCTGTGCAAAGCAGTCATTAATCTAAGCCAATTTTGAAATTCATGCAAATACTGTAAATTCTCCTGAATGCAGCATCTAGAAGGTTTTTAGATTGGACATTATTTCTTCTTTTTGGAAGTGGTCTGCCAATCTATTACTTTCTTTAGCTCTTAACTGTGCTCTGTAGGCTTTGTTCTTTAAACATTATTTAATTTTTTAAAGAAATTGTGTTTTCACTCATGTAGATTTCTCAGTTTGCATTCTTTCCAAAGAAAAATGGTCTCTCAAAGGCCTCTTTACTTCTAATGACCTCTGTCCAAAATTTAAGCCTGTGATGATTTCTTAAATATACTTCTCTTAAAAACTTTATATGTTTCCTATGAATCACTTTGGAATTTATTCCTTGACAGTAAGTTGGACTTTTTTCCCTAAAATAGGCACATTAATGGATTTTGGTTTTTATGTGCAGTTTTCTTTATTTCTTTTTTCCAAAACAAAGCTCACATTTTATTTAGATTGAAATAAACTACATAAATAGACTTTCTTTATAAAAATGACAGTAATATTTTCATATGACTTCTGGAAAAAAACACAAAACAATTTCTCTTGTAGGCTTTCCAGGTTTTGCTTATGGATTAAGAGGAGACAGTAGATAAAATCATGGAAAAAAGACAGAAGAAAGCAAACAAATACTGGGAAAATATTTCCTGCATCCATAGCCTCTGATTCTATTCTTGACCATGAAATAAGTGTTCAACATATACCTGTTAAAAGCATATAAAGATGTAGACTCAACAAAGAGATGTAAACAGCAACAGTCACTTTTGAAACAATGACAGATATCCACTCAACGTGTATGATTTCCAAATGTAACTTTGCCACCCCTTCTAACAGGACTTGATAGACGTGACCCCTCTCACTGTGCATGGGACTTGTGACTTCTGATGACCAACTGTGTAAGACCTTACTTTGCATCTTAGAACTCTGCCTCAGAAAAAAGTTCACAGTCTCATACTGAAGAACCTAAGCAGAAGTTCATTGAAATAACCTAGCTTCCTGGGAACAGCAAGGGAGAAGTACAAGACAAAAACACAAACATATGAATAAGTCTAGTGATCATCTCAAAATGTTTCTTTCAGAGAATTGTGATCCTACACACATCAGAAAACAACAACAAAACTGGAAGCAATCTATGCTGGCAGAGATGTTGTGAGAAAGGAACTCTCATCCACTGCTGGTGGGAATGTTGTCTGATTCAACAGGCAACATGGAAAACAATATGGAGATGTCTCAGGAAAGTGAGAATAGAGTTGCCATACTACCCAGCAGTGTTACTTGTTGGTATACATTCCAAGACACAAAAGACATTCATTCAAAAGGACATGCGTATACCATTTTTTTATTGCAGTGCTTTGTACAATAATTAGGATGTGGAATCAATCCAGATGACCTATGACAGATGAGTGGATAATCAAGGTGTGTCATACATTTTAATTTGAATGGAACTAGAGGATGTGTTAAGTAATAACACTTATGTGTGGACAAGAGTATTAAAAGTAGCAAAGGGGAATATCTAGATTACCTTAGACCCTAGATTACAGAAGTTAGGAGAGCAGAAAAGGAAAGAAATTAAAAGGGGAGTAAGAAAAGGTGAAAGGGTGGTAACAGACTTGGAGGCCTAAAACAAATTGGTGATATAAAGGTGAGGCATATGTATATATCTAAACCACATACTCATCAGCACTGTAAGCATGAGACCCAAACTACAATAACTAATCTGTCAATAACTAATCATAACTCCCTGTCAAGGAGGCAGACTGGGGTGGGAAGGAACCTGAGAACATTGGTAGAGGGAACTTCACAAAGATAGTAAACTTGCTTTTGGAAACTTGTATGCCTAAAACTCTATTATGAATAACTTTTAAAATCATGGTGCCTTAATAACTTTTTTTTATTTTAAACGAATTGTGAGCCATAAAGTAACTTGTTTTAAGTTACTACATTTTTTTTACTTTTGTTGGGTCACACCCAGCGATGCACAAGGGTTATGCCTGACTCTGCACTCAGGAATTACTCCTGGTGGTATTCAGGGGACCATATGGGATGCTGGGGATTGAAATAGGGTCAGTTACGTACAAGGAAAATGCCTACTCACTGTACTATTGTTCCAGTCCCTAAGTCACTACATTTTGGAGTGACTTGCTGCCCAGACATAGAGTATTAAGTACACTGGTTGACTTCCAAGAAGTTTCCTATGTAGGTTGTAGTATTGCTAAAGTTGTGAAATTATGCAGGCCCAAAGATCCAGTCTTACTGTGATCTCAGCATAGATCAGACAACAGAATAACAAGATTAGTCCAATGAATAGGGGCTGGTGAGTTAACAACTTCACTCATGTAAGAGAAAAACATGGCTGTCAAATCAAGAGACTGGTTTGCGTTTTATGGCCTGTCAAGTCTCTCCCTGTGACTCTCATTTGGGGGCAACAATGGATCATCAGAAGATTGGCAAAATAGATTCACAGCAAGGTGAGTGAGAGAAATAAAATACCCAGAGGGGTCCCCTGTAGTCATGCCTTTCAGAGAAATAATGTTTTCCTTTTTTTTTTTGTTGCTTTAAGGTCTCACCTGGTGGTGCTAAGGATTTGCTCCTGACTCTGTGTGCAGAGTAACTCCTGAAATTATTCATGGGGTCCTACGTGGTCTGCCAGGGATTGGAATGAGATTTGCCACATGCAATGCAAGATCCTAACCCACTCTACTATCTCTTTGACCTCAAGGAATGACAATTTTGATAGGCTTTATGGTACAATGAGGCCCTCTCACAGGTACTTAAATGGGTACTTTTCAAGTACGCCCCTTTATCTATTTGTAAATTTAAATCCATTAGAATAAAGCTTACAAATCCTATAGTTCTTTTGGAGTTGTTTCTCTGTTCTAGTGTTTCCAAGAGTAGACAAGCTTTCCTCCACAGAATACTTTTGGCAGTTTCTAGAGATATTTTCTTTTGCTTTGTAAAATGTAGTAGGGTGCTCTGCAGAGTGCTAGTGGGTAAAATTCAGGGTTGCCACTGACTATCCTACAATGCACAAGACATCTAATAGTAAAGAATTACCGCCTCTGGGATCTGAGCCATAGTATAGCAGATAGAGCATTTGCCTTACACAATATCAACCGAGTTCAATCCCCACATCTTATGTGGTTCTCTGAGTACTACCAGGAGTAGTTCCTGAGTACAGAGCCAGAAGTAACTCCTGATCATCACCGAGTGTGACCCATAAAAAGCCAAGAAAAAAAATAAAGAATTATCCAGCTCCAAATGTCAATCCTATTAAAGAAGAGGATCCTGCTTTATTCTGGTGCATTTGTCACGAGCTAAAGATTGAACTCTGAGAGCACACTTCTAATTTTGATGTTCTCAAGTATGGGCTAAAGCACAGTGGGTAGGGTATTTGCCTTGCACGTGCCGACCCGGATTCAATTCCTTCGTCCCTCTCGGAGAGTCTGGCAAGCTACTAAGAGTATTCGGCCTGCACGGCAGAGCCTGGCAAGCTCCCTGTGGTGTTTTCGATATGCCAAGAACAGTAACAACAAGTCTCACAATGGAGATGTTACTGGTGCCCACTCGAGCAAATTGATGAACAACAGGAGGACAGTGCTGCAGTGCAAGAATTGCCAAAAGCAAATTCAAGTCCTCAAAAGTCAATTACTTGAGAGGAAAGAGTTGATTTGAGAAAAAAAGAGTTTTTCTAGGAACTGGCTAGTTGAGAAGATGGCAAACTCATGACCCAACAGAAAAATCTTACTCTTCAGGAGAGGCTAGGGGTTTATGTCAGGCTGTTTGGAAGAGTAAATTAAAGACTGTTAAGATTATGGACAGAGCAAAATGTTCTGTCAAGGTATTCTGGCTGGAATTAGTGGTGAATTGTTCACTAAAGGATAGAGGTTTATTCCTTGAGACCCACTCAGGCAATCTTCCTTTTGCAGTGTCTATGTGATAACCTTGAAGAGTCCTTCAGAGGACTCTTATTGTTGACAGTTTTCCAAGGCAAAGGAGTCCTTGGTTATGATAAGTTTAGGAGTGGTCTCAGAGAGCCTATTGTTGATTTTTTCCCTCCATTCCATCTCTAACTGCACCTGGTTCAACCATCAAACTCACAGAGCATGAGAACATTCCTTAGCACTGAGGGACAGGGTGAAAACCAAGAGGCAAAAAAGAGAGGTTGCAAGAAGTGTGTAGATGAGAAACAAGATGGAGTCTTTATTGCTTGGCCATTTACACAAATGGTAAAGAATCACTGCCTCTTAAGTATTACATAGGTATGAGAAATGCTTTTTTCTTTTCACCCTAGGTCATATATGTTTGTTGAATATTAGTGATTTGTGTATTGCCTTTATTTTTATCATTATCCTTATATATAATACTGTATACCATAAAAATTTCTTGCTTTTACGATTTTTCTTCAGTAAAATCAAATTATACATCATGCATTTGTAAGTCCTAAGCAAATAGCATTTGTTTTTGCCTAATTGTGGAAATGATATTTTCAACATTGTTTTCATATGGATGTTTCTTTGGAGTTCAAAAATGTGGGTTTCTTTAAAAAGATCCTTCTTAGCACCTACTTCATGGGGAGCAGTATAACAGCTAAGCGACATGTCAGATTCTTATGGAGAACATTCTGAACACAGATGATGGTGAGGACCCTTTTCTAAGCAGCCCTGGTGAGATACTGACATGAGAAGTCTGTGTCTTTGGCAGGTGACATCAGAAGGTCAGACAGCCAGGTTCCATGATAGCCAAGGCAATAAAGAGGTGACCGAGCATGGCTGAGAGGTGATGCCATAGAACTCATAAAGACTCATAGGCCCTGCAGATTAGATGAGAACTTGAAACTCCATCTTATCTCTCCCCCTGTATCTCAGCAAGATACTATTACAGCCATCCAAGAGACATTAATTGCTGTCACTATACAAACTTTCCAAAACACAAGACAGTGCTTTTTGGCAGTCCCTCAAGACACTAAAATTTTCACTGACATTTTCCTCTCAACTCTTTCAAAACAACTTGCAACCATTTCTGTCCACTTCCATTTATTTGAGCTGTTGGAGAGGGAAACTATGACCTATCATCTTGAGGTGCTAATAATCCAAAATTATTTCTGTTCAGCTCAAGAATGTACCCAAGGGCAGAATGAAAGGGGCTTTTGAAGAGTTTTACATGAGTTAAAGTTAAACCTGTTTAGTCACTGACTAAGCCTATAACCACTGGAAAATCATGTAAACTTTTCTGGATTTTTTTTTCTTCATCTGTAAAATAAGGACATTTTTATCTCTGGGTTTCCATGACTTCAATAAGATAATGCATGAGCATTCTTTGGGAGTTCTAGAACACTGTTGATATAGATGTCGCTATTTTGCTCTTGTCAAGGTTGCATCTGAAAACTGAACAACAGGGTTGACATGGCAGTCCAAGTTCCAAATCTAAGGAATCCAGAAAAGGAGTGAAAATTTGGGGCATGAGGAAAATCGCTCAAGCAGGGTTCAAAAGGTTCAGATGCTGCTACTGGAAATATACTCAACCATCCTGGCGAGTGGTTTGATAAAAAGATCCGAGGACGTGGAGCTGTTCACATCCTGTGTTTTCAGGGCCACTAAAGACCTTCAGGACCACAGTTGGGGAAGCTCACGGACCCTTAGGGATGCTCCTTGTGGTGCTTCGGGGAAATCATACAGCATCAGGGATGGAACCCAGACTGGGCACCTATTTCCCTGCCCATGGCGTGGAACTTCTTAATCACTTTTCACTGATGGATCCTGGATCATCCCCACTTAACCAAAAGCAGAACTTGGCCCCTATGTCAATAACTCACTGTCTGGCAGATTCATATGTCAAAACCACATCTGAGAGAAAGTTGGGGTGTTCTAATTAAGTGGTGTGGTGGAAATGCGAAGCTTTAAGCTTTCTTGTTTCCCTCTCTGGGCCACAGGCTGTAGCTTAGAAGAAAAGTAAACAAGTAAACCATTGCTCTTTTCCAAAACTCTTGCTGACAAGTAAGATTTCCCAGAGATAAGCTGTAATGTGAGCATTGAAAAGCCCACAGTTTCTTCCTTTGGAACCAGCAGATCACTTTGTTTTATGTGCTAGGTTGAATGAGACTCAACTCGTAATCTTCTGAAATTGCTTAATGTTGAGAGAATATGATTCTTCTTATATGATTCTTCTTAATATGATTCTTCTCTTTTACGATGGGAGTCTATGCCAGATTCTATTTCTTTAGGAGAATATTCAGCTTTAACATTTTTAGGACAGGAATAGGAGAGGACAGTGCTGGGCTGGAGTGATAGCACAGCGGGTAGGGCGTTTGCCTTGCATGCAGCCCATCTGAGTTCGATTCTTCCGTCCCTCTCGGAGAGCCCGGCAAGCTACTGAGAGTATCCTGCCTGCACAGCAGAGCCTGGCAAGCTCCCCATGGCGCATTCGCTATGCCAAAAATAGTAACAACAAGTCTCACAATGGAGACTTTACTGGTGCCAGCTCGAGCAAATTGATGAACAATGGGAGGAAAGTGCTACAGTGACAATGTTTTTAACTTTTAACAATTCACAGTCAGCTGGCAAGTCTAGGCAACTGTGCTCCCGGAGACCAGGATTGGAATACCTCTAGCCTTCCTGTGTCACCTTCTTGGCCCCAGCCAGTCTCACAAGGAGGCCAGAGGCAGCCATGCCTAATCACTGGAGGTGACAGGGGAAAAGAGGAGTTCTTGTCACCCCAGTCCTAGAGAAGCCTGTTATCAGAAGGCTTTCTCGTATCATGTAGCATGGCGAAGCCCTAACAAACAGTTGAATCTGAGATGTGAGATGTGTCATAAAATGTCGATCTTTAAGCAGGAGGTAAAGTCAGCAAGAGACAAAGATAATGGATTGTTTATTGCCAAGGATGACAACAGGAATAACCACTCTGTCTGGGCCCCAGGCCAGGAACAGACCTGTGGACAAAGCTAACCAGAGAGGGCACCCACTCCGCTCTGTGGTGGGCTTATGCTCTGAGCTTGCTTTGGAATGGGTTCTCTCAACACTGTCCTAGAGTTCTGGCTGAGGAATAAATGGCCTTTTAGGGAGGGAGATGCAATGGAAACTCTCTAAGCAGAATTGGTATTTCTCACTTCTTGTATTCTGAGTCTGGCCAATGTCTTGCTATGGAGTTAGTGTTGAATGAATGTTGAATGAAAATAGTCAGTGGACCTTTCTTTTTACTCTTTAAAGTAAAATTGTCTGCCACACAGGCAGGGGAGCTGTGGAATTGGGGAGTGGGGGGTGGATACTGAGGATTTTGGTGGTGGAAAACATGCACTGGTGAAGGGATGGGTGTTTGATGACTGTATGATCGAAACTCAAACATGAAAGCTTTGTCTCTGTACCTCATGCTGAATAAATTTTTAAAAAATTAATTAAATTTAAAAAACAAAATAAAAGAGCATCTCCCAATGACTAACATAGTGATAAGCAATAATGAAACGCTCAAAGAATATGTTTCTATTATAATTACTTAAATTATGATGAATAATTTTTTTTAAAAAAAGCTTTAAGGAAAGCTTTTCTCAATCAAGTGAACCCTGTGACATTATTGGAGAAAAATTTCTCCAAGGAAAACTTTCTGTTTTTACTTCCCATGTCATAATCCAGTAAAATACTGTTCACCCTTTTTAGAATATTCAAGCTACACCTGTTAGCATTTGAACTATGCAATGGCAAGAGCTATGGTTTATTTTTGATGATGCCTCAGAACCTACAATTCTCTATACAAAGTTAGATTGTAATTTTGCAGGGATAAGGTTCTGATAGCAATTATTAGAGATCCAGTTTTGTGCCAGCCCACTTCTCTGTCTTAGTGTCGTATCATTGTGCAAAGACAGATGGGTTTTGAACATAAAATCTCTTTATCTTTCACAAACTCTATCCTAGGGCACTTACAAGACATTCTTCTTTCTCTCCAGGATATTCGTCAAGGAGAACAAGACTTTAGCCTCAAGCAAGCACTTGCAGGAAATTTGAAATTTCCCATCTTTCCTCAGTCCACACTGAGTCACAAACTACAACCCTCAGAACTAAACTGGTCATTCAGTGTGGCACACAAACCTTAGAAGGTGAATTGCTCTTATGGTTCTTGCCATGTCACAAAAGTCACAAGTTATATCAACTTCCATAGATACTGTATATTCTGTCTTCCATAGATACCACATAGATATCACTTTTAAATATATATGCATGCACACACATTTGTATAAGTGCATGTATGAAAAGAGGAGTACATCAGCAGACACATGTTTGGGTTGTAGCTTTTCCAACTGATAGAAAGAGAATATGCAGGTCCTAAGAGTTAGTATAAGGATTAAGGCATATGCCTGGCATGAGACAGACCCCAGTATTATCCTGACACCATATGGTACCCATAGGATCACTGCGTGTAGGCTTAGAGGCACCAAAGTACCTCTGGGGTGGCCTGGGTAACACTGCATTCATGGGTCCTCACATTAAATCACAACCCTTAGGCCTCCTAAACATTGCTTAAGAGCAACCCTGCCAATAAACAAATTTAATGAAAAGAGAACATCCATGTTTTGAAAGTTTAATTAGGTAGCTGAAAATGACTCTGAAAAAAGTTTTCAGAATGAAATAGGCATAGGCCCGTCAACCAGACATAGACTTATTGACTTCAATCTCATGATGGATAGGAGCCAATCAGTGAAATTGATCTGCTAATGACAGCAAAACGCTGCCGCTTTCAGATCTCTGCTTCGCCTTTCAAAAAGGACATGGCAGACTAAGTTTTCTTGGATAGAAGTTAAAGGTAGGGATAAATTAGGAATAGTTAGGAATCCAGGGAAATATTCTGCCACTAGAGCTACCTTAAATGCATCTCTTCCATTCTCTCGACCTCCAAAAGACAAGGGAAGAGACATATTTTATTTTAATTATTTATTTTGATTTTTCAGATGAATCACTGTGAGATATACAGTTGCAAAGCTGTTTATAACTGGTTTTCATTTGTACAAAGTTCCAACACCTAACCAGTGTACATTTCCCACAACCAATGTCCCCAGTATCCCTCCAGCGACCCTCCCCCACTCCCTGCCCCCCAGCCTGCCTCTCTGGTAGGCACTTTTCTTTTTTTTCTCTCTCTCCCCCTCTCTCCTTCTCTCTCCTCTCTCTCTCTCTTTCTCTCTCCTTATGGGCATTATGGTTTGCAGTACAGATTCTGAGAGGCCATCATGTTTGGTCCTTTACACACTACCAATATGCATCTCCTATCAGGAGTGATTACTTCCAACCATCATTGGGAAGATATCTATTTAAATAAAGACAAAAGTCTTTCTCTCCTTTTTGCATTCTCTCTTCTTTTAGGTGGATCTTTTCCACTTCATAGAGGAACATAAAACTTAGCCCAACCAAGATACAAGGTGTATCTTCACACAACTCCTGCTTTTATAATTCCTTCTGCTCTCCAACTCTCCCATTACCCAAAGCCCTACTGAGTTTTGTTTCTTGAAAGAAGGTCACAGTGTACCACAAATCATGGTAGAATTTCCTTGTGACTGATGACTGAACCTCCAAGTTGTACTTCCTTTAAGAAGCTTTTCGAAATAATCTAGACACATAGACCTATTAGATCAAGTGATCAATGTGTCTTAGTTCTTTTGAATACTTTGGCTAAATAACATATGCTTATGATCAAATGATAAAAAACTTACAGTTCAGCAATGGGATAGTTCATCCAGCAGAGATCTTCGAGAGTTAAGACAACCTGAAGTTTAATAGAGGAGAAAACGGAAGCTACAAAGAGGAGAAATGACTTTTCAAGGGTTATTTGAATTAGTGGTAGGAATTAAATTAGAATTCAGTAATAAATCACATAGGGGATCTTTAGGCAAGACTGAGACTGAGACGTTAGGTGATAGAACATCATTTCTCAACTGGGGGTCATAGAATTCCATATGGGAATCAAGAATGTTCCTAGGGGGTGGGGCCAGAGTTGAAAATTCATAAATGGGAGAGTCACCCCAGAATAGGGGCCAAACAGTTGGCAGGGGGCCCACAGGAAGAAAACAAGGTCAAAAGTAGGTCATAGTCAAAAAATAGATTAACACTAGGTTAGAGTTTTTCCTTTCTAAATGTTTCTGATGCCTGAGTGACACATATATCCTGGAGTTGGATAGGAAATTTGATAAAAAGAAAACAAGTTTAAGGCAACAGCTAGAAAGTGCAGGGGTCAAAGTCTTGCATGCAGCCAATCCTGGTTTGATCCTGAGCATCACATCTGTATCCCACGCATTGCCAGGAGTAGTCCCTGAACACCGCTGGGTGTAGCACAAAAACAAACAAAAAAGAGGAACAAGTCTAGGCCTTGGCCTCCTGATGTGCATTCGTCTTCTTTTGATTCTAGATGACAGAAAACGATTTGCCATTTAGTCCCAGATGAGAAACCTTAGTGCAGAAAGACAGAAAGGCAAAGACAAGGTTGGGACAGCAGTTCCATTGATCATGACCTACTTATTGACAGACTTATCACAATCCTTCCCACCACTTTTAAGAACCCACAGTACGATACTGAATCTGGATTGGGGAAAATGAGACTCAAAGTATGGACAATATGAGTAGCTGGTCCCATAACAAGTAGCTGTCAGTGATAGGACATGAGAAGCCATTGATAAGTGAGGCCAACCACTGGGCGTGGGGTTAGTAGGCCTGAGTAGTCGAGGAACAAAAGAACAAAGAGAGAATGTGTGTGTTCAGCAGTGTCACATGCGAGTGCTGTGTGTGCATCTGTCTGGAGTGTGGATTAATCCAGTAACCTGTGATTCAGCCTTATTTTACAATTAGTCTGATTTCTACCGCTTTCTGCTTTATTGCATTTTTGGTACTGTTAATCTTAGAATCTCTCAATATTTCTTTTGTCCTTAAAATATTTCATTTTGACATATGCCCACATGTTTTCTATGCTCACTCTGAACATATGTCATTCAAAACTCCACCCACTTGCCCACACTGGCAACGTGGAACCTAGTTAGGCTTCAGACAAATTACAATCTATGGAGCTAGTCCAGAGTCCCGAGACTGTTTTCTAGAAATTTATTACAAAAAAAAAATATCAGCAACTCAAGTGTGCAAAATCAGATCATCTGGAGGTACTTATTCATGCTGCTTAAAAAATTAACTGCAAAGTTGTTTGAATATTGAGATAATGTAATATATGTCAAGCCAATTTCCATTTCCAAAGCACATGTTGAGTATTTGGGGACTTCCTACTTGCTTCATATATGTGCATTGAAACATGGGGGTTTTCTGACATGAGAACCAGGACATACTCTTGGGGATATCATATGTTCAAGCACTGTAGCTCTGTAGCGCTGTTATCCCGTTGTTCATTGATTTGCTTGAGCGGGCACCAGTAACTTCTCCATTGTGAGACTTGTTGTTACTGTCTTTGGCATATTGAATACGTCACAGGGATCTTGCCAGTCTCTACCATGCACGTGCGATATTCTCGGTAGCTTACCGGCCTCTCCAAAAGGAATGGAGGAATTGAACCTGGGTCGGCCATGGGCAAGGTAAACACCCTACCCGCTGTGCTATCGCTCCAGCCCATATGTTCGAGACACACATAATCACATCACGACCTAGGTGCAAAGCATTAGAAACTCTTAGCTCAAAATATTAGAAACTCTTAGTCCTCACACACCAATGTGTGGGGCTGGGAGCCAAGGCTGACGTCAAAGTAGTGTTCTTTCCACGGGACCATCTTCCAGGAGAGAGAGAGAGGCAGGGTGGCAGGAGAGGTTCCAGCCCTTTGTTCTGAAGGGTTTGCAGTCTGCCAGCAGCAGGGGAGTCTCCACGGGGATTGTCTCAGCCCTGTTGGAGAGTTGGCCTCAGGCTGCTGGTTTGCCATAGACAAGCAAGAAACAAAAAAGCAACAATGGGGACCGCCATGCTGTCTTTTGTCTCCAGCAGGCAGCTGGCAGAGCGCTAACCTTTACAGACTTCAAAGGAAGCTTTCGCCCTGTCACACATAGTCTCTGCCTTTCAGAGACTGGAAAATGTTGATTGCCGCTCTCCAGTTCTGCCCTGGTCCCCACTCTGAATAATAACCACAACCACTGTTTATTGAGCCCTGCTAGGTGCCAGAGCCTGGGCTAATCCTTCCATGATTCTGAGTCCACACACCATGCCTTTGAAGTAGGAAGTAGCACTGTTATTAGCTCCCTTTTGCCAGACAAGAAATGGAGACACAGCCAGGGGAAGAATACGGTCCAGGGTCATCCAGTTAGTAAGTGTGACAGAGCCAGAATCATCTCCCTGTGTCATATTGCTTTTCAAAAATCAAGTCCAAGATGGCATCTGTCTTCCTCCCCTAAAGTGTATTCACTGCCTTCCTAATTTGGGACACAATTAGTCCATCCATGGAAAATGTATCTCCTATCTCTCTCTCTCTCTCTCTCTCTCTCTCTTCATCTTGCTCTTTCTCTTCCTTTCTTTCTCTTCTCTTTATCTCTCCTGCACATTCTCTCTTTTTTATATATATACAAGCTCTCCCCCTCTTTCTCTCTCACTGCTTCTTCTTCGTTATCTGTCCACATCCAATAGAGCTGGAAACCCTATCAACTCCACCTTCCAAACTTGCCAGACCCTACCTTGCCTCACTTCTCCAACTGCCACCACCCAAACAAAGTCATTGTCATCTCTGAAGTCCAAAAACGTTTCTAAATAACCTCCCTGATTATATAGTATTACTCCCCAACAACCATTTCCAATGCAGGCCCCTTCTTTTATGACCATGTTCAAGCACGAGAGGTCTAGTTAGGAGATTACCTCGGATGACTCCCTGTTTCTCAGGAGGAAAAGGAATTCATGTCTGGAAGTATCTGCAGTTCTCAAGACTTCAAGAATCTCCTGCTTCATTTCCTTTCACTCTAGGTCACTTGGCTTCTCCTGCCAACCTTCTGACTCTTACTCAAACCAGCAAGGATTCTTGTCCCCAGGACCCCCACTGCCTGCCACCTTCATGCCTTAGACACATATGTGGCATCACTCTCCACCTACCTTCAACTGGGGAAGCGACCTCACTGCTTTCTCTTAACTCTGCGATCCTCCTCTGCAACCCCATATTCCCTTTCATTGGCAGTTCCTCTGATGTGGGGGAGGCACAGAGCCTATAGAAAGGCTTTTTGTCTGTTTGAGTCACTGTTACAGTCTCAGTATGCTGAGGAAAATTCCTGGTACTTCATAGGCACTCACAAAATAAGTGGCAGGCTGGGAAGGGTAAGGGATGTGTATGTGCCCAACCCTGGTTTGATCTCCAGCACCATATGGACTCCTGCCTACAGAGGGGTATGTCCCTCATTCCTCCTGAGCACGCTTGGGGTGACCGAGGAGACCCTCACCCCCAGCACCATCGGGTATTGCCTTGATGGTCATTGGCACCTCTACATTTGAGTAGCATCAGATTCTCTGGTGCTCACATTGAACCTCTGACCTGGTGGGCCGGAAACTACTGGTGGTAGTGGCCCCCGGGGTTCCCTAAACTCAGCTTAGAATGCCTCTTGAAAACAAAGAATGACTGTAAATAGAATGAACAAATGAACCAGGAAAGACCTTTTTTTTTATCCCAGGGACTGTAGAAAAGCAAAGATCTCCCTTTGTATAGTGGCTACCTATATGCCTACCTATATGTGTCTACCTATATAGTGTCTACTTATATGTGTCTGCAGGAAGACTATATGTGTCTACGGAAGGACTCCTACAAGTGCTGAGCACACATATCCCCAGGCCCTTCATGGCACAAACTCTGTTTTTGACCTGCTTAATCCATGTCCAGGCCTGGGAGATTCGAGACAGCTGAGCACATGCAGGAGGTTTTGACACTGAGCTCTGAACTTGTCAGGAAGCTGGCTGAGCCAACAGAGACCGGGCCCTGCCCTGGCTATGGCTTTCAAAGTCCTGTGTCACCTGCTGGTGAGTCAGAGGGTTCAGCAGAGCAGAGAGCACAGCATTTGTTCCTGTGAAAGTCTCATTCCCTAGACCTTCCTTGAAGTCTCTAATGGTGGAATCCCACCCCAGGTCCTGGAGTCAAAGTCAGGCCAGCCTACATGTTTTAGCACATGCTCAGTACTGCTAGTTGGAGTTTCATTTGTTAGAAATAATTGTGAGGAGCTGGAGTGATAATCCAGCAGGTAGGGCATTTGCCTTGTACATGGCCAGCCCGGGTTCGATTCCCAGCATCCCATATAGTCCCCGGAGCACCACCAGGAGTAATTCCTGAGAGCAGAGCCAGGAGTAACCCTTGTGCATTTCTGGGAGTGACAAAAAAGAAAGAATTGTGAATGTGATTTGATGTTGCCTTCCTTACTTTTCTGAATGTAGGAAAAACAGTTACTTCCAACTCACCAACCACTGGTAGAGTGTTCAAAATTCAGCTACCTTCTATGAAGCTACGGAGGAGATTCCACCCCACTCCTTACCCCCACACTTGGTAAGTGGTTCCAGGGATGGCATGTTTGGTAGCTATTCCTTTGCTTCAAGCTCTTGGAGACATTCACAAGACCCTTGGCAATATCACCTGCAGCATCAAAATTCCTGCCAAGAGCTCTTTTCTCAAATCCCTTCTTACATCATTTGTAAATAGACATTAAAAAGATTGCTTCCCCCTGGGATGATCAGGTTTTGGGCATCGTGCCCCCGAGGTGGGGAGAGACAGATGCTCTTCGCAAGGGTGGGCCGTGGTAAGATGGGCACATCTTCAGCATGTGTTCCAAACCTCTTGCCAAGGGAGGCAACTGTGGAAGAGCATCAGAAGCCCTGGGCCTAGAGCCAGGAGGTCTGCTCTGTGTTCCCAGGCTGTGTGCCCTTAGGAAAGTCACTTACCCTTTCTGAGACCAGAAGGAAAAACTCATCCTCAGTTCTTGTTCCATGGATCAGTGGTATCTTATACATGATCAAGTTCTACTCCAATGCAAGAAGACTTCTATGTTTCAACTCAAAAATACTCCTCTATTGGTTCATACGAGGAGAGATTGTGTGGTTTCAGAGGCAAAGGAAGGAGAGGTTTGGCAAAGGGGCCGTGTGGAAGTTGCGGAAGTAATTGTGCTGGAGGCATCTCCTTCCTTTCTGTCTTGAGGTAGTATGTGATTACTAGAGTTTGGTCTCCATCCCCCACCCCATCTATTATAAAGGTCATAGGATGGATTCTCGTGCCTTTTCCCAGTTCCCCTGGAATCATTCAGGTGCTGCCTGAGGCGAGCCTTGCTTTGTCTGTGTGGCATCTCTCATTTATTCATCAGCTTCCCTAGGGAAGGAGTGCTGGCGTTGTTTGGCACTGACAAGAAGAACAATGCAGCAAATATTTATAGCTCTGCCCTCACACCTGCAGGGGCTTAGCTTGGCACCAAGCACCAGCAGGAATAACAGCATGGTGTTTTCCATCCACCATGCACAGCAGCAAGCAAGGTCTATATGCCCTCAGAGTAAATGCCAGGGGGGCTGGGGAGCGAGAGGCCAGGCCATGCCAGCTGCATAGTCCTAAAGAAGAACAGACCTGGTGGGAGCCCTGGGGGAGAGGGCAGGGAAAAGGGTGTCGAGGTCTACTCTGCTCTCAAATAGAAAGAAAGGGGAGAGAATTCGGTTCTTCTTGGCCCATAGTTTGACTCAGTCATTTCTTTGCCCCATGACCTTCAGCAATTCTCTGAAATACAAAGTCTGCTCAGAAGAAAAGACAGTGACCCTCATGCTACATCCTTCACAGGGTTCCTGGGAGTGTATAAAGTGCTAAGTAACTGGCTCACTGTGATGGAGACCCAGGCGATGTTTGTTGTTGTTGAGTCTTGTTGGAGAGAGAAGAGAGAGAAGACAGCCACATGGGAAACAATGAAAGAACAATGCGAGGCAGCCTATGATAAGGTGCTGAATTAAAGACCGCCAGGTGCCAACCTGTGCACCATTGACAGCCGCCCTCAGCCCCCAGTGGCTCGGGGGAGCATGGACAATAGACTGTCTGTCTGATTTCAAGGCAGAGGGAGGGCCCGCCACCCACTTGGGAGCCAAGCTGTCTGGGCAATGGAAAACTCCATCTTCTCCGCCCACCCATTTCTATAGCCTCTTGGCCCTTTGTGGGTTTGGGAAGGCGATTTCCTTAGCAATTCAATTCAAGAGGATGAAGTTCTTAGGAGGTAGAGCTGTAGAAGGTGATGAGAAGGTGAAACACAGGTCTGCACTTAAAGAGTTCAGAGAACGATAAGGAAACTTTCTCTGTGTGTGTGTGTGTGTATGTGTGTGTGTGTGTGTGTGTGTGTGTGCGTGCGAGCGCGCGTGCTTGCATGCACACATACATGTATAAGATATATTAAGACATAGATACATAGAAGAATTGACTATTTAGAAGCATATATGAGTGAATCACGTGTATATAGATGTCCATGTTTACTTCAAAGCAACAAGTAATCCAGGGAATCTGAAGGACTGTATCTATGAGAGGGCATAGACTTTGGAAATAGTTGTCCTGGCCTGAACACTAGACTATACATGAAGCATAGTTGAGGCAGTCACAAGTGTATAGATGTCTATGATTATTTTAAAGCAACAAGTAATCTGGGGAATCTGGAGGTCTTCATGGAGGAGAGTACATAGCCTTTGCATATGGCCTCCTTGGCCTCCATACCAGACAAGTAGGAGCTTACCCCTGAGTTAAAAGATTCAGGTGCCCCCGTCTTTCTGACCACAAAAGAAAGTGTTCTGAAAACAGAGAGAAATAATCATGGAATATGAGAGAAGTCACTTCTGGAAAATCCATCATCAATATCCAAAGAGAAAGGAAGCATATGTGACAATATAAAAGGAAGCAAACAAGAAAAGAGAAATTTTGGAGAATGGTTGGGTGAGAAATAGTGGCAGGGAGCCAGTAGGAAGATCATCACCAGGGCAGGGCAGAAAAGGCAGAAGTGGAAAGGAATGGGCACCTCAGATTGTGGACACTGTGGTGGTTGAGGCATAGGTAGAAAGTGTGGGAAAGAAAGGAGGGAGAACATTCTGACAGAAGATAGAAACTCCAGCATGGGGAATCCTTTGTGGGGATTAGGGCAGCTACAACCAACAGTGCTTAGGGCTCACTACTGGAGGGTCTCACAGATCACTCCATATGGGATAGCACTGTAGCACTGTCCTTCCATTGTTCATCGATTTGCTCGAGCAGGCACCATTAACGTCTCACAACAAATTGTGAGACTTGTTGTTACTGTTTTTGGCATATTGAATACACCACAGGTAGCTTGCCAGGCTTTGTCGTGCATGTGAGATATTCTCGGTAGCTTTCTGGGCTTTCTGGGAGGGGCAGAGGAATTGAGTCCGGATCTGCCGTGTGCAAGGCAAATGTCCTACCTGCTGTGCTATTGCTTCAGCCCCTGGTACCATATGTGGTACCATGGCTCAAACCTGGATCAAATCTAGTGCAAGGCAAATACCCTCCCTGGCTGCTGTACTATCACCTTGGCCCAAGCATAGGATATTATCATTTTTTATTTTTTTCTAATTTTTATTAGTGAGACACCATGAGGTACAATTGTAGACTTACAAATTTTTGTGCTTGGGTTTCAATTATACAATGATCAAATACCCATCCCTCCACCAGTGCCCATTTCCCACCACCACAGATCCCAGTATTCCTCCCGTCCCCCACCCCCCATCCCACCCTGCCTCTGTGGCAGGGCATTCCCTTTTGTTCTCTCTCTTCTATCGGGAATTTTACTCCATGGCTTGGAGGCCCAGCCACACATGCTAGGGGAAAAGGGAGCTCAGATAGAGAAGGGAGCACCAAATAAAGGGTGTTGGGAAGATCCTCGCAGGATGGGAGAAGCATGCTGAAAGTAGACTATAGTCCAAACATAATTGCCATCCATTGCCTCTTTAGCATAGGAAATTTTGAGTGAATTTCCTCTTTGACCTGTAGGAAGAGGAATAGCATCAGAAAAGGACTTGGAGGAGACCTGACGTTATGGAAGGGAGCAGCAGAGAGAAATCGAATAGGGACTGGGATCAGAAAATCTGCAACTGTGGCTTGTTGGAGCCGGGGCATGCCAGTGGGAAAGGAGATCCAGACCCTGTCTGAGTTCGGCTGAACTCAACTTGGTCATGGTCCCCACCATGGACATAGAGTGCAAAATCCCTTTTCAGAGCACAGCTTACTGCCCCATTGCCTTCCGTGGAAGCTACTCCTAACTCTACTTCCAATTTCACTTCCTCCAGTCATCTTTCTCCACATCTACAGTATCACCCCTATTCACCACCACCCCCAACCCCCACCCCAATGCTCAGCATTTGATCCCCAGAGCCTAATACAGCAACTTTTCCTCTTCCACCTTCAACACAGAGATTCTGACCTTTCACTCTGACTCACTCCGTGTTGGGGCTGGACTGAGCCGTCAGGATGAGTCCATGTAGGCTGCACCGCACAAGGGCAGGAACATAGGGACCCATGAAAATGGGCGAGATTTCTTGTGTGTCCTGACTGGTTTGGATGAAGCCGAACATCTTTTCCTTTAAGCTGCCTTAAGTAAATAATTTCATAAATTTCAGTGGGTTTTCCTTCTCTTGGGGCTGGAATGATAGCACAGTGGGTAGGGCGTTTGCTTTGCACGCAGCCGACACGGCCAACCTGAGTTCGATTCCTCCGCCCCTCTCGGAGAGCCCAACAAGCTACTAAGAGTATCTCGCCCGCACGGCAAAGCCTGGCAAGCTCCCTGTGACGTATTCGATATGCCAAACACAGTAACAACAAGTCTCACAATTTGTTGTGAGATGTTACTGGTGCCCGCTCGAGCAAATCGATGAGCAACGGAAGGACAATGCTACAGTGGACAGTGCTACAGTGCTTCCTTTTCTTACAGAAGCCCAGCCTGGTCTTTGACATGCAGATTTCAGGTGCTAGCCCAGCCTAGTTTTTGGAATGTAGATTCCAGATGCTTGTCCAGCTTGCCTTTGGAATGCAAATCCAGATGTAGTCCAGGAAAGGGTTTGGATTTGGTTTCAGTTTTGTATCTCTTTCTGGAGGCCTAAATCCACTGACCTGCAGACACTGTCACTGACACTGTCCTCCCGTTGTTCATAGATTTGCTCGAGCAGGCACCAGTAATGTCTTACAACAAATTGTAAGACTTGTTGTTACTGTTTTTGGCATATTGAATACATCACAGGTAGCTTTCCAGGCTTTGCTGTGCGGGCAAGATACTCTCGCTAGCTTGCCGGGCTCTCTGAGAGGGGTGGAGGAATTGAACCTGGGTTGGCCGCATGCAAGGCAGAAGCCCTACCCGCTGTGCTATCGCTCCAGCCCAATTAAGTATGTATAAAGAAATCAAGGTGGTCTGGGAGAGTTTGCTCATGCTGAAGGCAGGTGTAACAAATACATATATCTGTGCCAGGTCCCCTCAACCCACCTGCTGCTGACCTGCCAACAGATCCCTGGGCACTGATCCCTGCATCTGCCCTCTTCTGGTTCTGGTGGCAAATACATTAACATGTTGACCCCAGTGAGTACCATCTACTGGCTCATACTTTAATGTGGTTTAATTAACATCAATTGTAGTCCAGTTTCAACGTGTTCAAGAATTAATATTCCCACCATCAATAGGGGTGGAGTCGAGGGATGAATACCCCAGCCTCCTCAGTCTCTGGTCAATGCTGCCGGAACAAGATGGTATTAGCAGTGTTTAGTATGAGGTGCTCTGAGCTGCTGAGTAGTTTTTACAAGTCAAAGAGGCCCTCACCTATAAGAGCACAACATGTCATGGGATTTGAAGAGGTCATCTTAAATCATTTACTTTTGGCATCTGGCAGAATCTGGCACCTAATTGATGGTTAGTGAATGACTGGGAAGTGAAAAAATGTATTCTTATAATAGTGGAGCTAGAAAAATCTTGAAAACTTGCTGAAAAATGGTGACTGGAGAAAAATGTATTCTTATAATAGTAGAGCTAGAAAAATCTTGAAAACTTGCTGAAAAATGGTGACTTGAGAACTTATGGTCTTAATACACACACACACAAACTCACACACGCACACACACTTGACTTGCTTGCCAAGGAAGTTTCTTTCTCCTCTATTTCCTGAAAGTTGTGGGCACAGCTGTCCATTAGTGCTCTCAGCGCTGTGGTGCAAGAGGTTAGTCCAGCTCAGCCCACTGAGATGATCCAGGTAAATCTCATCAGGCACAGAAACCCAAAGTCCCACTTCCCAGTCTACTGTCCCCTTTCCACAGTAGCCCTGTGAATATTCCAAGAGAGTAATTTTGGAAGCTAGAACCGTGAGTATTTTCTGATTCAATTTCAACCCCACTGCAGAAAGCCTGCCAAAAAGATAATGGGAATGAAAAGTGCTCTGTAAACCGTAAAGTGCTCTTCTAAGGTTAGCAATCAAAGTTGCACTGCCAAAGTCAACAAACCCAGGCCAAGGCTGAATGAGCACATACACTGGAGGTGAGGACAGTTCCCTCAGGGAGCCCCTTCAGTATGGAGCAGTGTATATACAGGGACCTAATGGTCACAGTGGCTTGTCTCTGTGCCCCTCCTTCCATCCTTGCCCTCGTATTTGAAGTATAATACACTAGTGCCAAATAAAATCAGACCCGCAGACACAAGGAAATAAAACATGCCTTGCTGCCTCAATATTCTTTCTGTAACTTCCTTTGACGAGGTACTGCAGGTGATCCCTGTAGGATGATAATAAAAGGAGACCTCAGGACGCTCTACTACCTTTGGTCACAGGATCTGAGCAAATCCGAACCTTCCATGAAATATAATTTCTCTTGTGTTCCTTGTCTCAGTGCCTTTGATTGAACGTTCACACAACAATTCCATTCTATGAAGGGTTCCTCTGGGTCATGCCTAGTGGCTCTTCCTTTCCTTCCCTTACTTATTTTCTGTGTCCTTATTTTTCAGGGTGAAACAAAGTTCTCCTTTGGCTCTCTCAGGCAAGCATTCCCAAGACTATCTGTTTATCTCCATTCTCTGTCCTCTCTCCCAGAGATCTTCAATCTCTAACCACAACTTCCACTGTGGAATCTCCACAATCACTGTGAAATCTGTGCTCCGGGCCCTGCTCTCATATTTTCAAAGACCTGTGAGACCTTGCAGCTGTATGTCCTGGGCAACTCACACCCAATATGGCTCTCCATCAAGGTCAGTGCCCCCTCCTGAATTCTTGTTTCTGTTAATAGCCCACCATTCCTCTAGGCCCCAACACTGGAAATTCCAGAATCATTTTGAATGTTTTCTTCTCACTGCTCCCATTTGCACTAGGAAGCTCTACTGGGATCTTCCAGGCACTCTTTGTAGCCTCACCCCTATTCCAGCCCAAACTCAGCCACAGCCTGTGTCTCTGGGTTTTCTCTTGTCAGTCTTACATGGCGAGTTCCTTTCCGTGCAACCAACTGATCTATGTTCCCAAATATTCAACATGTTCTCAAAAGTCCCTGTTGCTGATTTTGAGAACAGGAAAATAAAGACACACAAACTTTAGTTGAACAGCCAGACTTGAAAGCCAATAATAGCCGCAAAGAAATATAAAACAGTAATACAAGGATAAAACCCTGCTGTTCGAGGAAGAGATGACATTTAAATTGAGTATTTTTATTTACCTTTTTTGTGATTTATTTAACAGTAGAAGAGAATTTCAGGATTCTGGCCTTCATATATTTCTTTAAGACTCACATCTACCATGAATGTTTCAATATCATCTAACCCCTCCCAAAACTCCTTCTAACCCATTCCTTCTACCCCCTTTTCTTCTGGCAATTACCAGAATTTTCCGCAGGTCTAGGAGTTCATTTTAGGTTTTTGTCAGTTTATTTGCTTTAGTTGGGCTGGAGAGATAGCACAGTGGGTAGGACGTTTGCCTTACACACTGCCGACTGGGCTGACCCGGGTTCGATTCCTCCACCCCTCTCGAAGAACCTGGCAAGCTACCAAGAGTATCTCGCCTGCACGGCAAAGCCTGGAAAGCTCCATATGACGTATTTGATATGCCAAACACAGTAACAAGTGTCACAATGGAGACGTTACTGGCCTGCCCGAGCAAATAGATAAACAATGGGAGAACAGTGCTACTACAGTGCTACTTGTTTTAGTTATTTATATTTCACATCTGAGTGCCATCAGCCTCAAAATAGTTCTTTAAGGATAAATAGGGGATTAAAGATAAAGCACAAGCAGAGAAGCTGCAATTAAGAGCAAGAACAGCAAGTTCAATGACAAAAAAGGAATGGAGATATATGACTATCAGGAGGAAAGGGAGCTGAATGGGGGTCAGCATAATCCTGAGTCTGATGGGGAGATACTAGAGAACATGGATATAGACTTTCTGTCATGTGCAATGGATGGGTGTCAGCAGGGAACGTTATAGTAATTTAGCCATAAGCAAAAAGAACATAAATGGACCATGCGACGGGGCTGGAATTGCAACATGAAGCTCTCTGAAGATGCATGTGAAATCCTGTTACATCAAGGTCAAAGCGAAGTCTTAGCGGAAGGTGCCAGAGGCCTTTCCACACACTCCTGACAGGGAGTCCAAGAGAAGAAGAATCATAAACTGAAGGGAGAAACGTTGGTTATGAAGACAAGGAGGAACTGTTAATATGATGGGTGGAGGCTACTCCAGTGGATACTGTGACTCCAGTGGATACTGTCATCTCAGCAGCATGTCTGCATGTTTGGGTGGGGGTGGTTAGGTGGTCATTCTGTACAGACATGAGGTCTCAAAAGCACTGCTGTTTATTTTGTATGCCACTCTGGTACTTTGTATGGCAGCCCAGGTAGACTGATTAAAAGAACAATAAAATTTAGGGGCTAGAGAAATAATACAGTATTTAAAGTACTTGTCTTGATCCAAGTCAAAATGGATTTGATCTTTAGCACTGCATATAGTCCCCCAAACACTGCCAGGACCTTTCCCTGTGTACAGAGCCAGGAATAAACCCTGAACATAACTGGGGGTAGCTCAAAAAGCAGAAAAAATAGGGTGATTTATAGAAAATTATTGCGGTTCTAACTCAATTTTAGCTGGGTTTTCAACTGTCCTTTTGTAAGACCACATTTCAAATATATGCAGGTCCAAGTGTCCTGTCACTGTCCTCCCTTCGTTCATCGATATGCTCGAGCAGTCCCAGTAACATCTCCATTGTGAGACTTCTTGTTACCGTGTTTGGCATATTGAATACTCTCGGTAGCTTGTCAGGCTCTCCAAGAGGGGCAGAGGAATCGTACTTGGCTTGGCCAGGCTGGCTGCATGCAAGGCAAACACCCTACCACTGTGCTATCACTCCAGCCCAGGTCCAAGTGTAAATGAATATTTTCACCTGAAAATTCCAAGCTTTGCTTACCCTTCTCCAGACTCTTATTCAAAGGGAGAGGATAAATTAAGTGTTTTACCTTCAAACACATTGTTATTTGTGAGTAATCACTTTAGTCGGATCCCTCGTGTGCTCTTATGCCACTGACCCTATTTGTAACACAGCTAAAACATTGTCCTTCCAAAACAAAATCCTTTGGCATTGATTTGGAGACAGAGAACAAGATGGGATTCCAAAGTAATAAGCAATAAGCACTTTCCATAGGAACTTGACAGATTCATTAGGGCAACAGATTGTAGCACACATGCTCATTCACACACACTAACACATACACACATATACACCACATGTGTGTGTGCCCTGACAAAGTCCTTTATGGGTGAGCACAGGCTCACTTGTGCTTTCTACTTATTGGTAAAATCCAAGGAAGAGAGCATTAATATCCAGACAAAAAGTTCAGACCAAGAGTTGCCATCACAAGGTCAATATTATGAAGAATGTTTCTTTCTCTTGCATCAAAAAAGACAAGCATTGTTCAGTTAGCTGACTGCTTTTGCAGGGGACATGACCTCAGATGTGGTTTCATGTTTAGAGAAAACTCTCATGTGGCCACTATGGAGTTGGGGGCATGGTGCCAATGATTCTAAGTAATTCTTGTAGAGAAGACGAGATGAGACATGAAACAGCCTCAACACTTTATTGACGAGGGAAATTAAAAAGAAGTTTCAGGCCCATGGCAAATAGATGTGGGAGGTCATGTGATTGAACCTGGGAGAGTTGGCATTGAAACCTGGCACCCACATCCTCCCCACTGCCCCACAAGGCATTGTACCCAGAATACTTAACAAAATCTGGTTGAATCTAGTCAACAAAGTATATTGAGTGTCTGGCTATTCTAATTATAAGGACTTTTCTATTTGAAAGTACACACTCTAATGTTTATCTCCTAATGTTGCATTAAGTATGGTGCTAAGTATGTATTTCTTAAGCAGTGCACAAGTTTATCAGGGATTCATGTGGTTTCTGCCCTCCGAGAAACATCCAGACTGGATGGGAAGGGAAGACAGACATACAGACAGTTCTTTCGATGACTGTAAGGACTTTTGAATAAAAGTAATTGAAAAATAGGTGGATATGTAAAATGTAAACTTAGGCATGTTGTAGATGAAACCTATGCCATCAGTTCCATCCTAATTTTGTTACAAACTCAGGTGCGGAGAGCAGTGTAAGAAGAGGAAGGAGGAGAGTAAAGAGAACTTGAGAAGTCTTATATGGTGTCAGTGCTGTGTACAGTGGGTGCCATTGGTGCAGGATACCTTCCTGGAGCAAGTGGCCATGTGCTGAACTGCTGAAAAGAGAGATGACAAGCTTCTATTGTAAATACCTTTGATTCTGTGACTTCCTTGAATCTGGTCTAGCCATCACAACTCAACAATACTTATGTACTTTCTCCAGCCTTCAGGACAGGCCCCGGGCCAGCTGTGGAGAGAGTAACCACCAGGAAAGGTCTAGCAGGGTGGATCAATGGGATGGTTAAGATGCATGGCACAATTTCCCCCCTATGTCTGCTTTCAGGTCTCAAGATTTTGCCGTGTTTATGAGGTGTGCAGGACAACTAGAAGGGAGTCCCCCAGTACAGGAAGGCAGGTTTAGATTATAGAACATTATGCATAGCAGTAAGTAGTTTTTGTATAAACCAGTCTGATCTATTTGTTTCAAGAGGGATTTTGAGCAATACAAATAGAAAACACATTTGGAGGCTGGCTATAGTGGGAGTCTGGAAAGCAGTCCTTGGCTCCCTGAAACAATTGTTAGTCCCTGTTGGTGACTCCTAAAATGGGCTGAGAAGTGGAAGAACCATGAACCATTGTGTGGGTGGGTGGTGGGGGTGGGGACGAAGAAATAATAGGATATGGAGAGTTGACTCAATGCCAAATGTCCCTTTTGTTTTTTTCAATCACAACCAAGTCCTTCTGAGTCAGAGACTATGTGCCAGTTGCTTTTTCCAAAAGTGAGTCTCCTTACATATTTTAGGCCAAGTTCTCCATGAAACAGGTGATTGAGGCAGAAATTTGTGCTTGCGTCTTCGGTGGGCATGGGAACAGGACTGAGTAGGAGAAATTCAAATGCAGTACTAGGGTCACAACGGCACCAGCCACCTCAGCAGGGTGCTCTAGAGTTGAGAACATGAAAAGATGACCAGAAAGAGACAAAAGGACTAGGTTTTCTGACCTATGTGTCTTTGATTCAGACTGCCTAAAAGGCAATCCCAGAGATGAATCCAGGCATGAGTCATTAGTAGCCAACCCAGAGACCAGAGGAATGAATGCATCAGTACTGGAGGGACAATATGGACTTCAAGTCACCAGAGGTGAAGTCCTAGAATGTCACTTAACAGCTATATGCCTCTCTAGAAGCAAATTCCCTCTCTGGGCTACTACTTTTGACTCTTTTCCAACTCTGTGGTCCTATGATATCTAATAGGAGCATTGTACAAATTGGCAGCAATAGACATCTTTCCTTCGTTTTTCAGGTTCTTCCACTACTGGAATTTCCCTGCAATTTTGACTGAAACCTTTTCTAAGGTTTAGCTATCCTTTACTCTAAGTTTATTCATTCACAACTGAAAGCATTGTATTAAATACTGTGGATTTTTACAGAAAAAAATGCTATGTTGTCTAAACATACATGAAGTCCAAGTAAGGGACAGAAAAAGTGATTTATATAAGATAGTTAACTGGTAGACCTCATATTGAAGACAGAAATTTGAAGATACAAATCAGCACACAATTGGGAGCTGAAGTTGAGGAGTAATTTTAAGCCATTGGAGGGAAGTTTTAGAAAGAAAGAAGTTGAAATCTGAATACCAGAGAAGGTGCATGCTGACCAAAGGATATCCCTAAGATGCAATATGGGGCATACAGTAGGAGCAAGTATGGAAAATAACACACACTGTCTATTCAAAGTTATGTATGTCAAGGATCAGGGAGATAGGGGTGCATGCCTTTCTTGATCAAGGACCTGACTTTATCCTAGCACTGAATGCCCCCAAAATCATGTGTGGCCCTGGAGACCCTGAGCTTCACTGGGATTTGCATCAGAAGTGACGGTGGTGCTCTCTGAGCACTTCTTGGGAAGCACCCAAAATAATAAATAAATACTAAAGTTATAAATCAAAGTAACCACTGCTCATATAAATCATTCTTCCTGTTTCAATGCATACACCATTATAATGCCAACTAGAAAAATATGGTTACCTATTATTTTTTAAAGAATTAATAGAAGATAGCTAAGTGTAATTATGTCAATAAAATTTAAAAAATCATGTTTAGTAGACTGCATTGTGAATAATAATAAAATGTATAATTTATTTTAATATTAAAATTTTAATTTAATTTATTATTAAAATATTAAAATTTACTTTAATATTTTTGCTACTTTCATTCCAAAAATGTTGTTCTTGTTAAAAAATTGCACATAAGAAATATAAAATAGCATGAGACTGACACCCAAAGGCAGTAGACACAAGGACCAGGAATATTGCTCCATATTTGGAAGCCTGTCTCATGAGCTGGGAGAGAAGGCAACTAGGATAGAGAAGGGATTAAGTCAATAATGGTTGGGGGGACCGTCCAGGATGGTAGATGTGTGCTGAAAGTAGATAAAGGACCAAATGTGATAGCCTTTCAGTATCTATATTGCAAACCATAATGCCCCAAAGTTGAGAGAGAGTATGGGGGAAATTATCTGCCATAGAGGAAGAGGGAGGGTGGAAAAGGGGAGGTATACTGGAAAAATTGGTGATAGAGAATGTGCACTGGTGGAGGGATGGGCGTTCGATCATTGTATGACTGAAACTCAAACATGAAAGTTTTGTAACTGTATCTCAGGGTGATTCAATTAAAAAAATTTAAAAATCACACATAATTGGTCTTCCATTTGTAGGACAAGTAACCATTTCTTGAATCATTTACTTTTATTTTATTAAATTAATTAATGAATTAATTTTGGTTTGGGGATCACACCCAGCTGTGCTTAGGATTTACTCCTGGCTCTGCTCTCAAGGATCACTCCTGGTGGGTTCAAGGGACCATATATATAGAGTGCCAGGGGTCAAACCTGGATCAGCTTCTCGCAAGGCAAGCACCTTACCTACTGCACTAACTTTGCAACTCTATTTCATTTTAGTGAAAAAAGAAAATTAACTATTTTTATTGCGGTACTGGGATTTACAATACTAGTAATTACACTTCTTCTACATACAACATTCCAATAACACACTCAGTACTAGAGAGCCCACTTTTCTTCACCAGTGGCCCAAAGTATAAAATTGTTTTACTTTTAGGTAGCATTTTACTCATTTATACTTGAAAATACTTTATTCCACATAGATAATACTAATTAGAATTTAAACAAAATTTTCCAAATAATGCTTATATAAGAAAATTAAATATATTATTATCTTCAAATATTATAGTGATACGTATGATAAATTATCACAAAATATTAGGAAATATTTAATTTTATCATAATTATTCATTCTGTAGCTTCATCAATATGGCATATAAGTTCATATGTTAATGTCAAGATATCAATATCATACTTGCATTATGTCTAGGACAGCTATACAGACTTATTTTGTATAATACATAATCATAATTCAAAATGTTGATTATTATTAAATAATCCTTAATTGTCACATATAGCTGTAAAGAATGCTAGGATCAACAGTGAGTATTTATGGAAGCAAGAATTATAAAGATAACAAGAATACAGATTCTTGGCATTATAAGGAAATAACACCATGGTGAGCCCGAATCTATGACATTAAAGTTAAGAGGAAGGGTTGAGAATAAACAATTTACTTTTTTTTTTTAAATCCAAGAACTTTCCTGATCAAACCCTACCCATCTCTAAATTCATATACATTGGTCTCTAACATCAATACAATCCAGACATGCTTCCTTTTCACCCAGTGATGGATAGAGATGTTTTCCTGATGCCTGAACAGAATCAACTCCAATAGAAAATATTAGATTATCACTTATATTGAACCACCAAAACCCAAGTGATTGAGTTCCTGGGTGTTATTTATTTTGCTATGTTTATGGTTGTTGATACCGAAATCACGGGGAATCTTCTTTCCAGTTCTAATGGCAGCAGAGTTTGAGTGAATACTGAAGAGTTGATTGAAAACAGAATCAATGCAAGAACTAAATAACAGGGTATCTTCTACTTTATGAGAATTTTTTTCCCTAAGAAAATAAATAACCAAATAGATAAACTAAATAACTCAGAGTATCTTCTATTTTTAAGAGATTTTTATCTCTAAGTAAACAAAGTCTATAACCTCCGAAGAGATGGCTCTTTCCACTTTCTCCTGGATCCAAACTCTCCCCTGAACCATATTTAATTATCCTTGTAAAATTTTAAGCAAGCCTGATGTCACAGCTTAGTTATAAATAATAGCAATTTTTAGAGCAAAAGCCCTAAACTACCATAAACAATAGGATCAAACCATGCCCTGATATCTTTTTTTAAAAAATGTCATCTCTCATATGATCCAGGCATCTTATTTTTCTCTCCTTCTTTGATTCCAATGTGTGCTCTCATTTTGGTCATAAATAAAAAGGCCCTCCCGTTGATCGTCGATTTGCTCGAGTGGGCCCAGTAACGTCTCCATTGGAGACTTTGTTGTTACTGTGTCTGGCATATCGAATACTCTCGGTAGCTTGCCGGGCTCTCCGAGAGGGGCGGAGGAATCGAACTCGGGTCGGCCATGTTGGCCGCTTGTAAGGCGAACGCCCTACCCGCTGTGCTATCGCTCCAGCCCTCTCACACGCCCGATCTCATTTTGGTAGTGCCATATAAACTGTTCCTTTGGCAAGGTGCATACCTCTCCACTTTCATCAGTCAAGTTTTATCCTGAACTTAGCCTTCTTCGGGGACCCCTGCTGAACTCTACCCTCTCAGAATATGTGGTCCAATATTGCTGAATTTCTTCTGTGAAATATTTTACCTACTTCATTATTGCTTATTTGTCCTTCCTATGTACTGTAAGCTCTGTGAGTTTGTAGATTCACTAGAATGCGCCTGCAGTTGGTGGAAGCAGATACCTAATAATGAATTGTATTAAGTGAACGAATGTGGCTGAAAGCTACTGATAGACACCTGGGAAAATTTTGTCAGCGCTTAGAGTCCAGGAGCCAACAAGACCATGAGTGAAAGTTTAAGTATATTAGGCTTAAAGCCAAGGGGTTATGTATTTGTGTTAAAGCCCACATTAGAAAGTTCCCTGACCTTATGACAGTATGGAAAGATTGTAGATCTAGATACATAAGACCTGCATGGAAGTCTCAATCCTGCTAATTAGCAACTACGTAACCTTGGTCTCTTAAGCTTCCAGAGTTTCTATTTTTCACCTGCAAAAAGCACAATATATGTTCTACCAAACTTACAGGGTTATGTGCCAAGGAAAGGAAATTATTTAAATGAAAAGCTATGATGCTTTTTAAAATATAAATAAAATTTAGGTTGTATTTAACTTTAAAATCATCGGTATAATTGACAATATAGAAGGTTAAATATGATTGGTGATGTGTAATCAATTGATGTGTAGTTATATGCAGTGACCTTAGCCTATAAGTGCTAACTAGACAGGAAATAGCTTTACATTTCTGTTTTGTGTTTAGCTCAACTAATTGCTTAAAATACCTTAATAACTACCATATGACAATAATCAAATACTAATACAATGACACTATACAGTGCAGACAAAGTACCTTCTTCATTGTGAATTCTAAACACAAGGCATCTGTCGTCAAGGCTCGTGGTTAAACTCTATGTAAAGCACCATTGTAAATTACTTTTAGCAGCCCAAGCATTAATTCTCCTGTGATTATTTATCTTTTGGAGCTCACTGTCAGGTTGAAAAAGCTTTGATAATGTATCTTAAAATTTTTTTTTCAACTGAGTCACCATGAGATACAGAGTTATAAAGCTGATCATGGTCGGGTTTCAGTCATACAGTGTTCAACCATCCCTCCACCAGTGTACATTTCCCACCACCAATATCCCCAGTTTCTCTCCCACTACCCTTCCCCAAGACTGTCTCTATGGCAGGCACTTTCCTTCTTTCTCTGTCTCTGTCTCTCTTTCTCTCTCTCTTCCCCCCTTGGGCATTATGGCTTGCAATACAAATACTGAGAAGTTATCATGTTTGTTCCTTTACCTGCTTTCATCATGCAATTCTTATCCAGAGTGATCGTTTCCAACTATCTTTGTCCTGGTGGTCCTTTCCCTATCTCAAATGTCTTTTCCCCAAGCACCTGACGCAGGCTTCGAACCATGAACCAGTCCTCCTTGCCCTTGTTTCTTCTGTCCTTGGCTATCGGTCTCATATTATGTTGTATAGCACAGTGGTAGGGCGATTGCCTTGTGTGCAGCCGGCCCGGCCAAGCCGGGTTCGATTCCTCCATCCCTCTCAGAGAGCTCGACAAGCTACCGAGAGTATCTCGCCCATACGGCAAAGCCTGGCAAGCTACTAGTGACATATTCAATATGCCAAACACAGTAACAACAAGTCTCACAATGGAGACGTTACTGGGCCCGCTAGAGCAAATCAATGAACAATGGGAGGACAGTGCTACAGTGCAGTGCATATACCACATATTAGTCCAATTATTCTATGTCTATCCCTCTCCTTCTGATTCATTTCGTTATTCTCCATGTCCATCCATTTATAAGCAAATTTCATAACTTTGTTTTTTCTAACAGCGTCATAGTATTCCATTGTGTATACATACCATAGTTTCTTTAACCAGTCATGTATTCTCAGGCACTCAGGCTGTTTCCAGATTCTGACTATTGTGAATAGGACAATTGTGAATAGTTTCTTTTTTGAGGAAGTTGCTGTTCATTTCTTCTCCCAATTTTTTGTTGCAGTTGGAGATTTTTTTCTTGTAAAGTTATATCAGTGCCTTATTAACCTTTTATCAGATGAATATTGGGTAAATAAGGTAAAGGTAAAGGCAAAGGCCCTCCCGTTGATCGTCGATTTGCTCGAGCGGGCCCAGTAACGTCTCCATTGGAGACTTTGTTGTTACTGTGTCTGGCATATCGAATACTCTCGGTAGCTTGCCGGGCTCTCCGAGAGGGGTGGAGGAATCGAACTTGGGTCGGCCATGTTGACCGCTTGTAAGGCAAATGCCCTACTGCTGTGCTATCACTCCAGCCTTTGGGTAAATAATTTTTCCCAATCTATGGACTGTCTCTGTATCTTGGTCACTGTTTCTTTTGAGGTGCAGAAGCTTTTTAGTTCAATGTAGTCCCATTTGTTTATCTTTACTGCCACTTAGTTGGTTATGCCAAACACAGTAACAACAAAGTCTCCAATGGAGACGTTACTGGGCCCGCTCGAGCAAATCGACGATCAACGGGAGGGCCTTTACCTTTACCTTTAGTTGGTTAGTGGTATTTCATCTTTGAAGATGTCTTTAGCTTCACTATCATGGAGGGTTCTGCCCTTATTTTCCTCCATGTATCTTATAGATTGAGGTCTGATATCAAGGTATTGAATCCATTTTGATCTGGCTTTTGTTCCTGGCATTAGAAAGAGGTCTGAGTTCATTTTTTTTTATTTTTCATATAGCTGCCCAGTTTCCCCAGCACCACTTGTTTAAGAGATTTCCGTGCTTCACTTCATATTTCTTATTCCTTTATCAAAGATTAGGCGATCATATACTTAGGCATCAGTGTCAGGATATTCTATCTGTTCCATTGATCAGCAGGTCTGTCTTTATTCTAATACCACTCATTTTTAATTACTACCACTTTGTAATATAGTTTGAAGTTGGGGGAAGGTGATCCAGCACCCGTTCATGATAAATAAATCTCAACAAAATGGGTGTTGAAGGAACTTTCCTCAATATAATCAAAGCCATCTACCACATGTCCACAGCAAGCATTATCTTCAATGGGGAAAAACTAAAAGCCTTTCCTCTAAGATCAGGCATAAGACAAGGTTGCCCAATCTCACACTCCTATTCAGTATAGTAATGGAGGTACTTGGCATAATAATTATCACTGGAGCACTGTCCTCCCATTGTTCATCAATTTGCTTGAGTGGTCACCAGTAACGTCCACAACAAATTTGAGATTTGTTGTTACTGATTTTGGCATATTGAATACATCATGGGTAGCTTGCTAGGCTTTGCTGCGCAGGTGAGATACTCTTGGTAGCTTGCTGGGCTCTCAGAGAGGGGCAGAGGAACAAATCCAGGTCATCCTCGTGCAAGGCAATCACCCTACCCACTGTGCTATCGCTCCAGCCCAGGGAATAACAGTTAGGCAAGATAAAAATTTCAAAGGCATCCAGATAGGAAAGAAAGAAGTCAAGCTCTCACTATTTGCAACTGACATACTATACTTAGAGAATCCTAAAGACTCCAGGAAAAAGCTCCTAGAAACAATGGATTTGTATGGAAGAGTATCAAGTTACAAAACAATACCCAGAAGTTCATGGCTTTCCTATATGCAAATAATGAAAGAGAAGAGAGAGATATTAGAAAAACAATACCATTCACAATCATGCCTCTGAAAATCAAGCACCTTGAAATCAGTTAAACTAAAGAGATAAAGGACCTATGCAAAGAAAATTACAAAACATTACTTCAAGAAATAGAGAGGCTGGAGAGATAGCTGGAGAGGTAGGGTGTTTGCCTTGCATGCCGCCGACCCGGGTTTGATTCCCAGCATCCCATATGGTCCCCCAAGCACCATCAGGAGTAATTCCTGAGTGCATGAGCCAGGAGTTATCTCTGTGCATCACCAGTGTGACCAAAAAAGCCCCCCAAAAAAGAGGACACAAAATTGAAACACATCCCCTGCTCATGGATTGGGATGATTAACATTGTCAAAATGGCAATACTCCACAAAGAATCATTCAGGTTCAATGCACTCCTTATAAGAATATCCATAACACTTTTTTTCAAAGAAATAGATCAAACACTACTGAAATTCATATAGAATAGCAACCCCCACAAGAATAGCTAAAGCAATCCTTGGGGAAAAGATGGTAATGTTTCTTTAGGTTCCCAGCCCTAATCTCCCTAAAGACAGAGATAGCTCTTTCATAGTTTGTTGGACTATTTTCTTTGAATTTATCCAGTCTACTATCTTCCATATGGGAACCACAACTTAGGGTCTCAGAATCAATATAAAGATGATAACTGTAGCTTAAGATTGCCAAATAATTGCATTTCCATTCTACCACATCCTTATTGTGTGAATTTGGAAAAGCTACTTTCAATATTTCTTAACCTCAGTTGTCTTATCTATTTAACAAAGCTTTTCAAACCTGCCTTTTGGTTTCAGGGATGTGTGTTAGGGAATATATGTAGAAATCACATTCATTCAACAAGGTTGATCAAATAGATGATAAGCAAAACATAGTAAGGTAACAAAGTATGTAGTTCTTAGTCTGTTGATGAGATGATCTTGGGTTGGAAGATGACATAAAATAGTGTAAAATAGAAACCAATAGTCAAGTTGCAATAAATAAGTGCCTTTGAGGATAAAAAGAACCTTTCAGGAATTTCTCATACTTCTTATTAAAAAATCATAGAAGGTTATAGAATTCTTTTTCCCAAGGGGAAGGGGGACAAAGCATTCTTAGATAACAAAAGTAGACATAATTCTCTGGTTGAAGATAATAATAATAATAATAATAAAGGCCCTCCCGTTGATCATCGATTTGCTCGAGTGGGCCCAGTAACATCTCCATTGGAGACTTTGTTGTTACTGTGTTTGGCATATCGAATACGTCACAGGGAGCTTGCCAGGCTCTGCTGTGCGGGCGAGATACTCTCGGTAGCTTGCCGGGTTCTCCGAGAGGGGCGGAGGAATCGAACTCGGGTCGGCCATGTTGGCTGCGTGCAAGGCAAACGCCCTACGGCTGTGCTATCGGTTGAAGATAATTTTCAAATTTTGTATAGATTTGTGTTTTTTAAGAATAGGAATAACTCAAACTATAGACATACAGTTCTTGAAGATTACGTACTCAGAAAACTAATGGGAAAAGGACATGTAGAAGAAGAGAACTTCCTTGCATGTAGGAAAGTAGCTTTATACAAGGAAACAACTACATTGTTCAGTCCTAATATGGACTAATGTAAGATGCAGAAATAGATTAAAGGCAACCGAGAACTAAACGCTCAGAAAAGAATTCATGACCAGAGCCAAGATATCAACAATTGTGTTAAGAACACCAGAGGGGTGAAAGTGATATGTATCACCATAATCTGTCATAGTTTAAATGGTACATTGCTATATATATAAATAAGCATGTAACCCCCTTTTAAAACACTCTTCAAAGAGGCAACTCAATCGAAATCTTCCTTCCCCCACCCCTTATTTCCTTTCTAGTATTGAAATTTGAAAACATGATAGAAATACCTTGGAAATAGAAACCCAGTAGTGAGGTGGGAACCACTTCAATGACTGGCTCAAAAGTTGATGGTGACAGAGCCAGCTTTTTCTGAGTAGAAATGTAGCTAGAAACATGTGTTTCGACAGCTCTGCATATCTTCAAAAACCAGAGTCTGACAAATGAGTGAGTTTGAAGAACGGTCTTTATGCAAAATGATTTTGCTTTGTTCTGCTTCCATGTTTTTGTCTACTTCATCAACCATAACAAGCCATGCAGATGCAGACCCGTGTGAATGCTAACTTGTTTGCCATCCAACAGACACGAAATGTGATTTTCTATTTAGGAGTTTTAAAAGCCATTCCGAGAGAAAGTTGCCTTATCTGATGCTTTCTCAGAAAAAGCCCCAAGATCATTAATAGAGTTACAGGGGTTAGAAATGTAATGCATCTCTGGCATGCTTGTGAACTGGAAAATTCACTTCTACGATCACAGGCTTACAAATATCACTTTTGATTGTTCTGAATTAGTGCAGCTTTAATTTGTTGTCAATTATTTCAAAACTACTCCTTTGATCTGGTTTTGTTTCTCCCAGTCCTACAAATTAAAATGTGGCTATATCTATTTTTCAACATCACCACAGTGGTATTATATAGTTGCAGTCATTGAGTCAAGTAATTGCCTTTCCATTTCAGTGCTACGAACAACTACATTGTGCTACAAAGTCTATAAGAACAAATCATAGCAATAATGATGAGGACAACTCTGATAGCCCGATCAGTTGAAGAAATCCACAATCAAATTGGATTGCTCAAACCAAAACACAGGCATCATTTCATATGAAGAAAACAATGAAGTGCATCTGTAATGAACCAACATTTGCTTTTATTGTTTCCATGAAGAACTCATAAAGTAATTACCATTATTTTCATTCTACAGAAGAAACAGAATGAGAAAGTTTAAATATATTGCAGAAGACACTGCAAGAGAAGAGCTGTCTCTGTAGCACTTCAGTCTAATAGTCTTGTTAGTTGCCTTCTGGAATGCTTGCATGTGACAGCTCCTTCCCTGGGAACAAAGACATTTTGAGCCCCAAATCCAGGACTAAGGTTCTTATTTGGTTCTCATTAGTCTCCCTTTAATGTCACCAATGTCAGTGCCACCTATAGCTGTCCTGAACATATTACCTAATTGAATGTCTGCTATGTTTCACTCAGGCTAGGTATACAGACATCATGATTTGCTGACTACCTAGTCACCTAGATTGTAGAGCATATATCTATAATTCTATATATATATTTAGATATATAATATGCAATGTATTTATTAAAATTAAAATTATTAAAATTAATAAATGGAAATCTAGAATTAGATATGGGGGTAGGGTATGTTTAGACGTATATGCCATGGTCAAATAATGAAAGATAGGAAAAGAATTAAATGAAATTATATGGCTATTATATTCTTCCATTGGTTGCAAGGTAGTATGACATTACTTGAAACTATACTATATTATGTTAAAGTTACATATTATGTCTAGAGCAACAATAAAAAATCAAACAAAGAGATATAGGTAAGAAGTCACAAGATTCAATAAAATAGGAAATTAAAAATAATCAAATCAATCAAAAGAAGTCAAGAACATGGGAAAGTAACAAAATTTAGATGTGACAAATATAACATAAATACCAAAATGAGCATCTTAAACCTGGAGCCATTCACTATGACTAAATACTATAGTTAAAAGGCAGAGACTATCAGAAAAATCAAGCGGCTTACAACTCTACACTCTATAAGAAATGTACTTTAACTCTAAAACTTTAACTCTAACAAAAATAGATTAAAAAGGAAAAAGATGAGAGACCGAAGAGATAGTACAAGGTTTAAGGTGCATATGGTCAGTTTCATCTGCATCTGCTGAACCAGTTAGATGCCTGGTTCAGTTTATGGTCCCCTGAGCATCACAGGAAGTGATCCCTGAGCACAGAGCTCTGAGCAGAGTAGAGTGTGCACCCGCCCCTCACACCTCCTCCCCCAACAAAGGTGAGAAAAAATATACCATGCAAATGCCAATAAATGAAGGCATGGAATGACTCTAAGTATCAGACAAAACAGAATTTATACTAAGATCAGCAATAAAGATTATTCCATAACAATAAAGTCATTTCATCTAATAATATCTTCCAAACACAGTCACAAAGTACTGAGACAATTGAAAGAAGAAACAATTAACAATTATGTTTAGAGATTTTACACTCTTTCTTCAGTATTGATATAAAATAGATTGAAATTAAGTAGCAATGTAGAAGATTAAAATAATATCAACCACTTGAACTAACTGGCACTTGTAGACTAAATCATGCAACAATAGATTACATTTTCTTTTCAACCACACAAGTCACCAAAAAAAGACTGTCATAATATATTTAAGTTATTTTAAGTAGTTCAAAGAATATGACCACAAGAAAATAAACCAGAAATCAACAATATTGTGGAAATATGAAAACTCTCCAAGTATTTTTTTATTTATTATTATTTTTTATTTATTTATTGAATCCCTGTGGGAAAAGTTACAAAGCTTTCAGGTTTAGGTCTCGGTCATGCAAATATCAATCACATTTCCCTTTACCAATACTTATTTTTCACCACGAAGAACCCCAATAACCCCCCCCCCATGCCTGTGGGGCAGATGAATTCTAGTTAACACTCTATCTACTTTGACTAGCTTCATTGTTTCGATAAAAGTTGCACCATTATTATTTAGAGTTTACAACCCCCACCCCCAAATCAGCCATACTGAAAAAGCATTGTGAAATGATTTGCTTTCTACAGCTGGGTTCAAGAATTAAATGATGTCACGCAGCCGCTGTTGCGGGCGCGTGGTTTTGGATTTCTGCTATTTTACTTATTAACCCTGGAAGTATTTCTACTGAGAGTCAGATAATTAAGAGATTGGTTTCTGTGCTCTGGAGTCATGGCCGTGCCAGAGAGCCGCTCGTGGGGGGCAACTGGTGACCTCGGTAGGGCATGAAGGATGGGCCAGAACGCCCCCCATCCCATGAGGTTTCAGTCGCGCCCCCACCCCCGGCTCATACCTGCTCTCCACAAGGCTCCCATGTGGCTGCCATCTTTCTTTACAGAGGGGAGAGGGCGGAGGTCTCCAAGTATTTTTAAATTAAATGACACATTTATAAGTAACCTGTGAGTCAAACTATTTTGATCTAGATTAAACAAAAACGCAATATATCAAAAAATGTGAGATGCATATAAAGTAATAGTTGGAGAAAGATTTATTACCCTAATTGAACTAATTTCCAGTTTTAAAAGTGAGGTCACAAATCAATTATCTAAGCTTCCATATCCACAGAAAAGAGAAGAAAATAAAAATTAAGGTTGAAAAACAAGAATGGAAAAAATAATTTTAAAAATCAATAAAATAGAAAGCATATAAATAATAGAGAAATTTTGTGAAGCCAAACTTTAAAAAATATTGCCCAAATCTATAAAATGTTAATAGAAAAAAGTAAAGAAAAATATAAAATAGACAAATTATCAATACCAAGACCAATTCTACATAATTTAAAATAAGAATGTATTATGGAAACCACTGTACTGATAAATTCAGTAGCTTATTGATTGATGGATTGATTTTTGTTTTGTAGACATATCAGCAGTGCTCAGAGATTACTCCTAACTCTGTGCTCAGAGATAACCGTCAGTGGGACTCAAGGAACTGTATGTGGCACGATGCATTGAATCTGAGTTAGCTGCATGTAAAGTGAGCACTTGCCTCACTTTTGATTGTCATATCTCTCTAGTTCCCAATGTAATCATTCAAATGAAATGGAATTAAACAATAGACTGTCAAACTAACTTAAAAAGAGATGCATAAAATAATTACATATTATTAAATAAAGAGAATAACTTTGATATCCTAATTGTTGGAGAATGTATTAATATTTTTATTCCAAGGACTACTGTTTTTTGCAATATAGAATAGAGGAAATGAATCACTATGGGATCATTTAGTTCTATTACTCCTGCTGAGATTATAAGTATAAATGGAAAGAGAAACATGTGTAGTTTAGGAAAGATTGAGAAAATGCCAACTAATTATGGGTTTGAAATGGAAATATCAATATGAATACATGAATTCACTATGTGTACTTATAGAAGTTTATCTTTATCTATATCTAGAACTCTCCATTCATCCACTTATTTATATCATATTCTTCATACCAACTCAGTAACAACCTGCAACTCTAATGACCACATTGTGGCCTGGAAATACTATTTTGCATTTAAAATGCAACACTGCTTCTTGGAAAAATATATAATGTGAACCTGAATAGCCTAGAAGCTATGAGAAACTAGAGCCATGACAAAAAATTCAGGAACTGGTATAAAAACATCCTCTTCAGCCAGTAAGATAACAATATGTGTGTCAACAAAGAAAATCGCTATAATACTTGAACTCTATCAAATATTTCTAAGTCCACATACTTATTATTTGCAACTATTTTTCTCCAGAGTGTAAAATGGAACCAATTCATTGTCTTGAAAGCTGTGTAAATATAAAAGACAAGACTAAAACATGTATCCTGCTTTCATATTTGAACTGTATATAGGGTGAGTAAAACATCCTTATACCAATAGTCAAGTTATTAAGTTAGAGATAAATATTATGATGTCACCACCCACAATTAATCAATGATTTTAGGTTTTACACATAGATTTCTACTAACATCAAGAAATTAAAAAGAAGGGAAAACCAGACAAAATGTTCCACCACCTACAGTCTTGTTGAAGGAATCACATCTGAATCTAGTCAAGTATCAGATTCTAGGTTGTCGTTTTGTAGGAAATACAGAGGACAAAACATCATGTTGATCTGGACTATAGCCAAGCATTCAGCAGCATCTAGCTCAAATGACGCCCAGTTTATCAAGAGAAGAAAGAGGGAGAGAAGGAATGTGGTAGGAAGAAACTAGATTAAAAGGAGATGAAGAGACTTTAGACTTTTAAAAATGTGCAAGATTTAATTAATCAGCTAGTGTTTCCTTGAATACTGAAACCATAAAGTATCATAAGGACATGATTCCTACAAAGAGAAGATGATTTCGAGAGAGGGGTAAGATGCTACATCTGGGGCCAAATCCATGTTCTTTTGCTTGACCTCAGAGAATTCCAAGGTGTATCCCTTATGATAATTTTCTCTAGGCTATATTCTGCCTTATAAACTTTTCTAATTCTGAATTTTATTTTTCAGCAAGATGCCTATCTTTTTCTGTGCAAACACATGCTGCATACGGTTTTATCTGTCTCTATCTACCATGCTAAAAATGAGACATTTTTTAAGCATTGTTCCACAAATGGGAAAGAGTCTGAACAATCCATATCAAAATTTATATAATGGAATTGCATGGCAAAATGCAGTTGTTTGTTTTTTTATATCAACAAGTTGAAAACTAAAACCAAGGCAATCGAAAAGCTCTGACCTGTACTCATAATATGCAAACAATATCAAGCCACCCCTTCTTTACGTCCCTCCACCCTGACATGGACTCCTCTGAGGTCTGGCTGTCCCTTTGTCCTCAGCAATTAGCACAGTTTACACTTGAGTGATCATTGTTTTGACCTGCCCTAAGTCTCGGCATCCGGACTCCATCACCCACCATCTGTGCTCTTGCCAAAAAGACAGTTCAGCCTCTCTCCCACAAGCCCCGGAAGTGGGTCTTGGCCAGGGGCCAATCCTGTGACAGGCAGCCAAGGGACAGCGACTGGTGTATCACTCACGGTCTTGAGGAGCAGAGCTGATCAAAACCAGCTACATGAAAAGTTTGCTGTCTAGAATACTCACTGATTTAGGAAAGAAGGCAAAGTAAGACAAAAAAGAAGAAGAAAGGAGATGCATGAGAAAATGTAGGAAGGATGCCTAGTGAACCCATAGAGAAAAAAAAGGAAGGAAGGAAAGAAAGAAGGTAGGAAGGATGGAAGGAAGGAAGGAAGGAAAGAAGGGAGGGAGGGAGGGAGGAAGGAAGGAAGGAAGGAAGGAAGGAAGGAAGGAAGGAAGGAAGGAAGGAAGGGAGGGAGGGAGGGAGGGAGGAAGGAAGGGAGGGAGGGAAGGAGGGAAGGAAGGAAGGAAGGAAGGAAGGAAGGAAGGAAGGAAGGAAGGGAGGGAGGGAGGGAGGGAGAGAGAAAGAATAGGGGAAAGGGAAGGTGAAAGAAAGAAAAATGAAAGAACAAGAAAGAGAGGAAGAGAGATAGAAAGAAAGAGAGAAAGAAAGAAAGAAAGAGAGAGGAAGGAAGGAAGGAAGGAAGGAAGGAAGGAAGGAAGGAAGGAAGGAAAAAGAAAGGGAGCGAGAGAGAAGGAGAGAGAGGAAGGTGAAGGATCAATAAAGAAAACAGAAATGATGATTACATGACTAAAGGGAGCATATTCTTTTTGAAAAGTTGGCCAATGCTTACAAGTTTGCAACGGCCAACTAAAGTAGGCCTAAATAGTTGTTGAATTAAATCTCTCTCTCTCTCTCTCTCTCTCTCTCTCTCTCTCTCTCTCTCTCATTCTTCCTCATCCTTATCTAAATATTTATTTGTAGAAGGGTTTCCCTAGTAACTGTGAAACAGAAATTCCCACCAGCTCCACCAAAGACCAGAATGGCTTCAAACTATCATTTTGAGATTCTGGGGAGCCAGTGGTCAGACAGGGGTTGTGGTAGAGCGGGGGACAGCAAAGAACAGCGGTGACATCGACATCCTGAAGAGGTAGTCCCAAACTCGGTCAGAAAAGTGTTGAGTCAGCACCAGGGAAACGGAGGGTTCTCACCACCCTCAGGCCTCTCAAATACAGGCACTGGGATTTCTGAAGGTGGTCTAAAATGTTTGTTGATGCTTATCATGTCCAGGAAAAGAGATGTCTCAAACTGCCTAAAATTCTGAGGATGATCTTAGCTGTCCCCAAGTGTCAATGCTCGAGTGGGCCCAGTAACGTCTCCATTGGAGACTTTGTTTTTACTGTGTCTGGCATATCGAATACTCTCGGTAGCTTGCCGGGCTCTCCAAGAGGGGCGAAGGAATCGAACTCGGGTCGGCCATGTTGGCTGCTTGTAAGGCAAACGCCCTACCCGCTGTGCTATCGCTCCAGCCCTAAATGGATGGTAGACAAAACTTTTTTTTTTTTACTACAGATGAAGTATCAACTTTGCAACTCCTTAGCTATTTGGGTGCAAATAGTAGAGAATTCAATATTATTTTGATCATAATGTCCTACTCTAGTATTTAACATAAACGGGGAAGAGGAATGTAAAGTGTACATAACTCCTGCCTTTGTTTCCAGGCATCCAGTTCTAAATCAGAGATAGAATCCTGGACATCTATCCTTTATGTGAATATCTCTCATAAAAATTACAGTAATGCAAGATGAAGAAAACAAATCAAAGAGAACAGAGTGATTTATTCCTTACTGGTCCCATCTCTCTTTCTTAATATATGTCTGTTTATGGGCCTGGATATTGCTGAGTGCTCGCTCATGGTGCAGTTCAACATGTTCCCTTGTCCTTTTCATTTTCCATAAACTAGTAGCTGGAATCTGAGACTAGACTTGAAATAGAACATGTCTAACAGATATTCTCCTTTGGGGAGGCTTTGCCTCATGTTGATTTCTGACTTTGTCTTGAGGACCATCCTCTTGTGTGGTTCTTGGGTCTGTGACTGTACCATCAGTAGCTCTCCGTCTTTCTTCACTTTTGCCTTGGTTCAAAGAAACTTTTTATCACTTATCTGTCAATGCAGGAGCCTAAGAGGGAGAGAAGCATGTGTTGGAGGAAGTTTCTCTGACACCTCAGGAAGTGTTGGGGAATAGTTTTCCCCCCACGTGCCCGGACACATTGCACAGGTCTGGGCAGACATGGGGCAAAGGATGACAGGTATGCGGAGAAACACCTCTGGGAGCAGCTGATGGCGATTCACCTTATTGTCAGATACACATATATTTTATAGGTCGTGGTCACGGTCCTCCCATTGTTCATCGATTTGCTCCAGCGGGCTCAGTAACATCTCCATCGTGAGACTAGTTGTTACTGTGTTTGGCATATTGAACATTTTATGTGTTTGGCATATTGAATATTTTATAGAGGATCTTGGATTATGAGAAAGTCCAATCACATAAGTCTCAGCATTATTGGCCTATCACCTCTCCAACTCTACTTTACCCCTGTCCAATCCCAATCAAGGCTTGATGTTGTAGTTAGGATGACTTGCTAAGCATACATGACAGCTTCAGTGTCTAGGGCTCATGTGACTAGGAGGTCAAGTGAGTCTCAAGGCCAAACATAGGTGCTGACTGACTCCCTGTTGTTGCCAACTTTGCCCAGATACTCCGTCTTGTGAGACTTCACTTCTGGGCCACTTTGCAAGGTCGGGTCTTATCTGCTCCAATGTCTGTCACCATGCTCCACAGAAGAGTTAAAAAATGACAATTAGTTCATATTTCTTGAGAGGACCCCTTTGTGGTAAGGATGTTCTATAAACTTCCTTTACTGATCAATATGATCCTAATATAAAACACTCTAAAGGAAGTTTTGTTATTTTCCCTCTTTTATGATATGAAAAGGCCCTCCCGTTGATCGTCGATTTGCTCGAGCGGGCCCAGTAACGTCTCCATTGGAGACTTTGTTGTTACTGTGTCTGGCATATCGAATACTCTCGGTAGCTTGCCGGGCTCTCCGAGAGGGGCGGAGGAATCGAACTCGGGTCGGCCATGTTGGCCGCGTGTAAGGTGAACGCCCTACCCGCTGTGCTATCGCTCAGGCACTGAGTTTCAAAAGTTGTCTAAGATCTCACGGCTAATAAAAATTAAAGATTTAAACTCTGGTGTAACAAAGCAGGTGGATCTTGACACCACTATAGTACATTGAAGTTAGTGCTAAGAGGAATCTTTGACTATTTGTGGGGTAGATTAACACTACAATGGGATAGAACAAGATTTGGGAGAGTCCAACACTTGAACATTCTCCCACTGTTAGAAATAAACATCACTAAGACCACACCTGTTCACTGAATGTTCAAATCACTGTATCACTGTATCACTGTCATCCCATTGTTCATCAATTTACTCAAGCGGGTGCCAGTGACATCTCCATTCATCTCAGCCCTGAGATTTTAGCAACCTCTCCTTACTCATCTTTCCCAATGCTGCCATATTTGAGGCTCTTTCAGGGTCAGGGTAATAAGACCCGTTATTGTTACTGTTTTTGGTACACCGAACATGCCACGAGTAGCTTGCCAGGCTCTGCCGTGCGGGCGGGATAATCTCAATAGCTTGCTGGGATATATAAATATGTCCCTCTATGATTTGTTGCCTACTTGGGAAAAGAGTAAGGAGTGTCTTATGATGTGTTGCAGTTCAGGAATATGTTCACTCATATGTGAGGCTTGGCCTCTGAAACATGGTGGCAGTTGGGTAGTGGAGGTCAGCTGGGTCCCTTGGGGCAGGGAGGGCTCTCACCTGCCCCCTCTGGGGCACCCCAAGTGAAAACAGCCTGGCACGAAGTCCAGTTTCATGGTTATGGGGCCCTCATTTTATGCCCCCTTCCAGGAGAAGCAGCCATGATTTCTGGAGGGTGGCCGATGAGGAGATTATCTGGCGAATGTTCAAGTAACTGAAATAACTGAGGATTTCAATTTTTGTTCACAATAATCTCATGAGATAGGAAAATTGACATTTCAAGGAATTCAACAATGTATTGAAGGCCACTTGACTAGAATTGGCAAATGTTAGGTCCATTTTCCAGTTTAGTCCAAGCGAAGGTCTCATTACCATCTGTGGGATAACACCCCCAACCACAGAGCCTGCACTCACATCCCTGGGGGCTCTGACCGCAGGTCTTTTTCCTCACCCACATTCCTTGGGGATGATGGATGTGTAGCAACAAGAGTATTAAGATCTGAGTTTTGTATATTGTTTTAGCATTTGTGTAGCACTAAGTAAGGAATAGAGTTACTTCATGTTCCAAATATGGTTGATGTTGAGCTGAGATTTTTTTTCTCAAATTGACCATACATAAAATAAAAGTAGGTTGAATGCAGAATAAGTCTTAACATAAAAATTACTGTGAAAATACAGAGAGGCACTTCAAACTCTAAAGATTTCATTGTATCATAACTACCGCAATGTGGCCCATCCCTTGAGATTTAGGAGTTTGACCATATTTTTCTCAACATTTCTGATTTTTCTCTCTAAGGCAAATCTGGCACCTCTTGAATTTTGACTTCTTTTCATCTTTTACAAGCAATGGCGCCATTTAAAGTAAATAAAATTGCATTATGTGTCTACTGAGTGTGAGAACACGAGCTCAAAGATTAGATAAGACAGGCAGACACAAAAATGAGTCATTTTCAGTTAGTGGCATGAACAGTGTTGGAGTAGGGTTTGAGAAAAAAATCTACAAGGCGGAGTTGGTCTGCTCTTTGCATCAGGAGCTAAAACCAGGTAGAAAGAAGCATAATTCTTTTTCTACAGGAATAAGGACAATTAGAAGGACAGTAAAAGGTATTGTCTGGTGTCATGTGTGGTGCCATACTGGTTTGGGATGCATCAACCAGCAAGTGCTTCTGGGTAAACTATTCTCTGAACTTTGGTTTTCTCATCTATCATACAAAGAGGCTATCCTGAATTGCCTCCAGACACTATGCAACTTAGGATTCTCTAACCGTAGATGACAGAGCTATCATATAGCAGGTAGGGCATTTGCCTTGCACACAGCTGACCTGGGCTTGATCTCCAGCATTCCATATGGTCCCTTGAGCCCACCAGGAATGATCCCTGAGTGCAGAGCCAGGAATAAGACTGGAGCACTGCCGAGTGTGACAAAAAAAAATCATCTAACTGTGATCTATAATGAATCTCTCTAAATCAGATCCATGGCACATCCAGCCCACAGCCCTGACTTTGAATGTGTTATCAAAGAATATATCATAGCAGTTTACCTGCTCCTGACACACACCATAAAGCAAAGTGCCTTGGAATGGAAGTTTGCCCTGTTGTCTGCCTAGAGAACTTTGGCCACTTACCAAAGTCTGACAGTCATCAGCAGGCAGATGAATCTGGCTGTTCCTGGGGTTTATTCAGTTGCTGGACTCACGGATCATTTCTTTTTCTCATTATTGCTTCCCTTTTGGGTTGTCTTAGCACTATTAATCTATTAATCCTGGCCTCATTAAGGATATTTGCTTATGATCAGGGTAAAGACAGGCCATAGAGAACCTTGGTGACAGTGAGAAGACAGGATGACTTCCTAAGATTTTCAGTATATTCAAAACTGTGTATATTACAAAGAGGAGTGTGCGTTTTTCTCTTGGGGAGGCAGGAGTGGTTCTCAAGCAGTGCCCAGGAGACCTGAGGGCTAATCCCAATGATTCTCAGTCAATCTGGCATCAGCTGAATATGAGGGCCCATGGATATAGTGTGTCTCAGTCTCTGCAATGTTTAGGATCACCAGGGTCACACCCAGCAGTGTTTGATGCTCATGAGTCTAAATGGTACCTGGGATCAACCCCCTGTACCACTGCACCAGCCCTGGGACATGGTTTTTTTAGAATGAAGCTCTGAGCATTCATCTGTGTGTTGCATTGGGGTTTGTTTTGGGCATTTCTTCATAGTGAGGAACATAGATGATGGGAAAGGTCCAATAGGTACTCAGTGACATTTTAGGTCAGTACCAAAGAAGTCCACCATAAGCCAAAATCAGAACTAGAAAAAGTGTTCTCTTTCAGTCCTGTTTAAGGTGTGACCTAGGCATTTACTCTTCTTGGATCTTTTCAATCCTCTGAGTCCACTAATGGTGGCCGTCTCCTTTTACAACACCAAATGCATCTTTCAATGTCATAGATCAGTATCAACCAAGAGGACACTTTTCCCTTCTTGTTTAGACCTTTGCCATGGATATGTTCCCACAATACAAACAAATAACAGGCTGTAGAGAGCGTGTGCAGTGCTAAGCCTGCCAATGCTCAGGGCAGTGTATTCTTGGCCTTGTGTCTGTGATAGTATAATGGATGAATTATTAATGATGATTTATCACCAGGATAAAGGAAACTTGTAGGCGATTCTCTCCAAAGACAAGAGTACAAAAGACTATGCCTAGGGCTTAGGCTTTTATTAGTGGTAGATGAACATTTGCAATAGAATAATGGAGAAGATGTTTGGTATATTTTTACCCTATATTCAGCCAAGCATTTAATAAATACTAATTCACTGATTTTGAAAATAGTCTCATGTATAAGGAAATACTATTTTTACAGTTTCCTCACTGCTTTAGGGGTTGAGAAATTAGGCATTGGGTATATGTCCTGTTGCTTTTGAAAACCATTCCTTAAAAATCATATTTGTTCTTTCAAGCACTCTTTAAATTCAAGTTCTCAAATCAAATAATTTCTTTTTGTAAATAAGAGAAAATTCCATTACACTAGGAATTGTGTAGGAAATGCAAGCATTTGTTTTCATTGTGCCCCAGCAAGAATTTTGGGGAACCCTTAATAATTTCAGTTATTCTCCATCAGTTTCCCATCTATTCATTGCTTGAAATCCAATTAAAAGAAAATTTCAACAGCTTCCCAACTCCAAGTATAGTTAAATATAGTTAATAGATCTTACCAAAATGTTTCTTGGTAGTGACCTCCTATATTTTTGAGAATTAAAAAGTAAAGAGCATGTGTGCTTTATAAAATATTTCAAGCTCCAAGTATTTTATTTTCAGAGAATTCACCATACACCCAAATGGCTGATACAAATGTGTGGAGAAGAGAAAGAGGAAACAAAGAATTGGCATCAAGAACCAGGATGGAGAAGCTTATCTTTTGGTTTATTTTTGACATCATCATCATTAACAGCAGCAACATAATCATTACTAATTCAAAACATTCATTTATCACCTTGCAATTCACATGTGACATGTTAAGCAACAATTGATTGAATTCTTAAAAAAAATTCCCTATCAGATAAGTATAGGTGAATCTATCATGTCCTCCTCTGTTAGAGATCTGAGTATTCTCAAAGTTCAATCTGTCTGCATGAAACAAGGTGAATAATCAGTTATAGGACCTGCAAAACATCAATATATTACTCATCTCTTTTTTTTCTAGCTTTGATTGTAATCAAACTGAGATAAAATAATAAATGTTTAGATAATAAGATGTTTCCACTATGATTCATCAGGTTGAAGAACAGCATTTAGATGTGTGGTAAAAGTGACCCTTTTATTTATTTATTTTTGGTAGGCCCACACCCAACAGTGCTCAGGTCTTACATCTGGCTTGGAGATCACTCCTGGAGGGCTCGAGGAACTCTATGGAGAGCTGGGGATAGAATCCAGGTTGGTTATGCTCTAGGCAAATACCTTACCTGCTGTGCTATCACTTTGGCCCCAAAGTGATCCCTTTATTGACCTCCTTTTAAGTACAAACATCATGGACAACCATGAGTATATGGTTTAACAAATAGAGAGTTAAAGCATGTTCAGTACTCTCCCATGCAAGCAGAATCTGAAGAAGGAATAGATGAGCCATACAGGTTCAGTTACTCATCTTCCACTCACCAATTGTTGATCTAATTCAAAAAGCTTACCAAACAGAAAAATTACTTCTTCTATTTGGAGGATACGTCAATAAGGAGCTTGAGGGAAGTTAGTGGTGTTCTAGAAAGCACCCAAGATAGCACAGAGGTTAAGGTTTATGCCTTGTATACAGTCGACCCCAGTTAGATCCCTGGTACCACATAGTCTTTCAAGCCTCCAGGGTATGGTCCTGGAGGTACCCTGAGTACCATTGAGGCAGCCTGAGTAATCCTTTCCTACAGGGCTCGAGCACCACCCATTATCAGGCTCGTTGCATTGAATGGCCATCCTGGTTGGCCAAGGATCATGGGAAGGAATCCAGACTCCTTAGAACTATTCTGGACACCCCTCAAAAAAGTGTGTTGTAATGAATGCCCCTCTATCTGAAAGGACCTTCAGAGGAGGAGATATGAATTCCCTTCCTTAATATGGACCCTTTACCTGAATTTCCCACCATTTTACTTTGGTGTGAGACCCAAAGATAGTTGTTTTGTTTTCTTGTTAATTTTAATGCTTTCCATTAGGTTGGCTGGTCAGCCAGTCCTGGTCAGTGGAAATAGAGATGGGAGATTTTGCCAATACAGAGAATTCCAGCAGGAAATTCTGAATTATCTCCACTGTGAGAGATAACGTGTTTGATCCCAAGGCATTATTAGTTGATCTCTCTCAGAGCAGTTCTCCTTCTAAACAACGCCCAGGTGAGTTGCTCATGTTACAGAAGATTAAAGCAGGTGCCTTTCATCTCCAACCCTTATACCTCTAATTCACCCCCCAACACTGAATGAATCTCACCAATAAAAAACTTCTCATTATCTAATGTTTTTGTTGTCTCAATCTTGACATTTTGATGTCTTTCTATACACATTCCCTTCTTTATCTCCATCTCCCACTTAACTTTCCTAGGAATATACCTTTCATCTATTTTATAAGCTAAAACATGTAGTGGAAAATCAACACCAGGGAAGATGTCCTCCTCTGTTAGAGATCTGAGTATTCTCAAAGTTCAAAATTTCACACTGTAGCATGTATAGTAGCACTGTAGCACTGTCCTCCCGTTGTTCATCAATTTGCTCGAGTAGGCACCAGTAGCATCTCCATTGTGAGACTTGTTGTTACTGTTTTTGGCATATCGAATATGCCACGGGGAGCTTTCCAGACTCTGCCATGTGGGTGGGATACTCTCAGTAGCTTGCCGGGCTCTCCAAGAGCGACAGAGGAATCAAACCCGGGTCGGCTGCATGCAAGGCAAATGCCCTATCCACTGTGCTATTGCTTCATCAGCACTTACAGTAGGTTAGATAAGTTGTGGGCCAACTCAAAGAGGCAGCTGGTCTGTGAGGAACAGGTGATTCCTAGAGAAATACTCAGGAAACTGTCAAATAGGTGTGATGAAGGCTGAGCAATGAGAGAAGCTAAACTGTTTCATTAAAATACCATGACGATCTCCAAATTTTAGGATGACATTGTCTAATTTCTCTTCTCAAATAAGATCAAAATTAATATTGAAATTGGACATGAAGAGTGAAATGAGTCAGAAGGAGAGGAACAGATAAGATGATTGCACTCATTTGTGGGATATTAAAAAACATTATATGAGATTCATACCCAAGGACAGTAGGAACAAGAGCCAGGAGGATTGGTTCATGGTTGGAAGCCTGCCTCAGGTACTGGGGGAGAAGACAGTTGGGTAGAGAAGGGACCACCATGGCAAAGATAGTTGGAAATGATCACTCTGGATAAGAACTAAGTACTGAAAGTAGGTAAAGAAACAAACATGATAACCTCTTAGTATCTGTATTGCAAACCATAATGCACAAAAGGAGAGAGAAAGGGAAAGAGAGAAAGAAGGAAAGTGCCTCCCATAGAGACATACTGGGTGGAGTGGCAGAAGGGAAACCGGGGACATTGGTGGTGGGAAATGTACACTGGTGAAGGGATGGGTGTTGGAACATTGTATGACTGAACCTCATCGTGAACATCTTTGTAACTGTGCATCTCATGGTGATTCATTAAAAAATTATATAATATGATAGATCACTGGCTAAGAGCGATATTAGGAGATCAACAAGAGATGTTAACTATAGTTTGCAGGCGAAGAAGATTCTCTGTATCTCTTATAGTAAAAGAAATTAAATTCAAGAAGTAAGCTTGTGTTTCTCATTTTTCTATTAAGCGCGAGCCCATCATCAGTTATATTTTTATATATTAATTTTATTTTGATATATTTTTACATATACTGGTCAAGAGAAAAAACAAAGCACTCAGTAAGCCAAGGTAAGGAACAGGATAGTCTACATTAGAAAAGATTTGAGAGGGGAAGAGTTGTTTCCATGGTACCAACTCATAAGCCGTCATTGTGCATGCCTGTGACTTTTCTGAATTTGAAATGAATTAAGTATAGAACTTCCTGCAGGGAAAGGTTAGGAACTTTTTCAGCATTTTGAGAATTTATGATTGTTGACAATAGTAAAAGTTTTGTCTCATATTTATTACGTCTATGGTCCCTGAAGTGTTTGTCCTTCTTTATGTCATAGAAAAATAGACTATGTTTTTTTTTTTTTTGGTGGCGGGGTCACACCCGGTGATTTTCAGGGGTTACTTCAGGCTCTGCACTCAGGAATTACTTCTGGTGGTGCTCAGAGGACTATATGAGATGCCGGGGATCAAACCCCAGGCGACCTTGTGCCAGGGAAATGCCCTACCATCTGTGCCCAGATTTCTATCTTCTTTAAACTATTGGTGGGTGTGTAAACTCACACAACTTGGGGGGCACGGCACCCACATGGCGGCGGCTCTATCTCTCCCGCCACCCGCGTTCGGTAGTCTCACCCTTCTACCACCCCGGAGAGGTCGATGGCGATGGTCAGGCGGGGGAAGGAACGAGGGCCAGGCTGGTTGGTATTAGTCGTAGTTTATTCTGATTCTTTCCTCTTCTCCCCTTGTCTCTCTATCTCTCTCTCCTTTGCCCAATCTACTGTCCCTATATCCCCCTCCAAGAGCAATTCGGGAAGACAATGACATAGGTGTGGTCACAATCAATAGGGGTGGAGATCAACAGGGGTAGAAATCTTAGCCTCAGGGAAGACCGCTCCTAGGACAGATCCTTCCTTAACAGGAGGACCCACCCTAGAGCAGAATTCCATGGGCGTGCCTCTCCTCTCCTTGTCCGACAAGCATATAAAATATTATATAAATCATTTTGTATGGATACAGTAAGAAATATCTTAAACTTATAGAATTGCTCTCCTAGGGCCATCTCGATCTCAGACTACGGTGCTCAGGCCAGATAGTCTTTCCCACCCCTAGCAGGATCCTAGTCTTGTCGTTACCTTTGGATCATGACAGCATTTGTCTATGATCAAACTCTTAACTTATAGTTAAGAATCGTGGCACTTTGGCCTGGCCCATTTCGCTGCCAGGGTAGCTCACTGCTTGCCCTGGGTCCATTCAGTCCCTCGTCGGGACCCTGCTTTTGGGGTGTTAGGAACTATGGGCAACTGAGGCTTAAGTCGAGAAAGATGATGCCCGGGAGTGAATAATATTCAAGGCCAATCAAATCCTAAATTACAAAGCATAATGTTAACGGTCTTCCTGTATCTATACAAAAAGGATATTACTTTAAAGTAAACTGTTCATAAGGCATAAGGAGAGGAGAAAGGCAATATTTCACTCATACATATAAAATCATAGATTTCTGGGAAACTGATCTTACAAACTAACAAAGTCTGATTAAGGGGAAAGCTGATTAACTGGGTAGGAAGGAGAGCATAGGAAAGACTGTTTACATGTATACATGTAAACACAATGGAAGTGGAAGTGCCTCTGGAGCACTGTGGTGGGTGTAACCAGATTGATGGGTGTAACCAGATTAATGGGTGTAACCAGATAAAACCTAAGCTTCTTGAAGGACAGAGCAATGTTACCCAACAGGTGGGAATTGTATATTTATTTTGGTTCATTGGATTATTCGTCAACAGCAGCAAAACCCAATTCTACCAGACAAATCAAACAATAAATCTAACCAATCCTTGCTAAGAATCTCTGATTGTGTGAATTTGGGTGATCCTCACCATCTAACCAGGTAGTTTACAATTGTTCCTTAGTCTTCACTTCACACTTTTACCTATCTCTAAAATAATCCAGAAGGGAAAATTCAAAGTCATCTCTCATCTCTACATATTCAGAGCCCTCAATGTGGGCTTCCTGATATTCAGGAATATGTTGAAACTTTGAAAAACTTACTGACATCTCATATCCCAGCTTTTTCTTTCTAACCCATGAACTATTCTCTTCTTAGCTCCAACTGTTCTCTATAATCTCAAGTGACCAAATACTTCCCGATAGTTGTTTCAACTAATACTCCCTTCCCTTTCTCGTGAGATTGACATTTTTTGGGGGGAGGGGAGTAGTGCTTTGGGCTACTCCTGGCTCTGTGCTCAGGTCTCCCCAGCAATATTTTGGGTACCACGTGGTGCTGAGATTAGACCTGGATCTGCCGCATGCAAGTTTAGTATCTCAACCCTTTTTGACACTTAGCAAGATTTTTTTTCCTTTTTGGGTCACACCCAGCAATGCTCAGGGGTTACTCCTAGCTCTGCACTCAGGAGTTACTCCTTGGGATACTTAGGGGACCATATGGGATGCCGGGGATTGAACCTGGGACGGCCACGTGCATGGCAAACATCCTACCCGCTGTACTATTGCTCTGGCCCCGACGCTTGGCAAGTTTGAAGTCAGCCTTGTAATTAGAAGCTTGTAAGGAGTCATGAGACTGAGGGGGTGGGAAAGGCAATTCTTTGAGAATGAGTCTTTGTAAAATCTCGACCTCTGTTCTCCTGCCAGTGAATACCTTGCAACACTGGACATGTGGGCTGTTAAGTTTTCAGGTTGTAATAAAGCTGGAGAGCAGAGAGTGGAAGTAGAGCAAGTTCAAAATCATAAATCTTGCTGTTGCTTCATCTTTTTAAATAAGTCCTTTCTTGGTTTTTTCCTACAAGTCTTTATTTAATATCCAGACTTTCACCAAAGTTCGTTCTGACCATTTTTGACAACTTTGACTTGCTTTTGTGGATTGGCAAAACATTGAAAATGTCTTATTTTGTTAGTTTTGTTGACCCTTTATCATTTCTTTATTTTAAAAAAAGGAGAGAAAATGAGACTCAGGTAGAAAATGCTCAGAACAGCTAACCTGTGATATTTTTTTTTTAGTTTGAGAAATCTTCTTACCATAATTTAATTCACTCTCCCATGTCCTGTTTCATTGATGGCTCATTGTTGCAGAAGGAACTGCCTGCAGTCGGGAGAGCATAGACTTTAAAGAATACAATCAGTGATTATTTAGGTTGAAGTTGGACAGTGGAGGGGGGAGGGGAGCGTGGTATCCTGGGAACGTTGGTGATGGAGAATGTGCATTGGTGGAGGGATGGGTGTTCCATCATTGTATGACTGAAACTCAAACATAAAATTTTGTAACTATCTCACAGTGATTCAATAATAATAATAATAATAATAATAATAATAATAATAAAATGCTAAGCAATAAAAGGGGAGGGAAAAAATGGAAGCATCTAAACCGAGGAAGATTCAATCATGCTTGGTCGTGAACTAAGAACCCTCATCATACATTATACCTTATGAGTCATCTCCTACATTGCTAGAACACCACCAGCACTCCACACTCTTCCTCTTGCTATCAGAAATATCTGTGGGTAATTACTGCTTATTTTTAATTTGTTATATTTCCATGTTGTTCTTCCAATAAACCATAGACCACACTTAGTTGAATCGGTTCATTATAGTCCATAAGATATTTCTTAATTTTCCTGGGTGACTTTATTCAATCCCTTGACCCTGAATTTAATCTCAAACATGATGGTTACTAAATCAGTTTCATTAGTCATGACCCTTGCCTAAGTTGCATCTCTGATTCGCTATTCAGCAGATTTACTTTAAGGCTTATTGACATTAACAACATATCCAAACTCAAACTCATGCTTTTTACCCCCAAATAGGCTGCTTCTTAATGTTTTCCATTTACATAAACAAAATTGTAGACACCCTACAATAACACCGGCAAAAGGAAACATTAGACTCCAGAGTCTACCCTTTGCATGACCTATTAGATTCATTTCATATAAATTTTTTTCAGAATAAGTAATATTATATGGCAGAATAAGCACTTTAAATACCAAATTTTAATATGGGGAAAGTCAGTTCAATATACAGTGGGAGACCCTCACACATCAAACATGCTGCCCAAGATTATTGTGTTGGGGCTGGAGTGATAGCACAGCAGGTAGGGCATTTGCCTTGCCTGAGCCAGACCCAGGTCCAATTCCCAGCATCTCATATGATCCCCCAAGCACCGTCAGGAGTAATTCCTAGGTGCATGAGCCAGGAGTAACCCCTGTGTATTGCCAGGTGTGATCCAAAAAGCAAAAAAAAAAAAGTTGTGTTAAGGGAAATCAGAGATGGAATACACACATTAACTCTTAACTAACCTGGTCTATACATAACACATGCCAGTTATATTTGTCATTCATATCTAATTGGGAGGTTTTAATGCAAATACAAGAAGCTTGAAGAATATATGGGAATAAACAAAATGCTTAAAAAACAATGTCAATCTAATCACATTATTACCTTTCTATCACCCTAGTCCAAAACGCCATTATCTTTGACCCAGGGCCTGTCATTATTTCTAACTGATCTTCCTTCTTCTGATCATTAATCCTCATTCCCAATCCCAATATGGCCAACTTATTTTCCCATTTTAGTTATCTATCACATTCTGTCCTCCAAGCTATAGTTAAGATAGTCTTGTCAAGTATAAGACAGATGATGTCACTTCTTTGCTCCAAACTTTCATAGGCCAAAGCCCCTATTTTACCTTCCAGGACGCTACACAATTTGAGCCCTGGATATTTCTCTGATCTCCTTTCTATCATTTTCCCACCAGGTTCACTTTGCATTCAGCACCCTCACTTGCATGCTCTCTTCAGCACATTAATTTTGCTCCTACTCAAAGTTTGCTTCTGCTGATAATGTGCTTTCCTCAAATTTTCAATGGCTCATTGACAACACCCCAGTTCTCCTTTTATTCCTCTGTTGGTTTGCATCTTCTTGGAAGGACTATCCTTTATACTTTAGTATAAAAGAGTCAATTAACTGCCCCATATCTTACTCATAGCCCTTGGCCTTCCCTTCCTTATTCTTTATTTTTTTCTTTTTGGTTTGTTTTGGGCCACACCCAGAAGTGCTCAGGGGTTGCTCTTGACTCTGCACTCAGGAAGTGGTACATTTGAAGGACCATGTCAGATGCCAGGAAATGAACTCACGGCCACATGCCAGGAAAGTGCCCTACCTACTGACTATATCTTCAGCCCCTATTTTATTATTTATTGTCTGTCTCCAATATCTGAATGCAAAGCCAGTAACTTTAGGGATCTTGACTCTTCTGCTTACTGTTGTCTTCTCAGGACCAATAGCAGTGTTTGGACCACCATGAGTTCTCAGCAGGCATTTTCCTAATACATTAATAGATTAATAAGCTAATATGAGTAATTAATAAAACATAAATATTAATTAACACTGTAGCACTGTCGCACTGTCCTCCCATAGTTCATCGGTTTGCTCGAGCAGGCACCAGTAACATCTCCATTGTGAGACTTGTTGTTACTGTTTTTGGCATATTGAATATGCCATGGGTAGCTTGCCAGGCTTTACACTGTGCGGGTGGGATTCTGTCGGTAGCTTGACGGGATGTCTGGGAGGGACAGAGGAATCGAACCCGGGTTGGCCATGTGCAAGGTAAATGCCCTACCTGCTGTGCTATCTAGCCAAAGTAAATCATATAAATATTTTAGGTGAGACTTAATCCACTCAAAATGGAGATGTTGAAATCACTTTATAGAATTCTATTATTTAAATGCAAGAGTGTTTAATGTACCTGAACACCCTTGAGGTGCATCAAGAACAATAAAAGGATTGTGCTGATATGATGGTCACAGGGTAGGGATATGCCTGAGAGCTCAGTTGCTTGGACATTTTTGTTTTGATGTTTAATTGACATAATATTATATTAGATGTACAATCCAATGAATTGATATATGTATATATGGTATACTTTCTGATAGTATTTCTAATATGCTCAATAACATATTTTAATAGATTAATAAAAGTATTAAATAATTTTTTGAAGTCAAACAGATTTTATTTGGAGGATTTTTGAAGGGAAGGAAGAGAAAAATGGGAGAGAGTAGAGAGTAAGAGAGACAGAGTAATGCACATAAGAGAGAACGTGGGCTTCTCCAAGTGCAGAGAGAGCCCCTACACGCATCCCAGCATTAGATAGGAAAGCACAAAAGTACACATCGCAAGAGGGGAGATGCGGGTGACACATGTGCTCAGGCACCACATGTGCTTGGCCACGTGGGTGCAAGCAGCACACGGGCTTGGGCAGCATATTAATAAATATTAATTAGAAGCAAAAAAATAAATAGAGCTCACAGACTTATATGTCTAGGTCTAAACTAACATCTCCCTGGTAATATTTGTGCAATTCTGCCTGTAGTTTCTTGAGATTTTCTTAGAGTCCCACAGAATCTTTAGGCAAAAATTTCTTATGAACCTACGCTCTATTTTTCTTTATTAATTACTAACACCAGTCACTAGAGAAATGGGAAACTGGAATAAAACCAACATGTTTCATGAAATCTTGCTGAATATATTAATGACAACCAAGAGAATTTGTTCCAGAAGTTCAAGAGAGCAAATGAAGCTGTAGACTCCTTGACTAAGTTGCGTATCTTTGGAAAAGGGCCTATGTATGCATGAGGCAGTGAGATTTGAAAATATACAATTCAATCTTCACTGATAATGGAATATTAAATTAGTGGCGAAGAGCGAAGGAACTTCTACTTAGCTGTCATGGCTGCTTCAGCGAGTTTAGCCTGTAAAATTTAAATGGGGTGTGGAGACCAGGCATGCTTCATTTCTGCATTTCATACCCTATCTGTAACACTCATTTCTTTTGGCTCTCCCACCCAAATTTTCTTACTTTAACCATTCACTCCCAGTAAGCGAATTCCTTAAAACAGACTCCAGAGAAATGTGACAGCCAGGATTGTTGGTTATTGTTTTAATTACCTTCTTTTAATAACAACAAAAAATGTTATTTGATTCTTTCTTGGGCTGGAGTGATAGCACAGTGGTAGGGCATTTGCCTTGCACGCAGCCAACATGGCCGACCCGAGTTCGATACTTCCGCCCCTCTCGAAGAGCCCGGCAAGCTACCGAGAGTATCTCGCCCACACGGCAGAGCCTGGCTAGCTACCCGTGATGTATTCGATATGCCAAACACAGTAACAACAAAAGTCTCCAATGGAGACAATACTGGGCCCGCTTGAGCAAATCGATGAACAATAGGAGGACAGGACAGTGATTCTTTCTTAAGCAATTCTGTGATTGTGAAGTTGTTAGTTGCCATGCATACACCCATGGTTCACAATAGGGATCCAATAAGAAGTTTCTCTGGGTTATGTGTATGCTCTTTATCACCATACTCAGGATCTATTTCAGTGAAAATCCAGATAAAGGAAGAAATGCATTCATTCATACTGCTCACGTACATAGCAAAGATTTTGATAAATTCTAGCCTAAAGAAATCTATGAAACTTTGCTCATAGATTTCTAAATATATCTTATACCTGTTTAATGACTTAAAGCTGTTTTAATTCTCCCTAATTAAGTGGTACATAAGATGGGCAATACTTCCTGACTGGGGCAGATTGCTTTACAGACCTGGGGTGTCACAGCGGTACAAGACTCTGGTAGCATAGAAGTGGGGACCAAAGAAAACCAAACATGAAAACCAGTCCTTTCTACTTAGTGGATAAGTATTAAAATGTAAGGTGGGTCTCTGTTGGGTAAAATACTTAACCCCACTTTAGGAGCACTTATATAGTCCAATCCCCTTATGATGCTGATGAAAAATACACCCTGAGAAGGGAAATTAGCTATGTATCATCGTGCACAGGTCAAAGTTAGAACTAAAATTAGTTCTACATTCTTCCTATTCTCTTTGACTCTTTAAGACCACATTTTTTTAATTGTAATTATATATTATGGGCTGGAGCGATAGCACAGCAGTAGGGCATTTGCCTTGCATGCGGCCGACCCGGGTTCGATTCCTTCGCCCCTCTCAAAGAGACCGGCAAGCTAGAGTATCTCGGCCACATGGCAAAGCCTGGCAAGCTACGTGTGACGTATTTGATATGCCAAACACAGTAACAACAAGTCTCACAATGGAGATGTTACTGGGCCCACTCGAGCAAATTGATGAACAACAGGAAGACAGGCATTCTCACATTCTAGTGGATTCCATCAATATAGGCTGGATAATATAGCTACAGTGCTATATTACTATGCCTTAAAAAAGCCTGCAAAACAAAAATCCAGTTGCTCTTAAGGAGAAACTTTCTTACAGACATGGTCACGGTCCTCCCTTTGTTCATGGATTTGCTCAAGCGGGCCCAGTAACGTCTCCATCATGAGACTTGTTGTTACTGTGTTTGGCATATCGAATACATCACGGGTAGCTTGCCAGGCTCTGCCATGCGGGCGAGATACTCTCGGTAGCTTGCCGGGCTCTCCCAGAGGGGCGAAGGAATCGAACTCGGGTCGGCCATGTTGACCGCTTGTAAGGCAAACGCCCTACCGCTGTGCTATCGCTCCAGCTCCTTACAGACACAAAATAGCAATTTTAGTATCTTCACAAATATTTCCTTGTGAAAAATATGGAGATGATGGATGAATCAAAAACACAAGTAATACAGCTGCTGGAGCCATAGTAGAGTGGGTAGGGCTTTAACCTTCCAAGAAGCCAACCTGGATTCAATCCTTGTTATCCCATATGGTTCCCGGAGTACCACCTGGGCTAATGTCTGAGTACAGAGCCAGGAGTAACCCTTCAACATCACCGGGTGTGTCCCAAAGCCTCCTTTCCCTGAAAAGAAAATTAAATAAATAAATTGAAGCAATACAGAGGGGGGAAAATCAAGATTCATTTTAATGTGGCAACTAATATATGCCAGACACTTTGAGAATACCACATTTGTTTTCCATAATAAGCAAGTAGTATAAAGATCCCTTAAGCATTTTGCATAAAAATAAATTGAGATTTAGACAAATTAGCTAAGATCCCCAAGAAAACAAAGGAAGTAAAGTAGCTTTAAAATTTGAGTATCTTTCCTGAGATGATACTAATTCCAGTCTCCAACCCTGGACTTCTGTACTTAGAAATACTAACTAAAATGTATTTCTGTGTCAATTACAGCTCTGCTATTCAAAAGTAACAGTTGATTTAACTCAAGTAGGCTTAAACAAAAAACTGTGTATTGTTGGACGGCTACTGGAGCTCCTGAAATCCAGGGAGAAGTTGAACAACCTGGATGTGCAGGGGCATTAAGCAGTTGAAGTGTGTGGGAACACTGCCCAGTGTTATGCTGTTGAAAATGCTGACTTGTTCCAACTCTATTCTGTTTCTCAGGTCAACTCTTGAGAGATATAATAGCTCCGATTCAGTTTCAATCAGATATTTACTCCTGGTCCAACCAGTTGTGTTTGTGAGCCTAGGGTCACACAGCAGAAACAAGTAATAGACCATTACTATGGACAGGGTGGGAATTTCCAATAGTTCCCATGATCATGGATAGATGGCTGATCCTTCGTAACACTGAATAAGCTAAAGTTTCTTTTGCATCCTTTATATTCCTCTCATAAAAGGCCTTTCCATTACTTCATTGTCTGATTTCTTCAAAGAGTTATGTCATCTTTATATCCTTTCCCTCTCATCAAACTTGCTGTGGGAGAAAATTCTCTACACTAATTGTGACACATACTTCTGACTGATAAGATTTAATGCTTTACTCCTCCAAGGAGCTTTGCATTTTAAGACATTATAATGCAATACGATCCAGCCTATATTGATGGGATCCACTAGAATGTGAGAATGCCTGAAAAAATAATTGGTTCTCTTTTCTTTAGAAGAACTCCAAGATGGATAGAGCTTAATTCTTTCCCACAGAAGCATGTGATTGATAATTGTCACCAAAATAATGATCTAAAGCTATAAGATGAAATCTTTGGGGTCAGAAAGGAGTTTTGAAAGAACTTTCATCAAATCACTATGGGACATTTGATTGTCTTACCTGTAATATTCCCTAGAGTTTTCATGGAGTAGAAAGGAGAGGTTCATAGAACTACAAAAATACTCAAAAGACAACCCTAGAGTGGGGACAGAAAAGGATAGAGCAAGGACATCAGGTTAAAGCCTGGGAAACAAAGGAATACCATCCAACAAAATAAATCTTGTAGCCAAGTACCCCTTAGGGAAATAGTCCTCCTGGGACTATTGGGTCCACGTCATGGAACATTCCATGGTAAAGGCTTGTCTCTCGTTGGGTGTCTGCCAGGACATGTTCTGGTCATTCTTATCCCCTAGGGAGGCAGAGAAAAGTGGAGGAGTAAATCTTCATCCTGATCTCATCCATGACAATACCTGCAGTGAAAGAAAGTCTCTTTGCGTATGAGATTAATACCCAAGAATAGCTGAGATCAGCACCAGGAGGATTACTCCATAACTTAGAGGCCAGCCGGGTATCCTAGAGGAAAGGGCTATTCAGATAGAGAAGGGAGCACCAAATAAAGGATGTTTGGAGGATCCTCCCAGGAGGGGAGATGCATGTCGAAAGTAGACTATGGACTGAACATGTTTGCCACTCAATGCCTCTTTTGCAGACCACAACACCCAAAAGGAGAGAGAGAACACAGGGGATTGCCCTGCCACAGAGACGGGGGGATGGGGGGATGGGGGTGGGAGGGATATTATCCATGGTGGTGGAAAATGGGCACTGGTGGAGGGATGGGTATCTGATCATTGTATAATTGAAACCAAAGCACAAAAAATTGTAAATCTACAACTTTAAAAAAAATAAAATAAAATAAAGGGGAAAAAAAAAAAAAAGAAAGTCTCTTTGCTGGCTGGTTGGTCTTGCCTCTCCACTAAAAATAATCCCCAAACCATTTGAAAATGACTGAATTTGCAACCTCTTTCTATTTCCTCATCTTTTCCTTCTCCCTCTTTCTTTTCTCTTAATAATATTCTCTACCTGGAGATCTTCTTCAGTATGTTCATAAGAACATTTCACCTGGGACTGTTCAATTTAGATAGGGCCATATCTAGATGCTTTGATTTTTTAATTATTGTTTACTCCATAGCAGAGTCTCCTGCCCCCGTGCCCGGCTGTCCTCACCAAGGCCCCTTGGAGGGGGGCGGGTTGAGTTTCCCTCTCCACCCCGAGCAGAACCCCGGCAGCTGATGACCTCTGGAACCAGCCACAACCACTCTTCACACGCATGGAGGTACTGGTGGAGGAACAAAGGCAGGCAGATCCTGGGGCTGAGATCTCCAAGCCTGCTCGGATCAGGGCTGAGCAGCCTCCACCCAGATCCTCCATCTTCCAGTAGGTGGGGGTCACACCTACCAACTGCCCACCTCCCCCCTCCCCCCTCCCCCCGGGGCCGTGTAATCCCATCAATGGCTAAAACCTAGAGACTATAAAACCCTGCTCCCAGAAGCGCGGCCGTGACATTTTATTATCTCATTCTTGCTTTGGACAACCTGGCAGGCTACTGACTATAACCTGTCCACACGGCAGAGTCTGGCAAACTCCCCGTGGTCTACCCAATATGCCAAATGCCAGTAACAATGATGGGTCTCATTCTCCTAACCCTGAAAGAGCCTTGAATGTGGCACCTTTCAGAATCTCAGGGCTAGGACTAAGGAGACGTTACTGGTGCCTGCTCGAGGCAATCGACCAACAACAGGATGATCATGATCATGATTGTGTTTACGCCATAAATACACTGGTACCTTAGTGGTTTGATAAAATGATCTACTCTAAAAATGTTTATGACTGATGCTCACAACTCTTTGGGGATTCATGTGTATAATATATCAACAAATGCCCTGCCCAACTTTAATTGCTATTATCACTAAGACATCACTGAAGGAGATTATTTAGAGCAGGGGATTTTTTTGTGACATTGTGTGTATCAAAGCAAACAGTATAGAGAGAAGAAGGAAAGAAAAGGAAAGATATCGAGAGGGGGCAGAGTAAAAATAAGAGGTAGATGTGAAGTAATGGGAGAAAGAGGCAAGGGCTTCAGGTACATACATCAGTTTGGGTAGAGGAGTGGTATAACCTTATATACAAACTTCATGATCCATTTTATCTACAACATTAACTTATTACTTACACTCTTTTGATTAAAACTTTAATTTTTTAATTTTTAATTTTTTGCTCTATAACTTACAAAATTACCTTATGTTATTTAGGCTATTATTCAAACAATAGTATGTAATGCATACTCCAGAATAGCCTACTAATCACTTAATCACTTAATCACTTAATCCCCGTTATTCATCGATTTATTCGAGCGGGTGCCAGTAACGTCTCCATTCATCCCGGTCGCGTGCTAGCATAGCCCGATGGAATCTGTTCGTTCTAGGAACATGCAGAGCCTCAAACCAATCATTTAGGGTCTTGACGAAGAAGTCTGACCATCTTATAGGTGGGTGTCCACGTGATCTTTTGATGTCCCGTGGAATCCAATCAGTAATGGCTCTAGTCCAGCGGTTGTCTGTAAACCTCATTACGTGTCCAGCCCATCTGATTTTTGATGTCTTGGCAAATGAGACAGCGTCCCTGATTCTTGAGCGTTGACGAAGATCAGAACTCCGGATTCTATCTCTCATTTGAGTGAATCGTGATATTCCAAGCATAGTTCTTTCGATTCCTCTTTGAGAGATCCGAATAGCGTTCTCATCCTGTTTTCGTAGGGTCCAGGTCTCTGAGGCATATGTTAATGCAGGAAGAATAGTGGAATCAAAGAGATGTGTTCGTAGCTGGAGGTTCTTTGTCCTTTTAGTTATTTCTTCAATGCTCTTGAAGGCATTCCAAGCCACTTTCTTCCTCCTGCGCAACTCAGGTGCCAGGTCATTCATCATGTTGATTTCTCGACCTAGGTATATATAACTGTTGCATTCGGAGATGGTGGTTCTGTTGAGAGCGAATGGAGCATCAGGAACAAGGCTGTTTCTCATAAACATTGTCTTCGTAAGATTCAGCTGTAGTCCGACCTTTCCACATTCACGGTTAAAGTCGTTCAGCATTTGTGCCGCTTGGTTGATGTTTGGTGTTATTAGAACGATGTCATCAGCAAAGCGGAGGTGGTGTAGTTGCTGATCTATCTTCACTCCCATGTTTTCCCATCCCAGTCGTCGCATGATGTTCTCGAGGGTGGCACTGAAGAGTTTCGGTGAAATGGTATCACCCTGCCGAACCCCTCTCTTGATATATTATATTATATTATATATTAATATATTAGCCTACTAATATATTAACAATTTCCTTCAGCTTTTTGTGCTAGTGTTCTTACATCTTATTTCTACATAGGTTATATACACAACATATTAGCATATTTGATTTAAAGGTCAATTTTCTTTCAAAGAGAAAAATCTCTTTTAATATAAAATTTCTCAAATAGAAATATTACTTAAGGGTTGGAGAGATAGTACAGTAGGTAGGGCACTAGCTTTGCATATGGCTGACCATAGTTTGATTCCTGGCAGCCCATATGGACCTCCAGAGCATTCCGCCTGAGCCTAGAGTCAAAATAAGCCCTGAACACAGCCAGATTTGGCCCAAATTTTAAAAAGTTATCCAGGGCTGGAGCGATAGCACAGCGGGTAGGGTGTTCGCCTTACAAGCGGCCAACATGGTCGACCCGAGTTCGATTCCTCCGCCCCTCTCGGAGAGCCCGGCAAGCTACCGAGAGTATTCGATATGCCAGACACAGTAACAACAAAGTCTCCAATGGAGACGTTACTGGGCCCGCTCGAGCAAATTGACGATCAACGGGAGGGCCTTTACCTTTACCTTTACCTCCAGCATCTTAGAAAAAATCAAAGGCTACGTTTTTGGTATTTTTCTGTACAAATCAAGCAAAATGCATCTATGATTAGGTATTATGTTAAATTTATTATTCTGAAACTTAAAAAAAATATTAGGGAGATACTAGGCTAGAGCGATAGCACAGTGGGTAGGGTGTTTGCCTTGCGCGCGGCTGACCCAGGTTTGATTCCTTCGTCCCTCTTGGAGAGCCTGGCAAGCTACCAAGAGTATCCCGCCTGCACGGTAGAGCCTGGCAAGTTCTCCGTGGCATATTCAATATGCCCAAAACAGTAACAACAAGCCTCACTATGGAGATGTTACTGGTGCCTGCTTGAGCAAATTGATGAACAACGGGAGGACAGTGCTACAGTGCTACAGGGAGATACTATGGCCGAGTTGCCCCAAGTAGTCCCAGTCTTGGGGCTGAGATCTCTGAAGTCTCCTCAGGATGTGGGCAGACTGAATCCCCACGCTCATAGAAAGTCTGGAGCCCCACCCACACCTGGAACTTCCTCTGGCATACTAATGGCCTGGCTCCACAACTAATCTAAGAAGAGACGCCAAGTTGCTGAACCATCCCAGGCCACCACAACCAGGTATGAAATTTGAAGATGTCTCCAAATTTCATAGTACTGACAGCTCAATAGGAGCCAGCAAATTAGATGCGAAAGTTGTATAGAAGCTCTCTAAGCTCCATGAGTGAGACAATAGCCGAGAAGGCTGAACAAAAGTAACTAAGAGCTCAGTAAATCCTCACATAATGATTTTAATAGCACTATTGTGAGATTAATGTTGTAACAAGCAATATAAAGTAAATTATTTTGTGGCTAGTAAGAGGGCAGACTTGGGGGTGGGTTTGAAACTGGGGACACTGATGGAAGTAAGATAATGCTTGTGGTGGGGACTGGTGTTAGAATATTGAATAGCTGAAACAGTTGTATTGTGACCAACTTTGTAAATCATGATGTTTAAATAAAGTTTCAAACAAATAAATTACGAATAAGATGTGTATATTTTCACATCTCAATACCCTGTCTTAACCGCTCATAGTATGAAAAAAAACATAAAAGGGCTTATTTATTTATTTTCGGCTTTTGGGTCAGACCTGGAAATGCTTAGGGTTTCTCTTGGCTCTTACACTCAGGAATTACTCCTACCCCTGCACTATCATTTCAGCACCCTAATTTAACCTTTTCTCTATTGCTCATGAGATTTTTCAGGCTTGGGCTATAACTAAGATATTTGAGATTATCGTTTTTATCCAGGCCTTTTCATATGTCTATATATAGGATAATGAAAATAGAATAGCCAGTTCAAGGATAAATCCAGATTAAATTTCAACAAATATAGGCAAATTGCTCTTCAATTGTGATAATAGTTACTTCTTCATTAGTGAAAATCAAAAGTAACTCTCAACCACTTATAGGGGTTATGAGTCTTAGCTTTACTTTCTTAATTGTTGTCATATCTACAGTAGATTTAATATTTCCTGTGTATGTATATGAGAATTTCATTTTTAGAAAAGAACTCTGTAGACACTATTGCAGAAAAAAATGCCCCATTGTAGAGATCACTTATTGTAGCATAAAATAACTTCCTAGCTATTCTTAGTTAGAGGCCAAGATAAGAGAATAAAATAAAAAAAACATTGTCAGGTAGTACTAGGATTTATGATTTTTCAAGGTAAGATCCCATAAAGTATAGTTCCATATAAATATAACTTATGATTCTATCTCAGGTTTTTATAATTTCATAAAATATATTAAGTAGGGTATTTCTTCTAAAAATAACCTTGGACATCATATATGCAATATTCTTGCCTTCCTGTTGCTTCCTTTCTGAATCACTCAAAGAAGTCACTTGGCCTGCTGGCTTTCAGCAAATAGGTTTGAAAGTTAATTCTCATGACCCTCAGTTCAGAGCATAGAGTTTGAAGAACCATTGGACTAGAATCAATCTTAGAAAAGTAGCAGTTGTATTTACTTTACTTTAGCCTCCTACTTATATAAAAATCCTCTCCATACATATTTGATGTTTCTTCAGCTTCATTTTTTACAAAAGAAAGTTCACTAATTTGTGATAAAATTCATCATTATCAAGCAGCTTTTATTATTATAAACTATCCTCTCGTTGTACCAAAATCTGCATATTTACACTTTCTTTTTTTTTCTTAGATTTTCATTAGTGAAACACCATGAGGTACAGTTGTAGACTTACAAATTTTTGTGCTTGGGTTTCAGTTATACAATGATCGAATACCCATCCCTCCACCAGTGCCCATTCTCCACCACCACCAATCCCAGTATCCCTCCCTCCCCCCACCTCCCCATCCAACCCTACCTCTGTGGGAGGGCATTCCCTTTTGTTATCTTTCTCATTTTGAGTTCTGTGGTTTGCAAAAGAGACATTGAGTGGCAATCTTGTTCGGTCTATGGTCTACTCTCATCACGCATTTCCCATAGTGAGAGGAACCTCCCATCACCCTTTATTTGGTGCTCCCTTCTCTATCTGAGCTGCCTTTTCCCCTAGCGTGTGTGGCTGTCCTCAAAGAAATGGAGTAATCCTCCTGGTACTTATCTCAGCTATTCTAGGGTGGTAGTCTCCTATTTTGTTACTTTATGTTCCCCAGGTTGCATATTTACACTTTCTTGAGTCTTTGATATATTTCCATCTCTTGGAGCCTAAATGAATCAAATTCTAGTTTGCTCACTCTTCCAGTTCCTGATCTCTCCTATGTGTCCATATTCTACATATAACATGACTAGTGAAAAGTACAAGGCAAAGTCCCGTGATGGTTAGATTAGTACAATGGGTAGTGAGGTCATCATCTCCTTTCATCTAGTTTTTATACTTTCATAATTTGGGTGCCCCCAAATTTGGGTTTTCTTGACAGCTGAATTATTGGGTTTATGGTTAATGGGAATGCAAAGTTTTATTTTATTTTGCTTTGTCTTCATTAAAAACTGTGAAGTAAGGTCTTCTTTATCTACTGTTTAGGTAAATGATGGCAGAAATGTGTTGAATGTTATCTTTTAGCTATTGAATGAACACTTATATACACATGTGCGTATAATATGTATATATATTCAGGGGGACATACCCAAGTTGGTGTTCAGAAATCATCCCTGGTGGTTCTCAGGGAAGCATGCAGTGTCAGGTATCAAACCCAGACCAGACATTTCTATCTTTTGAGAATATTTGTTTTGGTTTGGTTTGGAGTAGGAGGGGTCATGTGGCAGTGCTCAAGGATCCCTGTTCTCAGAGATCACTACTGACAGTGCTTGGGGGACCTTTTATGGTGTCAATGCCTGGGGCAAAATGAGGGTCAGCCATGCAGGCAAGTATCTTAACCCTTGTGCTATCTTTCCAACCCCTAGTAGGAAAATATTTGAATCCTGTTTTTTGTTGTTGTTGCTGTTGTTGTTTTTCTTTTTTGCTTTTTGGGTCACACCCAGAAATGCTCAGGGGTCACTCTGAAGGGCTCATGCACTCAGGAATTACTCCTGGCAGTGCTTGGGGGACCACATGGGATGCTGAGAATCGAACCCGGGTCGGTCGCGTGCAAGACAAAAGCCCTACCTGCTGTGCTATCTCTCTAGCCCCTTGAATAATGTTTTGGCTTTCTAAAAGTGGTCATCTTTTTCTCTAATAACCTCACATAAATTTGATCAACAGCACTTTCATGCTTTTGTGAAAATTTCTGGAAAGCAGATACATGGGACCTATGGGGGAGGACAGTTATCCATTTTATTCTCAGGTCTTCCTATATGTTCATATCATGAATGACTATTCAAAATGTCCTGGAACAAAGATATTCCATAAAGCACTGGCATTCTCCTGATGTACTGCCTGATAACTATTTTAAAAAGAGGAAATGGAGTTAGTTCCACATGACCAGTTTTCAGTGAACCCAGACTGGCCTTTGGTGGTCCTCTCTTTGCAAATATCAACTTACACATATCCTGAAGGCAAACTGCTACAATATGCAATGCCAAGAGTGTAATGCCAAAGCCATGGTGGTGGTGGTGGGGGTTGCATTTTGGAAGGCAGAACCAACATTCTTCCAGGAACTTACTGTTTAAACCTCTGTTGATAGAGAGACACACAGAAATGTGTTTAGGGGAGAGGGAATGAACAGATTGCTTCAGTCAAAGACTTGTGGAGGTCTTGGAAGGAGGGTTAGTGGAGCCTTTGGGAATGATGCAGGAGAGCCCAAGACAAGCTGGGACTTGCACCAACTCTGTCCTTCCCAAAGCACCCAACCCGCCCTTTCACTTGTCACCCGTTCTGCCTACAGCACTTGGAGTCAACTCTAGCCTTTTTAATAAGATGGTTTGGAAGAGAGACAAGCCTTTTTCAGTCTGAGAGATAAAAATAAAAATGTCAGTGATCAGAATTTCCACATATGGTCTCAAATGATAGATGAAATTTAAAGCTGGCAATCGTCCTGAGCTGGAAGGTTGTAGGCAATGGAGATTGGAAGGAGGGTTAGGGTTTTGTTTTGTTATTTTTTTCCCCAAGTGATAATGGACTGTCCCCAAACATAGCAAGTGCTTTCCTTTTTAAGGGCAGCGAAGGTTGCCAGGCCTTGCGTATTTGCAACCAACCTGTTCAGAGACATTTCGCGCACCCTCCCCCCACCTCTGTGAATAGGTTTTATCCAAATTCCAGGAGGCAGACCTCTATAGACCACCCATCTGTTCTCAGGCATGCAGGGAATCTGAGGAACAATTGCATTTGGGAATCACCTGTTGGGACGCCGGAAGAAAGACCATACTTCTGCACCGTGTCTGTGGTGATTTCTTTTCTCCAAGACAGATCTTTTTTTGGGTGTGGTTAGAGATTAGGAGGAAAGATTAGAAGAGGGATGCAAGGATTTGCATCTCAGCTGAGAAAGGTCAAAGCTCAAAGAAAGGATAGTTTTTACCCTGAGAGATGCCCACATTTCTAAGGCCAAAACTCCTGGAATTCTATGCTACTCACTCTTAGAACTCTATGAACCCATAGAAGTCAGAATCTGAATGGAAGTCACCTTTGGAAAAATTGTTCTGTTTTCAGCTTACTTACCTGAAAATGAAATAAAAGAAACGAGAGTAGTCAACAATATGATCATTAGGGACTGACAGCTGAGCAATTCCATTTCAAGTTCCTGTTTGAAGAATTCTGAAACTGAAATAATATTTAGGCCAGGAGTTCTCAAACTTCAACACCAATAAGCTAGAGAAAAATTTGGACCCCCACCCTCAGAGCTTCCAATTGACATATGTTAGCTTCTGAGAGTTTGCATTTTAACAAGTCCAGGCATAATGCTAATGTAAGTGTGGTTTAGTGAGCACCCTCTGAAAACCTTAGTATACATGATAGAACACTCAGGTAAGCTCCAGTCCCGTGATGGTCATGGATGGGAAATCATTACCTTGAGGCCTGCCTTCCCTAAAACCTTAGTTATCAAGGGGTCACTTCTGGGTTGTACCTAGACTCAAAAGGGCTCACCGTGGAGGGAAGGGGGATTATAAAGAGAAGCAGTCAGGAGTCTGAACCTGTACCATGAACCCTTTTATGAAAGATGTAGTCAGTGTTTAAGAAAATCTCCCGGATGCTAGAAACAATTGACTGTGTCAATAACTTCTGGGCTTACAATAACTTAGTCCTGTCCTTTCTCTTTCTCAGGAAAACAGAGAGAAAGGGAGAAAAAGAGTGAACAAATGAAGAGAAGCCCAGGTCCATTAGTAATAACATCTTCCAACACAAGCTCTGAAGGAAGTAGATAATCTTACCACATCAAGGACAAATCCTCAAAGTTAAAGGAAAAGTACTGCCATCATTTATTATCTCAATTCCCTGGAACAGCATTTGGAGATAGAGTACAAGGACAATTATCATACTTGGAAGTGGGGTAGGAATTGCTTGCCTTTGTTGATCCATCATGATAGGACAGGTCTAGGAGTTGCTTTGCCAGCAAGACAGATGGTTATGTATGGATCCATTTAAAATCTACTTCCAGAAACCTTGCATAATCAAAATATTGATGACACTCAAGGCATAGTTCTGTTCCCCTCTTCAGTTTCTTTCTGACTATAACCCATAATATTCTATTTTAAGAGCAATGAGGCTGACATGTGTTGACCGAGTAGTAAGGGTCTTATATTCTTGAGATGAGATGAGCAAGTGTATTCGTCAACATAATTCTTCAACACATACATTCTTCAATATAACCATAAAGCAGGAACCTATAGAAAACCCAAGCTTTTGGAAAAAGTCTGCTTTCTTGTTAAAGAGTAATAGTAATTCAATATGATTAACTTTAAGTCACTATATTGTAGCAGGAAAATAAGCAAACATTAAAGAGAGGGGGCGTGGTCAATTTCTGATTTGTTGATATAGTCATTTAGCAATTACCTACCTAGCAACAATAACTCTGACAAGTGTTGGGAACATACTGTTGAATAGCTCTTGTACAAATGTTTAAATGGAGTTTATGGTTTAAGCAAGACACATAATTAAAACAAGAAAGCTCATCAATCATTTTTTATAGATACTAGAAGGGTCATAGTTGAGAATAAAGAATCACAACAAAATTAGTACTACAGTTTTCAAAGCTAATCTGATTATGGGTTATAGGGACTGATATGAAGAATTAGACAATAATCTTTCATAACTCATCACAAAAGAACTTGTCCCAGTGCGGAATCTTATCTGAGGGTCATTGTGGAGGACTGAGTATGGCAGGGCTCATTCTCTTTTTGACAAATGACATGTTGAAGGTTTAGCACAATTAATCTCTGAGACCAGAGCGATACTCAGGGGGTAGGGCATTTGCCTTGCATGGGGCCAATCCGAGTTCAATCCTCTCCATCCCATATGGTCCCCCAAGCACCACCAGGAGTAATTCCTGAGCACAGAGCCAGGAGTAACCCTTGAGAATCGCTGGGTGTGACCCAAAATACAAAAAAAAATTAATCTCTGACATTCTGCCTTAGACAAATCTCTATCAGAGCCTGGTATTATGACCGTTCAGGAGAATTTGAAGTGAGATAAAAATTGATCTAAAAGATGTTGAAAATACTAGAAAAAGAATAAGGAAATAAGATGTAGTTTAAGAACTTGGGAGTCAACAGACTGCTTCTTTCAAAGTATGTGTCTCTCATTAGAGGATACAGCCTTTCCTCTTCAGTGTAAAGAGCAAATATAACTGCAGTGTCCTGATTTGTGATGCTTGAGGATTTCAGGAACTTAAACCACAGACAAATGCATACACATGCATGCGTGTGCTCATGTGCACTCTCTCTCTCTCCTCTCTCTCTCTCTCTCTCTCCCTCTCTTTCTCTCTTTCTCTCTTCTAAACTTCTGTACTGGTTCTTGGGAATTATAATTCTACTGGAGGAAATACTGAATCTTAAGTATTAAATCTTAAGGAATTAGACTAAATTCTGGAATAATCCTAATGTTTATCTTTATTTGAAAACATAAGATAGAATTTTTATCTTGAGAAGGGCACTGAAAGACTCCCCTCATGCTGATTGGCCTTCTGGGCAAGGAGACAGAATGACCCTATTACTTAGCAGACTATAAGGAGCAGTGACTGCTTCTCAGCAATTATCGTCTTATAGCACAGCAGTAGGGCGTTTGCCTTGCATGCAGCCAACATGGCCGACCCGAGTTCGATTCCTCCGCCCCTCTCTGAGAGCCTGGCAAGCTACTGAGAGTATCGAGACCGCACGGCAAAGCCTGGCAAGCTCCCTGTGATGTATTCGATATACCAAACACAGTAACATCAAGTCTCACGATGGAGATGTTACTGGGCCCGCTCAAGCAAAATGGATGAACAACGGGAGGACTGCGATTGTGACTGATTGTCTTATAATACAACAGCAGCTGGTAATACCTTATTGTTTTCCAATCATAGTTCATTAAGGGGAGTGGAAATTTTTAAAAAATTTCTGTCATACCTGGGAAATGCCAGGTGGAAAAGAAAAGACAGGCAAAGCTTCCATAGGCTACATGCAATAGCAGGGACTTTAAATAAAGGAAGATGTGTGGTTTTATGTTGGAGTACACGGAGCTTGGGTTTATCAGATTGTACCCATCACAGTGCTCCCGAGTCACTCCCATTACTTTGTCTGTCTGTAACCTCTTCTATGCTCTCTTCCCCAACCAATTTGTAAGGTCTCATCCTTCTTAGACACTGAAGCTGTACTGTAAGTCAATAATGCCTTTCTCCTCTCCTTATGTCTTTGAGCAGTTTACTTTAATGCAATGTCCTTTTGTATAGATACAGGAAGACAATTAATTAATATTATGCTTTATAACTTAGGAATTGATTGGCTTTGAATATTATTCACTCCTGGGCATCTGCCTTCTCAACTTAAGCCTCAGTTGCCCTCACTTCCTAGCACCCCAAGGGCAGGGTCCCGACGTGGGACTGGATGGAACCAGGGCAAGCCGGTAAGTTATGTGCTACCCTGGCATCGCGATGGGCCAGGCCAAGGTGCCACGATTCTTAACTATAAGTTAAGAGTTTGATCATGGGCAAATGCTATCATGATCCAAAAGTAACGACGAGACTAGGGCCCTGCTGCTAGGAATAGGAAAGATATCTGGCCTGAGCACTGCAGTCTGAGATCGAGATGGCCCTAGGAGAGCAATTCTATAAGCTCAAAGTATTTCTTACTGTGTCCATACGAAATGATTAATATTATGTATGCTTATATGTTGTTTGGACAAGGAGAGGAGAAACACGTCCTAGAAGCAGTTTTCTGTGTGTCCTGACTAGCTTGGATGAGACTGCCTTTTTGGAGATGTAGATTCCAAGCTCTAGCAGACTGGTCTTTGTTGTGCTAATCTAAGTGCTTGCAGCTTGTGAAAAGGTGAGGCCAGGATTACTGGCCTGCGGATGTAAGGAAACAATGTATGTTTGCCGCCTCAGTGTTCTTTCTGTAACTCCTTTTGATGACATCATTATATTGCGCCCTTTAGAGGTACTATGATCTATATAAGGGAGATTTCAGGGCTCTCTGGGGGGACACGTGCATCAGAGATCCTGGGAAGATGGGGCTGAGGACAGAAGCGGAGAGAACAAAGGCGCACGTGCTCGAGGATTCCTGAGGCCTCCATGACATACATCTCTTCCATGTAATAAACGGCTACTAAGACCAACTAGCTTGGCCTCGTTTCCTTCCTTCACCTGACCATCGCCATCGACCTCCCTGGAGTGGGGAAACGGCAAGACCGCCGGCCCTTTTTATTTTTTGTGTGTTTATACAACTGGCGTCCCTGGGTGGGCATCCTCTGATTTCTGTGATATGAAAGTTCTCACCACATCTAATGTTAAGCTGTTAATGTGCTATCAACTGGTTCACACAATTCCTGGAAACTAACAATTAGCTCATGCTTACTCTTGGATAAATGTAGCTGCTAACACCCTACTAGAAGTTCCGTAACACAGAGAGCCATAGAAGGGAAAGAGAGGATGTACCCCAAGGATGTACCACCCTTCTATGACCCAGGGTGCTGGTCTAAATTTTTGAGAGATTATTTTGAGATTCTCAGGTCCTGATGCAGGACCTGGGTGGCCTAGGTAAGCATGAGTGGAACTAACACGAGAGGCAGGTGAAAAGTTTGGTGAGCCCCTAATTAGACCGATGCTCCCCATCTGTCTTTTGTAACTGTCACATAGAATAGCAATCTCAGCCACAATAGTACTAAGGGAATTGCAGAATGATTGCTGCTTCCATCCTGAAAGTGGGCCTCTTCACTGGGGACACCCATGCAAAGACAATGTCCTGGAATCACAAAGGGAAAGTGACAATGAAAAGAAAGGAGGGTGAGGCCAGCTGTTCCCCCTCGGTGGGGGAGACAGGGACAGGCAGGGTTATTAAAAGCTCCATGACATACTTTGGCTTTAGTGGTGAGGTTATGTCTCAGCCTGTGGGATCACTCCCTTCAGAGCACATCGGGAAGACATCAGTGCCAGCTTGGTGGAGTTATTCATGTCCACAGGGCCTAATCCTGCTCCATGTGTTCTCTCTTTGATAAGGGTCTGCTTTTTGTCTCCAAGCTTGACTTTTTAGTGCCAGACAGGGCAAAAGGAATGATGCCTCCACATCTAGGCAGCATTGTAAAGTGAGTGACAATGTGGGCCCTGCTCTCTCACCTTCCTTTCAGAAGATTTCTCCAAGTGATCTGAAATCAGAATCCCTTTGTTCCCTGCAGTCTCAAGCTCCACACTGTAAGGAGGATCTCAGAACCCTGTCACTGTCATCCCCGTCCTTCCATTTCATTTCCTAGAGCTTCATCTCTTTTTTCTATTTCTATAATAAGTAAAATTGCTGTGAATCATTTTTCTTTTTTTTATTGAATCACCACGAAATAAGTAAGTAAAAGTAAAGGCCCTCCCGTTGATCATCGATTTTGCTTGAGCGGGCCCAGTAACGTCTCCATTGGAGACTTTGTTGTTACTGTGTTTGGCATATTGAATACGTCACGGGGAGCTTGCCAGGCTCTGCCGTGCAGGCGAGATACTCTTGGTAGCTTGCCAGGCTCTCCGAGAGGGGCGGAGGAATCGAACTCGGGTCAGCGATGTTGGCTGCGTGCAAGGCAAACGCCTACCGCTGTGCTATCACTCCAGCCCACCACGAAATACACTTACAAAACTTTCATGTTTGAGTTTCAGTCATACAATGATCGAACACCCATCTCTCCACCAGTGCACATTCTCCACCACCAATGTCCCCAGTATCCATTCCTTCCCATCCCACCACTCTCCCCTGCCTCCGTGGCAGACAATTTCTCCCATACTCTTTCTCTACTACTGGGCATTATGGTCTACAATATAGATACTGAGATGCTATCAAGTTTGGTCCTTTATCTACTTTCAGCACACATCTCCCATCCTGAACGATTCCTCCAACCATCATTGTCTTATTGATCCCTTCTTTATTCCAGCTGCCTTCTCCCCCAGCTCATGAGATAGGCTTTCAGCTATGGAGCAATATTCCTGGCCCTTGATTCTACTGTCCTTGGGTGTCAGTATCATATTATGTTATTTTATTCTGTGAACAATTTTTTTCATAAAAGGATTTTGACTTAATTAATCAGTCTTGACTTAAGCAATTACTCTCTCCCAAAGGTAGAGTACAAAGTCTTAACACTAAACAATGATTCGAGTCTGATTGAACTTCAAGCTCCAAGGTGGACAGTTGGAGCAAGATCTTTGGTGCTCCCCAAAATTCTACCCTATGAGTGAATATGTGGTCTCCCACATCAGTACAGCTTTGATCCACTTAACAAGAAACAGTATTCAGTCATTTGTCAGTAGGTACAAAAATAGATGCATTAAACCTATGATTTGTGTGATTTCTTTGATGGGGGTGAAAAGAGGTTATGAAAATGGCCTTAGGAATATAAAATAACATAATATGAGACTAACACCCAAGGACAGTAGAGACAAGGATCAGGAAGATTGCTCCACAGTTGGAAGCCTGGCTCACAAACTGGAGAGAAAGTAGCTGGGATAGAGAAGGGATCACTAAGTCAATGATTGTTGGAGGGATCGCTTGGGATGGGATTTGTGTGCTGAAAATAGATAAAGGACCAAACATGATGGCCTCTCATCACTACAAACCATAATGCCCCAAAGTAGAGAAAGACTAAGATGGAAATTGTCTGCCATGGAGGCAGGGGGAGGGATGGGATTAAAAGGGAGTGATATCGGGGACATTGGTGGTGGAAAATGTATACTGGTAGAGGGATGGGTGTTCGATCATTGTATGACTGAAACTCAAACATGAAAGTTTTGTAATTGTAGTTCACGGTGATTCAATAAAAAATAATAAAATAAATAAAAATGGCCTTAGGGATTACAATCACAGTCACAGTCACGGTCCTCTCGTGTTCATCGATTTGCTCGAGCGGGCCCAGTAATATCTCCATCATGAGACTTGTTGTTACTGTTTTTGGCATATCAAATATGTCACGAGTAGCTTGCCAGGCTCTGCCGTGCGGGCGAGATACTCTCGGTAGCTTGCCAGGCTTTCCAAGAGGGGCGGAGGAATTGAACTTGGGTCGGCCATATTGGCCGCTTGTAAGGCAAATGCCCTACCGCTGTGCTATCACTCCAGCCCTAGGGATTACAATATGAATATTATTTCATAGTTCCAGTAATTAGGAAATCACTATCACTATCACCCCATTGTTCATTGATTTACTCGAGCGGGCACCAGTAACGTCTTCTTTTATCCCTGTCATGTGCTAGTGTAGCCTGATGGCATATTGGGGGCTCTTTCAAGGTCAGGGGAATGAGGACCATCATTGTTACTGTTTTTGGCATATTGAGTACGCCACAGGTAGCTTGCCAGGCTCTGCTGTGTGGGCAGGATACTTTCAGTAGCATGCCGGGCCCTCTGAGAGGGATGGAGGCCTTTGGGGCAGCCTCTAATCACCTTTACAGGTGTTCCCTATTCAGGCATATATGTGGACAGGATACTCTCAGTAGCCTGCCGGGTTCTCTGAGAGTGAACTAGACTATAAGAGGTCTTCCCGGAGCTTGGTTTTATAGTCTCTGGATCTTGGCCGTTGATGGGTTTACACAGCAATTGTGGGTGTAACTGCCTAGCTACTGGAAGATGGGGGATCTGAGTGGAGGAGGCCCAGTCCTGATTCAAGCAGGCTTGGAGATCTCAGCCCCAGGTCCCGCACATCTGGGTTTCTCTGCCAGTTCCTTCATGCATGCGGCTCGTCCAAGTGTGTGGAGAGTGGTCTCAGCATGGCTGTGGCTGGGTCCCAGAGGTCTTTAGCTGCTTGGGCTCTGCTCAGAGTCGAAAGGGAAACTCAACCCGCCCCCTCCAAGGAGCCCCAGTGAGGACAGCCAGGCGCAGGTTTAGGAGACTAATAAAATAATTATGAAATAATAATAATAAATTCCTAATAAAATAATAATTAGAAAATATAATTATTAGTTTAATATTTAAATTAAACTATTAACTGTAATAAATAAATAAATGGCCTTAGGTCTTCCATTAAGTCCAAAGGTCAAGAAGAGACCAAGAAAGAAGATGTAGAAAATTCAAGAGTACATGTTTTTTCCTTCCTTCCTTCCTTCCTTCCTTCCTTCCTTCCTTCCTTCCTTTTTCCTTTCTTTCTCTTCCTTTCTATTATTATTTTTAAATTAGGGACCACATCTGACAGTGCTCAGGATTTACTCCTGTCTCTGCACTCAAAGTTCATTTCCGGTCGGGCTCAGGGGACCATATGTTGAACAGGGGAGTAAACCTGGGCCAGATACCTGCCAGGCAAGCACTTTACCCACTGTACTATCTCTTCAGGTTCAAAGTCATGTGTTTAATAAATGTTTTCCAGTAAGAACACCTCACCAGCCTCTTTTGCAGACCACAACACCCAAAAGGAGAGAGAGAACCAAAGGAAATGCCCTGCCACAGAGGCAGGGTGGGATAGGGGGGATGAGGGGAGGAGGGATATTATCCATGGTGGTGGAAAATGGGCACTGGTGGAGGAATGGGTATTTGATCATTGTATAATCAAAACCCAAGCACAAAAATTTGTAAATCTACAACTGTACCTCATGGTGTTTCACTAAAAAAAAAGTGGGGGGGGGGGGGGACACCTCACCAGTAAGAATAAACATCAGGGTTTGTCCAGAACATGAATGTTGCAGGTGGCTGAGACTTCTGACTCATCTTATTCAGAAATTTCCTAACCTGGCTTGGAGCTGAGACACATCCATGATATTGTAATATTCTCAGGACATGCCTGGTCCTCTTTTTTCTTTTTCTTTTTTTATTTTTTTGCTTTTTGGGGTCACACCCGGGGATGCATAGGGGTTACTCCTGGCTTTGCACTCAGGAATAACTGCTGGCAGTGCTCAGGGGACCATATGAGATGCTGGGAATCGAACCTGGGTCAGTCCTGTGCAAGGCAAACGTCTTACCCACTGTACTATTACTCCAGCCCCATGCCTGGTCCTCTTGATTGACATGCACAGTCAGTCACACATTAACCTCCCCTCTGTTCCATTTAATCCCCATTCAAAATACACAAGCCTAAGCAGAGCATAGCAGGATATGATTCTCCAGAAGGCACTGAGTGATAGCAATTCTACTAGCTATTACTTTTTGAGTACTTGTTCTGCCCAGCTACAGCATACAAGTTTTCATGTTATGATATGTCATTTCATCCTTATCGCTACCCATTTTAAGCATTATTATTTTCATTATACTGGTGAGGAAAAATACCATTTCACTGCGATTTAAGCTAGATAGATGGCCTACAGGCAACCAACTAATAAATGGTACAGGGAGGATAGAATTCACTAAGTCATAAGATCTAAAAGAAAACGTTTTGTTGTGCTCCTCAAACTCCACACCATGGATTCGAGCTCCATTTATCCATCTCAGTTGAATTGGGCCACCAGTTTTTTTCTAGACACAGAGTCTATGTAGTGGTCTGAGACCCAAATCCAGTTGAGAAATGAAGAGCAACCGAGAATTTTGTCATGTTTTACTGTAATATTCCAGATATCTGGAAGAGAGTGATTTTTGGGAGAAAAGCCCCTTTTGGTCTGCTTTGAAGTGTAACACTGATCCCTGGGCTCAGTGGGAACATGTGTTGGGAGAGAAACACCTTTTGGTCTGCTTTGAAGGGAAGCCTGTTGCAATGTATATCACAGTTCAGTGTTACCTGGGGAAGGATGTTTCTGGCAATTGTGCAGTGAAGGTGTGACCCTATCTGTAGAAAACATGTTTTATTCTGATCACCCTGTGTACGTGACCCATTGCACTCTCCCACCACCCTCCTCAACCTATATAAAGGCTTGATGTCTCTCAATAAAGTGGAACTACTTTACAGGACCCTCACCACACTCGTGTGCTTATCTCTCTTTCCTTGGAGGAGGTGGTGGCTCTTTTCCCTGGACCCCTCCCCTTAGCTTGAGAGAAGTTCGGCTTTGTCCTCAGGACCCTTGCTGGATGAAGGAACACGCTGAACAGAGGCTGGGAGAAGACCTCAACATGTGATTTCAAAATATCTTGATACTCTCACCTACAATTTCATTTTGCGAAGGTTAGAAAAAGACCATTGACACTACTGTGATGAAGCAATCTGATTAATCCCAAAAGGATTCCAGTGGGCCTAAAGTCCATTTGAGTGATGATATTCTGAATTCCATCCCAGACAAAGCATATTCTTAAAGGTATCTCAGAAAACGGGAAAGTTCTTCCTTCCTATTTGAATACAAATAGTTACTTACTTCCCTGTTTATTATTGTTGCATTTAATTTATACTCAAGGATTGGCAGACATGACTATGATTAACTAGCAAAATTACCTGGGAAGAGCAGGGCTGCGATAGTTGCTATCACCTTAACTAGAGAAGCACTAGATCCAGGGGTACGGGGTCTTCACTCCACCTCTTCTTTCATGTGCAAGATGATGCAGTAACAAATTGTGATGATGATGAAGTAAGAATGAAAAAGGAAACAGCTCTCCTGGAAGACTAGAGCCAGATATGGTATTTAAATCCCACCTGGTCCATTTAATAAATGTTAATTGATTTTAAAAAAAGGTAAAGGTAAAGTACCTCCCGTTGATCATCGATTTGCTCGAGCGGGCCCCGTAACGTCTCCATTGGAGACTTTGTTGTTACTGTGTCTGGCATATCGAATACGTCACAGGGAGCTTGCCAGGCTCTGCCGTGCGGGCGAGATACTCTCGGTAGCTTGCCGGGCTCTCCGAGAGGGGCGGAGGAATCGAACTCGGGTCGGCCATGTTGGCTGCGTGCAAGGCAATTAAAATTGATTTTAAGAGCTTGAAATAATCATCTTATGGTATTGAGTTCTGGGTAAATGCTGAAGTGCACCATACACAATCCTTATTATCAAGGGAAGATAACATTTTCAAATAAAATGACACAGCTATTGATAAGACAGTTTACCAAATCTATGCATGGCAGAGCCTGGCATGTTACCCATGGCGTACTCAATATGCCAAGAACAGTAACAATGATGGTCCTCATTTCCCTGACCCTGAAAGAGCCCCCAATATGCCATTAGTCCATACTAGCACGCGACAGGGACAAATGGAGATGTTATTGGCGTCCACTCGAACAATTCAATGAACAACAGGATGACAGTGACAGTGACAGTGACTAAATCTATGTAGGGCAAATTAAAGAGAGATGAAAGTGTAGAAAGTGTGTAGATGGTTTAGTGTTAGGTGGGTAGTGTTCAGTGGTTTCATGAAAGAGCAGAGCTAAACCAAAAGAATGAAAAAAGGAGTAGAGGCAATAGTGGTCTTCAGTTAATCTCATTTCCTTGCTACACTGTCTTTGGGCTTCCCTGCAGCCTCTCCTGACCCTTCACCTTCCACCTTCCTTCTCTTCTTCCTCTTTCTATCCTTCTATTACGTGATCTATTGAAATCTCTTCCAAACTTCCATACTCTAGCTCAGGTTCAAACTTGTTCTTGAGGCCATCCCAACAATTTTAGACTATGCTGAATTTTCTACTTATTTCTTACAATGAGTAGATCCCTACCACACCTTGTGAAAATTAATTATATGCCGCCTTATATTGTTTGCTAATGATTTTGTCCTTTGTCCCTAATGGTGCTTTAAGCTTCTTATGGGCAGGGTTGTGTATGGCATTTCTTGTGTATCTAGCACAATGCCAGATGTAGAACAGAGCAGATTTACAACGGTGTTGGTTAAATGTCTCAACATCCAGGGTTATTTGAGGTTTCACAGAGGTAGACACTGCATAGTCAATTAGAGACTATTTAGATATTTTATATCCTGATGGGTAGCCTTGATGTGACCTTCCAGAATTTCTTCTTTTTTAGAGAAAGCAATGACCCATAAAGCCCTGTTTGTTCTGGGAATTACTACTAGTTCCCTCACCTCTCTGCCTAAAAACTTTGCATTTCCTTTCTGATTTTCTGTCATTATGGAACACCTTAAAACTTCAGCCTTTCTTCAGTGATTGATAAAATAGTTTTCAAACAAATGATTGAACCTCTCTTCAGCTAAGGGTCCATATTTGTTGTTTTGTTTATGTTTGGGGCCACACCTGGCAGTACTCAGGACCTATACCCAGCTCTGTGCTTAGGGATCACTTCTGATGAGCTCAGGGGATCATATGAAGCACTGGGAATCAAACCTGGGTCAGCCCTTGCAAGTCAAGCACCTTCGCTACTGTACTGTCTCTCCAACCCTCAGTGTCCATATTTGTTAATCATAGAAACATCGCTGGAGAGAGAGTACAGCAGGTAGGGCATTGCACGGCTGACCCAGGTTCGATCACCGGCATCCCATATGGTCCCCCAGCACCACCAGGAGTAATTCCTGAGTGCAGAACCAGGAGTCATCCCTGAGCATCGCTGGGTGTGACCCAAAAAGCCAAAACAAAAAAAAGCATAGTCAAGTTTCTGTTCTTAGACTACTTAGAACTAGATGAACTGTTTTAGACAAAAGATTTAGTGTTGCTCTAGAATAAGCAAAGAATAAGTAAAGTAGAACAAATTATGTAATATAAATATGGTGGGGCTGGATCAGATAGGGTCTTTGCCTTGCAGGCAGCCGATGACCCAGGTTTGATTCCCAGCATTTCATATGGTTCCCCTGGAGCACTGCCAGCAGTAATTCCTGAGCGCAAAGCCAGGATTAACACCTGTGCATCGCTGGGTGTCACCCCAAAATCAAATATATATATTTTTTCCAGTATTTTGTGCAGTATTTAGAGAAGTTGGTCTCCTGGTATATGTCTAGAGAGAGAACAAGATGATAGAGAACCTGGAACCATGCTAGTTAAGGTGCTATTAGATGAAGCTGAGGCATATAACCTGAACAGAGGAAGTTTTCAGTGGTGTGAGATCTTAGTTTTACCATTTCTGTCATGTGGAGCATGTTGTAGGAACATCTAAATGTCTCAGTCAAGAACTTGAAGCTAAAAAACTCAAATTAATATATTATAGAGGGGGTCAGAAGGAGAGTTAAGATACATGCCTCACTAGCAGCCAATTCCAGTTTGGTTCCCAGTATAACCTGATCACCACACATCATAGGACTTTTTAAACTCTCACACATGTGTTTGAAACACAGCACTAAAAATCTTGTCAATGTGCTGAGGAATATATTGACACTGAAAAATAATTACTATTTTGTTCTATGATAGGTGACTTGTCTGAGTACTTTAATCTTCCTGTGTTCTTTATTTTTTTAATTCTACTCATTATTCATTTAATTTTTAATACATATTGTAGTTTTCATTTTTTTATTAGTGAAACACCATGAGGTATAGTTATAGACTTACAAATTTTTGTGCTTGGGTTTTAGTTATACAATGATCAAGTACCCATCCCTCTACCAATGCCCATCCTCCACCACCACGGGTCCCAGCATCCCTCCCACCCCCTGTCCCCCCCATCCCACCCTGCCTTTGTGTCAGGGAATTCCATTTTGTTATCTCTCTCTCCTTTTGGGTCCTGTGCTTTGCAAGAGAGGCATTGAGTGGCAATCATGTTTGGTCTATAGTCTACTTTCAGCATGCTTCTCCCATCCTGGGAGGATCCTCCCAACACCCTTTATTTGGTGCTCCCTTCTCTATTTGAGCTTCCTTTTCCCCTAGAATATGTGGCTGGACTCCAAGTCATGGAGCAAAATTCCTGGTACTAATCTCGGCCACTTCTGGGTGTTAGTCTCCCATTTTGTACTTTATGTTCCCCATATGAATGCTGTCTTTCTGTGTCTATCCCGTTCTTTCCGACTCATTTCGCTTAACATGATACTTTTTATGTAGTACCACTTGTATGTAAATTTCATGACTTCATACAAGTGGTACTACCTGTGTTCTTTATTGCGCACTTTCTTTCTGCTTGTGGTGACTTTTAAAAAAATCCCCTGAATACATAGAGTAATTTATTGCTTTTTGGGTCACACTTAGCGATGCTCAGGGGTTACTCCTGCCTCTGCACTCAGGAACTACTCCTGGATGTGCTTGGAGGACCATATGGAATGCCGGGGATTGAACTCGAATCAGCCATGTGCAAAGCAAACGCCCTACCTGCTGTACTACTGCTCCAACCCTTCATTATTTTTAAAGTATACTGTTTAATAGAGTGGGAATAAGCCACTATAAAACAAGTACTCCACAATTCTCCACAAACTGTAAGACTTCCAAACCTCAAATAGCTTTGGTAAAGTAAATCATCATGAGCACTCAGCTAATAACTCGAAGAAAACAAAACAAAACAAAAAACCTTTAAGACTATTTTCCAGTCAGTCTTGTCAGTCTACACATTATCAATCAGTTTATTCTTCCCTTTAGAAAGCTAAATATGCACATACAATGGCGCAGAGGTAAAGGTAAATCATGACACTGTTGACTGAATCTCAGAGCAGAAGAAAATATATATTTTTAAAAACTCAGCAAACTGTAAACTTGAAAATACAATGAAAACTCTCCTCAAAGAACAGTTTGTTAAAATTTTACCTTTGCAGTCATTTCTTTGTGGGATATAGCAGAAATGTAGGGTGGGGCTGTCACTCATGAAAGTAATAATCTTGAAAATGTGATATGTTGTAGGGCGTTTGCCTTGTACACGGCTGACCCAGGTTCGATTCCTCCACCCCTCTCGGCAGAGAGCCTGGCAAGCTACCGAGAGTATCTTGCCCACACGGCAAAGCCTGGCAAGCTCCCCGTGATGTATTTGATATGCCAAAAACAGTAACAATAAGTCTCACAATTTGCTGTGAGATGTTACTGGTGCCCACTCAAGCAAGCCGAAGAACAACAGGAAGACAGTGCTGCAGTGCTACATAGAGTAAAAGAGTGTTATCTTTGTGCTGGAACACAGTACAGTAGGCAAAGGACTTGCCTTCTATATGGTCAACCCAGGTTTAATCCATATGGGCCTCTGAGCATGGCCAAGAATGATTTCTGAGTACAGAGTCAGAAGTAAGCCCTGAACACTGCAGGCAATGCCCAAAAGTTAAAAAAAAAAAAAAAGAAAGGAAGGAAGGAAGGAAGGAAGGAAGGAAGGAAGGGAGGGAGGGAGGGAGGGAGGGAGGAAGGAAGGAAGGAAGGAAGGAAAGAAGGAAGGAAAAAAGAAAGAAAGAAAAAAAGGAGTCTATTATTCACAGTTGGTCTCTAGTTAATATTAATTAGATGACTCAGAATGAGTGAACTAGTCATGCTAGAAATATCAATCTAGTCATGAGAGAGTATGAGATTTTGGACCCTGTTATATCAGTCTAATCATGTCAAGAGTCATGGCCAATGACTCGATAATTAATCTTTTTTAAAAAATCCCCCCAAAAAATTACAGAACTCGAGGAACAGAGGAGCACCCTGAAAGACTACAATTCATGTAAAGTCATTTACTATTGTGTCTGGACACTCAAATCTTGTCCTATGCATCTCTCACCTTGGTTGATTCAAACTATTATTCTTTTCACTAACAGAACTAATTGTAAATTAAAAAAATAAAAATAAAATTTAAAAACGTTTTATTCCTCTGAATCCAGGTAATCACTAAGATTCCAAGTTGCCTATCCTGGAAACTTCATATAACTGAAATCCCATTGGTATGGATTTTTGTAACTGACTTCCTACACTTAGATGAATGTTTCTAAGAATCATCTATGTTACACCATGAACTATTACTCATCCTTTTTTTTTTTTACCAAAAGTCAGAGCCCATTATATGGATGCACTTCGTTTTGTTTATTCTGCAATTCATGGACACTTTTTGGCTATTAAAAATATCAAATGACATGCACCATTTTATGATCCAGCTAATGAGTAGGCTTCTTATTTCATTACATTCTCAACAATATTTGTTATCTCCTAACTTCTTTATTTTTTTTTTGATCATCACCATTTTATGGGTGATAAATGGTAAAGAAACAAATAAGTATTTATGGATAAGGGGCAAATTAAGTCCTAGAGGAAAGGTAAGTCAAGAATGGTAAGTCTTACAGTATTCTAACCAAGGACCTCCTCTGGGTCCCCTGACATAGACCCAATATTATGACTAGTGATTTATGTCCTATAGGATGCCTATAGAATTTAGACTTGAGGAGTATCCCACATCTATTCCGGGTTCATCTATGCTATGCCTGGTTGAGAGAGTCGCATTAATCTGATGTGGTTGAGTTTCACAGGTACTTCATAAACCTCAGGTTTTTTATCAATAAAATAACTTCTAGTTATTTTATCCTACTTTGGACAAACTGGCAGGCTACCGAATGTAACCTGCCCACATTGCAGAGTCTGGCAAACTCCCCGTGGCGTACCCAATATGCCAAATACCAGTAACAATGATGGGTCTCATTCTCCTAAAGAGCCTTGAATATGGCACTTTCTTAAAAATCTCAGGGCTAGGATGAAGGAGACATTACTGGGGCCTGCTCGAGGCAATCGACGAATAACAGGATGGTCATGATCGTGAACTTCTAGTGACAAGTTTATAGAAACAAGTTAGCAAATTTTAATTTTAAATCACTTTTATATTATAGTTTAAGGGACATGATTATAATAGTGTTAACTATTATGGTATTGGTGTACAAAGTTATTGCACCCTAACATCACCAAAGTATCCAAGATTTTCCATACTGTTTCTATGTCTGCTCTTCCTGTCACCTTCAAATCCCTAGCCCATTCCCACCCACCACTTGGTAACCTAAATTTTGTAATCCAAGGTCAAGGGTTTGTCATTTTTCAATACTGTCTATTCCAGCAAAGCCCTGTGAAGCCTGATACTTCTCTCAAAGTTTTGAGGATAACCTGGAACTCTACTTTTCTGACATGGCTAATCATTAGCAAGCCCAGAAGACAATCTCTGCAGGTCAAGTTCTAGACTTAAAATGCTTTAAATGTTCATGCCCTACACCAGATCACCAGGAGAGCCTGGTCTCTGTCCCCAGGCAATTTTCCACATGAAATGAGTTGCATATTCTAAAGTTTCCAATGTGTAAGCACATTCTGCTTCCTATTATATAGTGACCAACATGGAATGATGGATGCCAGAATGGGAAAAGGGGAACTGTTGTGTGAACCAGAAAAATCACTTGACAACAGTAAAATCTAGCTAGATTAAAAAGAGTTGTTATCTCCATACTCAGTGCCCTCAGTCCAGGTGGGAAAAGAAATCCACAACATGCAAATGAGTTCTGCTTGAGTTTCTCATTCCCGTTAACCACAAACCCTGTCCGAGTGGACATTTGCTGGGTATGCGTGTTTGAAGTAGGCTTACTGTGAGAAATGTTTCCTTGTGGTTTTGACTTCAATTAAAGCATTAGAAAAGAGAATCAAATGCAAGGTTCAAGCATGTGCACCCCAGGCAGTCAAGTTGAAGGACAACTTTGGAGCTGAGGAGGAGGAGGAAGAAAGATTGCTGAGAGGCATAAGTCAAGATGTGCACCGAACTCATAAATGATTGTGCCCACAACAAGTCAGGAGAGGAATCTCCTGGACCATGTTAAAAGCCAGCATGTGTATAAGGTCAGATCCTCAGGTATGTATGCACTCATGCCCAAAGAACAATGGTTTTGGAAATAAGCACGGAGGGTTGTAAATCTTCAATGGAATGCCAGTGAGGCTGAACCAAATCAATACGTCCCTTTAGAAATAAAGATTCTTTGGTCCTTGAAATAACTTCTTTTGGTAATTTTGTATTCTCTCTCTACCAAAAAAAGACTAGTAAAATATTTCTCCTTTGTATTCGATATGCCAAATACAGTAACAACAAAGTCTCCAATGGAGACGTTACTGGGCCCGCTCGAGCAAATCGATGTACAACGGGTGGACAGTGACAGTGACAGTGTCATAGTGTATGTGGGGGAAAGCTACAGAATGAAAATAGGGTCATATTGGTCAGATAATTGGAATTTCCATGTGGTTTCAGTGGAAGATCTACAGTCCTATCATAGAATAATGAGGTGACCTCACGATTCCTGGTCTTTATTTTTTCTCAAAATGTAATTTTATAAAAGCAACACAATTTTTAAAAAAGATTTTGAGCCACATCCAGCAATGCTCACTCCTGACTTTGTGCTCAGAAATCACTCCTGGTGGTGTTTGGGGGACCATACGGGATGCTGTGGATTGAACCCAGGTTGGCTCCATACAAGGCAAATGGCCTCCCCGCTTTGCTATGGCTCCGGCCCCTGAAAGCACCACAATTGACAAAGTCATTCAGAGTGGAGTTTTAGGCACACAATGTTCCATCACCTGTACTTCCACCAGTGTGAACTTCCGTCAACCAGTGTTCAATTCCTGGTCTTTCAAAGGAGGTAAGAGTTGGTTGGTTTCAAAGATTTCCTCCAGCCAGGCTATTTATGTTCCATGTTCCATTTATGAAACATATTATAAAGATCTCACAACAATAAAAACTGTCTAGAAAAAAATGAGTCCTCTCTTGACCCAGTGTCTCAAGTACAGGTGGAGAAAGAAACCCATAATATGTCCATGAGTTCTGCTCAGGCCTCTCATTCCCTCCAATCACAAACCCTGTCCTCATGGGCATTTGCTGGGTATGCGTGTTTGAAGTGGACTGACTGTGAGAAATCTTTCCTTGTGGTTTTGACTGCAATTAAAGCATTAGAGAAGGGAATTTTCCCCTTCTGCCTGGATACAGAAGAAGGAAAAAGTAAATGAATGCTTATGGCCAGGACTACAGTTGAGCCAACCAACCAAGAAGGTTTTCCAGCTTCTGAGGTTGTGAATGACCAAAAACAGGGCGTAAAGAACAACTGAATATCCTCTCAGGAATCCCCTTTCCTTCACTTTTGTTGTCTTTGCTCCTGTTGTTGTTGCAATGACTTGAGTTGGAGTCAGCTCGGGTGCTTATGTGGAGTCTTACTGTTGAGTTCTGCTCATGAACACATTGGTTGTAGTATTTGCTGGGGGGTGACACTCTAGGTTGTGATGCTCACACACACTTGTTTTCCATGCACTGGAGCACAAACACTTCATGATGGTGCCAGGGATTCCCATAAAACAGAATCACTGACATTGCCAGCGGGGCACCTGGGGCAAAGCTGGGGATTGAACTCACAACCTCACTGGGTTCAAGCATGCAAGGCAGGCACCTCGGCCCCTGGGTTACGGTGGGCTACTCTTTCCCTGATAACTTCAAGAACAGAATCTAGTCAACAAAGATGGAAAATGTTTGGAGATGCTGAAAATACCATGAGCAGAGACTGCGTTCGTGAAAACGCAGGTGAGTCCTCTCCTCTCTGTCTCACTCCTCTGAGGTGACGTTTGCTTTCCAGCGGTCCCATTCCTTTCCCATTAAGCTGACTTACATCAGCTCCATCACAGCTTTCTCTCCACTTTCGTGCTCATATCCTTTCACAAAAACTATACTTATAGTATATTGTCTAATCTCTCTGAGGCATCGGTTTTTTATTGAGAGATACAAAGCACCTCTGAGACATCTGATTTTATACTTTCCCCAACACTTTTCACTAGAACCTACTCTGCCCTCTGAAATGTACCTGGATTCTAGTTCCTTGGTGATTTCCACTGCTTTGACTTTGTTCACAGACCCTCTCCCCCATTTTTTTAGGTACCATGATTTATAATAATATTAAGGAAGGCTGGAGGGATACTATAGCTGGTAAGGCACTTGCCTTGCAAGTGGCCAACCTGAGTTCAATCCCTCCCACCCTAGATGGGCTCCCCCTAAGTGCTTACTGGTATGATCCCTGAAGGCAGAGCCAGAAATAAGCCCTGAGCAATTCTGAGTGTGATTTAAAAAAAAAACATAAAAAGATAGTGTTAATGATAGCTTCCTGCATACATTGTATGCCTTGCAAGTGGCCAACCTCAGTTCAATCTGTGACTCTGCATTTGATCCTCTGACCATCTTCCAGAGATGGTTGTTAAGCACAGAGCCTGGAGTAAGACTTGAGCACTGCTGGGTGTGACCTCCTACACCCCCCAAAAATGCTTTACATATGGTCTCACTTCAGTTTTGGGGGTAAAACATTGTTGTAGGCCAAGAGTTAGCACTCACTCTACCCATGTTCCATCTCTGGACTTCGGGTTATGGTCACTCACTGCTTGCCCACCAGGAAGTGTTTTCCCTTAGAATGTCACAACTCTGGCTGGTGATAAACACTATGAAGAAAATCAAGCAGATTGATAGGGGAAGACCAGTGGAAGTTACTATTTGAGATCTAGTTGTGAGAAAAGAAGTCTCTGCTGAAGATTTTATTGGAATAATCTTGAATAGAATATACCTGGAGAAAAGGCACCCCAAGCAGAGGAGTACTAAACTTAGGTCCTGAGTTGGGAATGGGTTTGGCTTGCCTAAGAAAGCTCTAGGAGTTGTGATTCAAACACTATCTCCTGGATAGAAATACATCAAGATCACGAGCATCCTGTTGTTTGTTGATTTCCTCGAGCAGGCAGCAGTAACGTCTCCTTCTTCCTAGCCCTGATATTTTAAAAGAGCCATTTTAACGCTCTTTCAGAATTAGGAGAATGAGACCCATCATTGTTACTGGTATTTGGCATATTGAGTATGATACAAGAAGTTTGCCAGACTCTGCCGTGTGGGCAGGATGCTTTTGGTAGCCTGCAAAGTTCTCCAAAGGAAAAATAAGATAGTAAGATGTCGTGCGGCCGCAAATGCGGCTGCATGCTTCCGGGAGCCGGGTTTTATAGTTTCTGCGTCTTGGCTGTTGATGGGACCAACCTGGTGCTGGCGGCAGCTGGTGGGTGTGACGCCTACCTACTGAAAGATGTGGGGGGAGTCTGGTTGGAGAAGGCCCAGTCCCAATCCTAGTAGGCTTGGACACCTCAGCCCCGGGTTTCTCTGCCAGTTCTTTCATGCATGAGAAATACATAGTCATAGAAATACATAGTCAGTTAAAAAAAAACTCAAACACAAAAGCTTTGTAATTGCATCTCACGGTGATTGAATTAAAAAAAAAGATAAACATAGTTTAAACTTTCCAGCACCAGATTGAAGCGCCATGAGCTGGGGTATTTCTGCCATTTACCTTGACAATACTATCAAATGATCATGTAACTCCCACTTATGGTTGTTTTTAGTTTTTATTTTTTTTAATTCCATCACTCATTCAACACACACGGTATTGGACGTTATGGAGATTTCCCCCATCCTTTTTTTTTTTTCTCGCCAAGGGTTAAATAGCAATTTCATAGCAATTTCATTCTTTCCTCGCCAGGGGCCCTTGGAGGGGGGCAGGTTGAGTTTCCCTCCCCACTCCGAGCAGAGCCCCAGCAGAGCCCCGAAGACCTCCAGAACCAGCCACAACCATGCTGAGACCACTCTCTACATGCATGAAGGTACCAGCAGAGGAACAAAGGCATGAGGGTCCCCAGGCTGAGATCTCCAAGCCTACTCACATCAGGGCTGAGCATCCTCCACCCAGATCCTCCATCTTTCAGTAGGCGGGGTCACACCTACCAACTGCCCCCCAGCGCTGTGTAATCCCATCATCGATCAAGACCCAGAAACTATAAAACCCAGCTCCCGGAAGCACGTGGCCGCGTGACATCATATTATCTCATTCTTGCTTTGACATCCTGGCAGCCTACCGAGTGTAGCCTGCCCACAGGGCAGAGTCTGGCAAACTCCCCATGGTCTACCCAATATGCCAAATACCAGTAACAATGACAGATCTCATTCTCCTAACCCTGAAAGAGCCTTGAATGTGGCACTTTTTAGAATCTCGGGGCTAGGACGAAAGAGACATTACTGGTGCCTGCTCGAGCAATCGACGAACAACAGGATGATTGTGATTGTGATTCTTTCCTTAAGTTCAGAATATGAAGAAATTGCTGAAACAATATGACAGAAAGCAGAATAGACTGGAGTCCACTAGGCATGTGACCTCAGCTCTAACTAGAAGAGCCTCTTTGGATGGAGATTCTGCACCCACAGCTATCTTTAGTCACACCATGGTCATGGTCACGGTCCTCCCATTGTTCATCGATTTGCTCGAGTGGGCCCAGTAATGTCTCCATTGTGAGACTTGTTGTTACTGTGTTGAGCATATTGAATACGTCACGAGTAGCTTGCCAGGCTTTCTTGTGAGGGTAAGATACTCTCAGTAGCTTGCTGGGCTCTCTGAGAGGGGCAGAAGAATTGAACTCGGGTCGGCCATGTTGGCTGCATGAAAGGCAAACGCCTTACCCACTGTGCTATCATTCCAGCCCTTTAGTCACACACAAAAGAATTTTTCTAGAACCTAGATTTCTATTCTTAAAATGCTATGTTCAATGGTAGTACTGTCATCCCTCTTGTTCATCGATTTGCTTGAGCGGGCACCAGTAACGTCTCCATTGTGAGACTTGTTGTTACTGTTTTAGTCATATCAAATATGCCATGGGGAGGTTGCCAGGCTCTGCCGTGTGGGTGGGATACTCTTGGTAGCTTGCCGGGCTCTCTAAGAGGGACGGAGGAATTATACCTGTGTGGGCTGCATGCAAGGCAAACGCCCTACCCGCTGTGCTATCGCTTAAGCCCACTGGTTCACTGGTACAAAAAAAAAGGAGTTCAAGGAGACGAAGGGTGAGGTAGATTTAAATGGAGAAATGGCCCAATGGGCTATAAAATGATCAGCATGTAGGTCCAAGACCTGGGGATCTGAAGACGCACCCTGACTCTCATTATTCCTGTCCATGGAAAGGGAGACAAGGCCCATTCAGAGACTGTTGCAGTACAATGAAGATGTTTCTGATGCTAACTGAACATAGAGGTCAAACATGTTGAAGGAATTGAAGGGAAGGAAATCGCTGTGGTCTGCGGTGATTTGAAAAATATTCAGAAAACCTGGGATTTCGTATGGGTAGGTTTTCCCCAAAGACAGTCAGGGAGATGAAAGGATGAGGATAAGCTCCCCAAATGAGAGAGTTCAAGGGACTAAAAGGAGCAGGGAGGGGCTGGAGCCATAGCACAGCAGGTAGGGTATTTGCCTTGCACGCAATCGACCCGGGCTTAATTCCCAGCATCCTGTATGGTTCCCCGAGCACCACCAGGAGTAATTCCTAAGTGCAGAGCCAGGAGTAACTCCTGTGCATCACTGGGTGTGACTCAAAAAGCAAATGAATAAATAAATAAATAACATAAAAGGAGCAGGGAGTCACTCAGTGAACATGGGGGCCAGTTCCATTGGAATAGCACATGGGTCTTTCAATCCAGTCTGGGAAAATGCAAGGCATCCTATTCCAGAGGTTTCTCATAGGTAGCATCCGACAACACTTTGTGCTTCTCACCAGGAACCCCACAAGATCCCATGCAAGGGGCTTTGCTGTGAACTTGTCCTGTGAAAACAACAGCAATGGAAACACCTAATCACAATGGTATTATCCTCTGCAAATGTCAAAGTGCAAGATTTGGAATTTTACCAAAGTGTGGGCCATATCTGCCTCCACTCAATTCTCCAAACCTATTTCAGTACTGACTGCATGGGACACGTTTGATAAATTCTTATCCAATTAATTTTTTGAAATAGGAAACTTAGTAGCACAATCTCATTTGAGTTTGATAGTAACTCATTGGAGTAAGGAGACTAAACCTTATTTTGATTCCACAGATGTGGAGAAGTGAAACCCAGACAGGTGAAGTTTCCCAAGTTCCTCCCAGGTCCTGTGCTACAACTTTGTGTTAAAATTGTATTGAATTAAGAATCAGAAGACAAGGAATGAGTGAACTGGGAGGGACACTTTGTCACTGCACTGAACTAAATTTTACTGATTCCAACACACAACCCACCTCTCCCCCTACACACACACATCGCATATGCACACAGGTCTATACATATATTTATTTAGGTCACATTTAATGTCTTAAAAGTTGGCAAGCTTCTCAAAGGTGTGACGCATTTTAACTTCAAGCAGTTTTCTTCTTTAGATTCTATGAAACACAGTCAACCTGTCTGCCTTCTGGAATGTGAAGGTCAAAGGACACTGACGGTAGAAAGAGCAAGACAAATAAGCGGTGACTAGTAAAACACAGGTTGCTACCAGCCTCTCTCAATCCCTGGTCCCATGCCTCCTAACTGATCTAGAGAATCCAGCCCCCGAGTAGGATCCGAGGCCCTGAGCAGGCTCTGCAAGTGAGGGGATTAGGTGGCATTAACCCGACAAGCAAATTCTGGCACCCTAGAGACACCTGGTACAAATCTTCGCTATTGATTAAAGGAATTAGTGGTCTGGGAATCTATGAATAGACATAAAGAAGGAAATGCAATCCTCCACCACAAGCCCAAACACAGACCAGGCTTTCATTGATTTCTTTTTTCCCTGTTTGTGCATACCTGTGGTTCCATAGGGCTGGACTCCCAGAAGGAGCCCCTTTGACATCGGAACCTGGCTTTGGCAGTGAAGGCCCTCCCCAGTAGGTCTTCCACCTGTGTCATTCATTCATGCCTTGGTCTGCACCAGCCACTGTCCAGGTGAACAATGCCCAAGGGAAAGCTAAGAACATAGGTGTGCCTTCTCGAACTCTGCTGCAGGCACATTCGTGTACAAAATTGCTTATTATCTGCATTTTGTTTCTCGCATCCTCCCTTGTCAGACACGGAGAAAATTCGATTCCACTCATTTAGGGAAAACACAGGAGAGGATGAAGTAGGAAGCAGAGCTGACACTAATGTTAATTGAGAGACTTGAGAGCAAACTTGAAGAAGGAACACATTCTTATTGAGAGAGCCTAATATTCCAAGTTTGTGACTCATTCCTAATAAATCATGATTGATCAATGAATATCCCTGGGCTCCTTCACCTCCAGCTCATAAAACAGAGCTCATCATCATTTTCAAGCTATATCACAAAATTCTTTGTAGCAGGTAACATATACTTTGCATATACTTTTGCATATACTTTGATATTTACTAATCACCATAATTTGAGAGTTAATACAACGGTGTTGATGATCATGATACTGGTGGTCAAGCTACAGATGATAAACTGTAAACAGCCTATTTTTATATTAATAATTGTATTTTTATTAATAAAATGTTACAGGAATAGTAAATAATTGATGAATATTGATTTCTACTTATCAAACAAATGGTATTAATTGTAGGCCTTGTGAAGGTTCAGTTACTCTTAATTTCTTTATTTATTTATTTTTGCTTTTTGGGGTCACTCCCAATGATACACAGGGGTTACTCCTGGCTCTGCACTCGGGAGTTACTCCTGGAGGTACTATGGGATGCTGGGAATCGAACCCGCCTCATGCAAGGCAAACACCCTACCTACTGTGCTATGGCTCCAGCCCTGGGTTACTCTTTTTTTTTTCTTTTTGGGTCACACCCAGCTATACACAGGGGTTATTCCTGGCTCATATACTCAGGAATTACTCCTGGCGGTGCTCAGGGGACCATATGGGATGCTGGGAATCAAACCTGGGTCGACTGCATGCAAGGCAAACGCCCTACCCGCTGTGCTATCGCTGCAGCCCCAGGGTTACTCTTTTTTTTAAAGTTCAATTAGCTTTGTTTTTTCACAGTTATAAAGTTGCTCATGATTGGGTCTCTATCATTCAATGTTCCAAAACCTGTCCCTTCACCAGTGTGCATTTCTCACCATCAATGTGCCTAGTTTCCCTCTTGCACCTTTCCTCCAGGCCCCCTGCCTACTCTATGGCAGACACATTTCTTCTCTCTTGAATTTTTTGTTCATTCATTTATTTATTTTGGCTTGGGGGCCACACCTGAAGGTGCTCAGGGCTACTCCTGGTTCTGAGCTCAGGAATCGCTCCTAGAAGTGCTTGAGGGACTGTATGTGGTACAGATGACTTAATCCAGGTCAGACACCTGCAAGATAAGTGCCCTGCCCACTGTGCTATCTCTTCAACCTAAACTAACAATCTAAAGAGCTAATGTAATAGTATAAGAGTAGTAAACAATAGGATACCACCACCTGTGAAATAAGTTATCACAGATGTTTGATCTTTGATTTCATTCTCATTACTCTTGTTGGTATACTAAGTTTGAAAATGAAGGCAATACTCTTATCTAATTACTTGTGTCTGATATGTATGAGTGATAGGCATGATTGAACAAAATGCTAACAATGAACTACTTGTATCCATCCCATAGATTATTGGCTTCAGAAGACTGGCTTTAACTAAGTCAAGTTGAGCCTTCAAATTTCTGCAAAATACCCAAGTTAGAAATAGAGAGCCTCAGCATGGAAAGAGGAAAAAGATAGTAAGTTTGATGAGGCATCAGAGAGAATCAAATGAGAAAAAATGGGGAAACTGATATGAAAAAAGGGTTAATTTGATGGGAGAGTTACATTTGTAGATATCTTAGTAAGAAAAATAACAAGATTCATCTTAATCTTTTACAATAAAAAGGAGATTGATTTAGAAAGCACTTCTGAAATATTGTAATATAAACTCCTAAAATCTTTTTATAAAAATAATGAAAACATTTATCAAAACAAATTTTTAAAAATCTGCCAAATTAACCAAAGTACTCTTATTCAAGAAATATGACTTCTTATCAGTTAAGAACAGTAATATTTATGTATATAAAATTTGTCTTATTTTTACCTTTCTTTTTTTTAACAACATTTTACTTATTTTTTTTAATGAATCACCGTGGGAGACAGTTACATACTTATAAACTTTTGTGTTACGGTTCAGTCATACAAAGATCGAATACTCATCCCTCCACCAGTGCCCGTTCTTCAGAACCAATATTCCCAGTATCCCTCCCGCCACCCCCACCCCTTCCCATCCCCTGCCTCTGTGACAGGCACATTTCCTCTTGCTCTCTTTCTCTCCCTTTGTGTGTTATAGTTTGCAATACAGGTACTAAGCAGTCATCATGTTTGATCCATAGTCTACTTTCAGTACACATCTCCCATCCCAAGCGAGCCCACTAACCATCATTCTTTTTCCCCAGACTCCATGGTGACTTAAAAACTAACAATTTACGATTAAGTTTTTTTTTCAGTTGGTAATTCTCTTGCTAGACTTATCAAAAAGAAGGGGGTGAAATAAAAATAGGAGAGATAAGGATTGGGGAAGAGAAGGCATGAGAATACCCACATTATAAAAATCAGAATGAAAAATGAAAGAAAGCACATACATATCAACCTTAAAGAAATTTTTAAAAATTGACAGTTTGGGGGGCTGAAATGATACCATTTCGGGTAGGGCATTGGCCTTGCATGCAGCTGACTGGTTTCAATTCCTCCGCTCCTCTCAGAGAGCCCGGCAAGCTACCGAGATTATTCTGCCCATCACAACAAAGCCTGGCAAGCTACCTGTGATGTATTTGATATGCCAAAAACAGTAACAACAAGTCTCACAATGGAGATGTTACTGGTGTGGTGCTTACCCGAGAAAATTGATGAGCAGTGGGAGGTCAGTGCTAAGTGCCAAGACAGTTTTGGACTGAGTATCAAAATTATTGTCAAAGAAAAGAGAAAATTTTTAGAAAGAAACAATCAAACATGACTAAAGAGTAAACAGAAAACCTGGATAGACTTATAACAAATAAATATATTTTATTACTAATTTTTTTAAACCCTACCCTCAAAATGCTCAGGCCTTCAACAAGTCCTCAAATATTTGTAAACATCTCAAAAAAATCCCTCATAAATGCTCCCCAAAAATATAGATGATATTACTTCTAATATAACCTGTGAAGTAAGAATTTGCATGTTACAGAAACCAGACAAAAATATCCTAAGAAAAGTAAGGGTCAATATCTTTAGAATAAGTAGAATTTTTTTCAACAAAATTCTGGCAAAAAAATTCGCAAATCTCAAAATGGGCACTGGTGAAGGGATGGGTACTTGATCATTGTATAACTGAGACCCAAGCACAAAAATTTGTAAGTCTACAACTGTACCTCATGGTGTTTCGCTAATAAAAAAAATCCACAAATCTGTCCCTGTCACTATCATCCCGTTAATCACTAGAGTGGGCACCAGTAGCGTCTCCATTTATCCCAGCCCTGAGATTTTAGCATCATAAACTTTATGCCCTCTCTCTGCAGATGCAGCATGCCAGCTGGATGTCCTTGGGCATGATGGTGATGCGCTTGGCGGGGAATGCATAGAGTTTGTTGTCCTCAAAGAGCCCCACTAGGTAGGCCTCATATAACTCCTGCAGTGACATGACGGCCAAGCTCTGGGAGTGCAAGTTGGTCTTTTTTTTTATTTTTCAAATTTTTTATTTATTGAATTACCGTGAGAACAGTCACAAAGCCTTTCAGTTTAAGTCTCGGTCGGTCACACAACAATCAAACACCCATCCCTTCACCAGTGCACATTTTCCACCACCAAGAACCCCAGTATACCCTCCTCCCACCTCTCTCTTCCTGCCTATGTGGCAGATTTCCACTTTACTCTCTCTCTACATTAATCACATTCAACATTATGACAAAAGACCCACCATTATTATTTGGAATTTTCCCCAACAATCAGACTTGCCAAAAAGGCATCATTAGATAATTTGTTTTCTATTGCTGGTTTATAAGAGCATAATTTTGGATTTATAATATTCTAGTAGTAAGTCAGGAGGGATTACTGCCAGAAGCTGCTGGGTTCTGAGATTGGTTTGTGTGCCTCTGGGATCATGGTCATTCAGGAGCCAGAGGAGTTGTTCGTGGGTGGCAACTTGGGGCCTTGTCAGGGCGGGGAGCCCGCCTTTTCCCCCTGGCAGTAGTGGCATGGTGGTAACCATCTTGCAGGTCGGTCTTGAAGTTCTTTGTGCTCTCTTACACACCAGCTGCTGGAATGGCAGCTTGCAGATTGAGCAGCTCAGTGGACTTGTGGTAGCTGTGGATCTCATGTAGTGCCACGATGTTGGGCCGGTATCGGTGTGGCTTCTTTACACCGCCTGTGACTGGTGAGTTCTTATGGGCCGCCTTGGTGGTCAGCTGCTTGCAGGGTACCTTCCCGCCCATTGACTTGCGTGCCCTCTGCTTAATATGAGTCCTCTCGTTCTTCCCAACTCAGCTGGAGACTCCTTCAGGGTTAGGGAAATGAGACCCATTTTAGCTACTATTGTTGGCATAATTGGTACATCATGGGTGGCTTGCCAGGCTCTGCTGTTTGGGCTGGATAAGCTCAGTAGCTTGCCGCACTCTCCTGGGGACAGAGATGGAGGCTTTTGGGGCAATCTCTAATCGTCCCTGCAGGCGTTCCCAGTCTACCAAATGTAAGCTCCTGGTGACCAGCCTGCTGTAACAATTTTGAACGCTGACAATACACACCTGCCTGTGTCTCCACAAATATGTATACTATAAAGCCTTATAAATCACAGCTAACTAGCATTTATATCAGGAATATAAGAATGGTTTAATTTTTGAAAGTCAGTTAACATACTAATATTAGATTAAATGACAAAGCTACTTTTATAATTCTCAACTGATGCATGGAAAACATTTGAAAAAATCCAACACAGTTTCATGATAAAATAGTCAACAGATGAGGAATGGAAGTGAACCTTTTCAATCTGATAAGGGATATCTAAAAAATTTCCACAATTAACATTATACACAAAAAATAAAAGATAAATATTTTCTCATTGACAAAGGACAAAACGGAATTTGCATTCTTACTTTTTCCATCCAGCATTTGACTGGAGATTCTTGTCAGAGAGGGTAAGCAAACAAAATAAATAAAAGTGACACAGATTATAACAAATAAAACTTCAGATTTTCTACTTTAACATCACAAGATTGTGTGCTTCCTAAGGGGTCCACAAGAAACTCTGAGAACTACAACTTCAGTTCAGCAAGTTGTCAGAATTCAGGATCAGTATACAAAAATCAATTGAAATTCTGTACATTGGCATGACCAAAAAAAATTTTTTTGTATAGCATCAAAATGAATTTAATGCTCAGGAATAAAATATATTAAACATTTAATGCTCTGTTTTGCCCATTCATCTACTTTTTTCCTTGTAGAACACAAATAAAATCATCTTTAGGTTTATCTTTCTCCTTCTGAAACTTTTTTTTCCTTTGAACAATATTTTTTGTTCACACCTGGTGGTTCCTAGGGATTACTCCTGGCTTAATGGTCAGGAATCACTCTTGGTGGTATTTAGGAGACCATTTGTGGGACTGGGATTTGAACTGAGGTCAACTAGATGCAAGTGCCCTAATCCCTGTGCTAACTCTCCAGCCCTTTAAAAGAAGTTACCCTTATAAAAATTCAAGTGGGACCTCACACCAGTGAGACTGACACACATCAAAAAGAGGAAAACGTGTGTTGGCAGGGATGTGGGGAAAAGCAATCCTCATCTACTGTTGGTAGGAATGTTCCCTGGTCAACCCTTTTAGCAAATTATATGGACACTTCTCAGATAGGAAAAAAAAGGCAGCTGAGAATTGAGCTTCGATATGATCCAACAATTCCACCTCCAGATATACTAAGAACTAAATAAGGTCTACCTACAGTCTTCCCATAGGGGGAAAAAGAGGGCCTGGAGCCGTAGTGCAACGGGTAAAAGGCATGCTATGCATCCAGCCATGCTCAATCCCCAGCATCCCATATGTTCCTTCAAGCCTGCCAGGAGTTGCCACTGGGTGCTGAGCCAGGAGTAAGCCCTGAGCACAGCTGAATGTGGCCCCAAAACTGAAAAATAAAAATCAGGGGCCGGAGCAATAGTACAGCAGGTAAGGCACTTGCCTTGCATGCTGCTGACCTGGGTTTGGTTCCTGATACCTCATATAGTCCCTGGAGCACTGCCAGGGCAGATTTCTGAGAGCAAAACCAGGAGTAACCCTTGAGCATTGCCAAATGTGACTCAAACTCTGAATAGAAAAGATACAAAAGGGAATGCCCTGCCACAGAGGTGGGGTAGGATGGGGGTGGGTGGGAGGGATACTGGGATCATTGATGGTGGAAAATGGGCACTTGGCACTGGTGGAGGGATGGGTACTCGATCATTATATAACTGAAATCCAAGCACAAAAATTTGTAAGTCTACAACTGTACCTCATAGCGTTTCACTAATAAAAATTTTTTAAAAAAAGAAAAGACAACTCATAATATGAGAGAAACCCACAGTTTCGCAGAGAATATTTATCCATGAGGGGCCTGATAAAGGACTTGTATCCAGAGTATAGAAAAAAAAATCTTGAAAATCAATCAACCACACAAGATGAATAAACCCAATTTACTAATCAGCACAAAATTTACATTGATATCTCTTCCCTTCCCACCACATCCCCTGCAAAAGGCATGCCAAGATCAGTGGTAGATTGTGTGCCTTCTATGCATGAGGCTCTGGATTTGATCCCTGGCACCCTAAAACAAAATATGAATTTCCTACTCCTTCTCTTTCCAGCACTTAGCAACATAGAAATACCAAGATAAACTGATGGCCAAAAATAATATGCAAAGAGGTCAATATCTTTAACCATCTAAGAAATGTAAATCACTGAGATCCCACTTCACATACTCTAGGATAGAAATAAGTTTTTTTTTAAGTATACATAACAAGTGTTAGTGAGAATGTAGAGATGATGGAAACCTCCTTCTGGCAGAATTGTAAAATGGTGCAACTAGTTTTGAAAAAATGTTGGCAGTTCCTCAAAAAGATAAACATAGAGTTTCCATATGACCCAGATACTCTTCTCCTAGATATCTACCCAAATTATATGAAAATACATGTCCACTCAAAAACTTGTAGACAAATTTTCATAGCAGCATATTTCAGAATAGCTAAAAAGTACAAATGGAAAGAGCCAAATGTCCATTCACTGAGGACTAGTTAAGCAAAAAATGTGAGAGATTCACACAGTAGAATAGCGTTCAGCAATATACAAGAATGCAGCATTGATAAGACCATACATAGAGGAACCTTCAAAGCATGGTGCTAAGTGACAGAACGGACACAAAGGCCATGCTTCTGTTTACATGAAGTATCAACAAGAGGCAAATTAATGATTCCCAGGATCTGAGAGTGGAAGACAGTTCAGAGTAAATGCTAAAGAGGGCAGGCCTTCATTCTGAAAGGATGGGACATTCTAGAATCAGATGGTGGTGATTATGGCATACCTCTGTGAATATACTTTTAAAAAACCCTTATAATCATTTACTCATGAAATATCTGAAGTGTTTGATATATGTTTATTCTGTATTGGAAAAAAAATCAACCAAGTTAGACTCTTTTGGTTGCAAGTACAAACAAAATGAATGAGAGAGAGAAAAAACTATTCTGAAGTCTCAGATAATTTTAGCAGATTTTGTTCTGCTCCCATTGTGTTGGCTTCATTCTTCAACCTTGACAGCAACAACCTCAAGAACATCTACTAGGATTCATCTTTGCTGGGGTGTAGGGGAGAAGGGTAGAATTTCCCCACCTCTCTCAAAAAATCCTAGCAAAATGTCTTATTAAATTATAATCACTTGATTTGATCCTCTCTGAATTAATCACTCTGTTCAAATAAATAAATGATTGACCAAGACTTTGTATATTACTCTTGTGGCTGGACAGTATTAGGAAGTAGATAGGGAATCTCCATAAGTTTAGTTACTGGGAGAGTCAATTCTCAAAACAAGGAATAAATGGAAGGGAACTAATGAAATGAATACCAAGGAGATAACAAATATCCATGGCCGATCTTTAGATATCAAAATTTGGTTCAACATCATTTCATTAAGTTATTGATAAGAAAAAAATAATCATTGTCTGTGTGGAATGTCCCAGCTCTCCTAATTACCATGTGAGGTCTTTCCCAGGTACTGTAGCTTCCAGATCCTGGGTCAAGATCTGAGTGCCGGTTTGTGAGTGTCCTGTCCAGGTGAGTCCTGTCTTGTGCCCCAAGATGCTCTGAACCCCTGTGGTCTAACTGGAATCCATGAGTTAGAAAATGAATGAATGGGTTAGCAGGAAAGCTTGTTAAATATTAGAAGTGTTTGGGTCTTCATTTAGAAGCTTGTTGATCTTTTGAAGATGAGAAGCACGCTCTTGGAACTTAACTCTTCTCTCTATCAGCAAGCCTATAATAAAATTAATGCTGGGGCTGCGAGATGGCTCAAAGGGCTGAGTGCATACTTTGTCTCTGAACTTCTGAGTTTGAGGAGAATTGGTCTTCAGTAGGGAGCTTAGTACTGGGACAAGGATGGGGATGATAAGTTAGGGAAGGGAACACTAAGACAATGGGGGAGGGGTAAGGCCCTACCTACTATACTGTTGCACCGGCCCCAAGGATAGGTCTCTTTTGAGTCCATGAATTTTCTTTTTATTGCATAAATTGATGTGAATTTTCTGTTACTTGCAGCCAAGAGAATCTAACTGGGTTGATCCATCATTTTTTTTCAACACAGAATAATGGAATGTGAGAAGGAAACTAGGGGCTTTGGGCACTGGTGAAGGGATTAATATTGGAACAATATATGACTGAAACTCAAGCATAAATATCTCTGTAATTTTGCAATTCATGGTAATTCAATAAAAAGAAATATAAAAAAATTTAATTAAATTTGAAATATAACTTCTGGATTCAATCACATGATCCCCTGAGCAGCACTAGCAGGAACTCCTGAGCACCAAGCAAAAAGTTACCCATGAGTACTTTGGGGAATTATCAGAAAATAAAATATACCTCTCGACGAGGGGTGTGCTTCAGCAATAGAGTGCTTGCGTTATGTGTATGAAGCATATGTGAGGCTTTCCAAGCATCAATCCCAAGAACCACAAAAAATAAAATAAGTTTCATTATATGTCATTTTGCATAAAATCACCTAGTTTCTTAGCTTCCCTCAATTTTCTTTCCCTTTATCTTTGGAATAAAATCCCATTTCCATTACAATTCATATTCAATGTTCATATTCACTTTTGAAATAAAAGGTTGGTCTTTCACTCTAACATTTCATAAGCCAACCCTCTCCATGGGCTGGAGCAATAGCATAGCTGGTAAGGCATTTGCCTTGCACGCAGCAGCTGACCAGGTGACCCGGTTCGATTCCTCCACCCCTCTTGGAGAGCCCGGCAAGCTACCGAGAGCATCTCGCCCACACGGCAAAGCCAGCAAGCTACCCATGACATATTCATTACGCCAAACACAGTAACAACAAACCTCACAATGGAGATGTTACTGGGCCCGCCCAAGCAAATCGATGAGCAATGAGAAGACAATGCTACCGTGTTACCCTCTCCATAATAGTGGCCCACAAAAGGGCATGTCCACATACCTGGATCCTGTAAATTTAACCTTTCATGGAAATGGTTTCTTTGTCACTACAAATAACTTAAGAGTCTTGATTCTTAAATTAAAGGTAACCCAAAGGACCTGGGTTAGCCCTAAATCCAATGTCAAGGGATCTTATGAAAGATAGAAGAAAACAAGATGAAGACTCTTTAAAGACAGAAGCAGAGATTGAAATAATCCCGTCGCAATGACTGCCCACAGTTCCCCAATGCAGAAAGAGGCAAGGTAGAGAGATTCTAGAGCCTCCGGTGCATCATAGCCTTTCTAGCCTCATGATTCAGGACTTCTGCATTCTGGAACTCTAAAAGAAGACATTGCTATTGTGTTAAGCCACTACCAAGTTTACAGGTACTTTGTTATGGCAGTCCTTGGGAGTTAAGGCACTCTGATACAAACAGCAGATTTTCAAGGGATTGTGTCTCATGATGTTTAAAACATTTAAGTACACCATAAAAATGTTTTTGATCAGATATCACATGGCTGTGTGAGGCGAACGTGATAACCACTACTCTATGGAAACTGCCACTCCAGCGATAGCACAGCGGTAGGGCATTTGCTTGCGTGCAGCCAGCCTGGCTGAGCCGTTTTCGATTCCTCTGCCCCTCTCGGAGAGCCCGGCAAGCTACCGAGAGTATCTCACCCGCAGGGCAGAGTCTGGCAAGCTACCCATGACGTATCCAATATGCCAAACACAGTAACAACAAGTCTCAAAAAAATGGAGACATTACTGGGCGCGCTCGAGCAAATAAATGAACAATGGGAGGACAGTGTTGACAGTGTTGATCACATGGTTTGTCGACAGAAGCAGGTAAATTGAAAATACCCTCTTTTAATTCTTCCATATCCAATCCCAACTCTAAAATAAAGCGAAACAAAAAGAGCAAATTAAAGACAAAGAAGAAATATCCCAAACTTGGAATGAAGAGAAATTAAAGATTTTTAGAAATTTCATCCAGCTTTTGTGTGTTTTTTTTTTCTAAGGAGAGAAGAGGAAAGATCTATAGATATGATGAAAAGAAGATAAAAATTAAATTACATTTTATTTTATGGCTTTTAGAATGGAAGAGAATCAAGCATGTTAAATTTTTAACAGAAAAAGGAAATTTACAGTTGGAAAGGAGAGACCTAGGACAGTCTTTCTAATTTTGAATAAAACGATGGAAACCTGGATCTTAACATTAGAAAAATGGTGGTCAGAATGGCTAAGGATAATGTTTCAGGTAAAGTATAAACATTCAACTGAACTAAATACAACGTCTTGTAAATTCTTATTTTCAGATTTTTTTGAGATAGGGCAGTTGACTTAGATTTTCTTTTCTGACAACCCAATTTTCAAATGTCTATGTCATAGATTATAAATGTAAAGATTTTTTTTTGAGTTGGAAGACTCTCACATGTCAGGCTTTCGAAATAATTATTTTCTCTCTTTAAAAAAAGCTGTCCATTAAAAAAAATCCGAGATAGAGTGGTTCCAAGTGATGACAAGACTTGGAAGGAGGTCCTGGATCTGTAGGGCTCAAATAGAGTGGAGATGAAAGTCGTGAGTGTTAAGAGGATCCAGGCATTTTTAGCAACATAGCAAAGTTTCTTGTTTTGTTTTTCATGGAATAGATTTAAGGGTACAAACTAAAAGCCAGACTTCCCGAGTTTAGAGCCTGGCTCTGCCACTGAGTAGCTATGTGATCTTGGGTAAACTACTTGACATATTTACACTTCTTTTGCTTCTTTTGTCAAGTAAGAATAATAATAACATCAACTTCATTGGGTTGTTTCGAGGAGTCGCTGAGCTAATGTTTGCAGTCTTTCTACAGTGCTTGGCATTGGAGAAGAACTATGCTAAGTGTTTCTGTAAAAATAATAGGGATATTGATTCTGTGTCTTCTAAAGTCACTTGCATCCAAAGATATCGAGCATGATCTCAATTTTAACTTCTTTTTTTTTTTTTGTCCCACACAAAACTCAGGGAAACACGCCCCCTTTAGAACAGAGAGGAGATTGAAGAGACCAAGCTTCCAATCCAGCAAGGAATCTGAACATCTCCTCTCTATCTCTCCTCCCCAGCACTTGTGCCCAGTTCCATCACTTTACCAGCAATTAATCATTTCTCAGCACACTCAGCATCTCTAGAAGGGTCTAGAGGACCAAAGATGTAGGCTATCTCTTTAGCAGGATTCTGGTAACTCTAAACCAAAGGCTCTGGGCTTCTGCTGAAGGAAGGACAGAACAAAGCTCTGGTCTTTCAGAAGAAATTTGTAAGAATAATTTCACAAGTGTCTTCTAATTTAGGTCTGCCAACGGTATTTAAGTCCTGCTTCGGAATCTGAATTTCAAGTGAGGAAATCCTCACAAGGTAATAAAACCATGTTATCTCAATCTATGAGTGCAGAAGGAAACCATACTGGGTTCTTTTCACAAAATAATCTTCCTCAATATACATTCCAGAATCATCTCAAGGACATCTATGATCATGTGATCTCAACTTGGATCGCTCTATTTCATTAAATCCTCTCTCCAGCAGCCGAGAAAACATGTAATAAGGAAGCATACTGGGAAGGATGATTCCTGGAACAGTTTGAAGAGCTGGAAGGAGGTTTGAAAGGAAGGATCGGCCCTGTGTGTGTAAGAAGCTGAGTCTGCAGTTTGTCCTGACAATGTGAGTGACCATAGTCACAGCCCCACTCCACCCCTTGCATTCTGGGAATTTTGGGGGTGAGGAGGGGAGGGGTTCGGGGTGGGGCATAGTAATTCAAACGGGAGATGACCCACAATTTTCAAGATTATTAAGATCATTATTGCAATATGGAAAAAGTATAGACGCTAAAAAGAAATAACTGCCTCACCATGAGAAATTTACTGATGAACAGGAAAAGTATTAAGATCCAAACAACAGGGGCTAGAGCGATAGCTCAATGGGTAGGGCATTTTCCTTGCACACAGCCAACCCGGTTTCGATTCCCAGAAGCCCATATGGTCCCTAAGCACCACCAGGTGTGCATGAGCCAGGAGTAACCTCTATGCATCACTGGGTGTGACCCAAAAAGAAAAAAAATCCAAACAACATATGACCTACTTAAGAATGACCACTGCCACCCACCCCTTTCCCTACCTGGCCCTTCCTCCTAAAGAGGCATCTACAAAGAAAGTACCTGGAAGACCCGGTTTAGAACCCAAGGAGATGCAAGAATTGTCGCAATGACCTGCAAACCTGTTCTCTGAAGCAGGATAATTTTCATGAGCCAGAGTAAATCCTTCTTGTGACAATGAGTAATTTTTATGGCCTTTCTGCAGCCATCTAACTAATTGCACACCTGACTTTTTATAACTTTCCCTCCCCCATCTGAATAAGAGTAGTAGTTAGCGATGATCTTGGGCTCCTCTCACTCAGAACCTCTACAAAAATTGTTAGAAGAGGAAATAAATTTTGTAGGGGTTAACCTGGCGATGCTCAGGGATTACTCCTGGCTCATGCACTCAGGAATTGCTCCTGGCGGTGCTCAGGGGACTATATGGGATGCTGGGAATCGAACCTGTGTTGGCCATGTTGGCTGCGTGCAAGGGAAACACCTTACCCACTGTGCTATCACTCCAGCCCTGGCAAGCTACCCGTGATGTATTCGATATGCCAAACACAGTAACAACAAGTCTCATGATGGGCCCGCTGGAGCAAATCGATGAACAACGGGAGGACCGACCGACCGACCGACCGAGAGATTAACCAGCATAACCACTCTCTTTCCCATCTCTTCTGGTATTTCCCAGACCCTTGTGGTTGAATTATCCAGTGGTGGTGAGAAGCTGTCCCTGCTCCGAAGTCATTGGACTCTACTAGAGATCCAGTTAGTCCTTTTTCTGGGCAGGGAATGTGGTTCAGCAGTAGCCTTGCATGTGTGAGAAGCTGGGTAAGATCCTTGATCGACAAAAAAGAAAAATTCTTTTTCTTTCAGCAAACTTTTAGAAATAAGCTAGTTTTGAAATATATAGGAATCCCCAGATAAAGGAGTGGGAGGAGAATGCACGTACATTAACACATGCCAGTGAAAGGCAGGAATAACTCAGCTTGCTCATGACACAGTGTGGGGCCCAGAGGAGGAAGTCTCTGCTCTCTCAGCGGTCAGTGGTCAAGGGAGAGAAATTTTTTTTGAAGTCAAATAGATTTTATTTGGAGGGTTTCTTGAAGGGAAGGAGGAAGAGAAAGTAGGAGAGAATGGAGAGTAAGAGAGACAGAGTAATGCACTCAAGAGAGAACATGGCCTTCTCCAAGGGCGGAGAGAGCCCCTACACAGACCCCAGCATTAGATAGGAAAGCATGAAAGTACACATCTCAAGAGGGGAGATGCGGGTGACACATGTGCTCAGGCACTGCATGTACTCGGCCACGTGAGTGCAAGCAGCACACGAGATCAGGCAGCATATGTGCCGGGAGAGAATTTTTTGAGTTGTCTTTTTAAAAAAAAATTGATTGAAATTCTGAGGTTTAGAGTACTATTAATAATGGTTTTTATGCATATAATTCCTGTTGGAATTATATACCACGTCCATCACCAGTGTACTCACCTCTCTTTCCCAAAGACCCCAACACCCCTCCCTCTCAACCCTAATACCAACTCAGTTGTGCAGATAAAAACTTGAGTAGGGCTTTTCCGGAGAGAAAACTCAGGGAAGAGTTTCAGGGAAGTGGAATTGCTCTGTAGGTTTAGGGTATAGAGCATATGATCATTGTGATCACTAGCTTGAAGCTAGGTGGAGAAAGAGCAAAACAGCTGCTGAAGGGAGGGGTGATGAGTACCAAAAGGTTCCTGAAGACCTTAAAGACCATGGCCATGCTGGGATAGGATCATGGCAGCTAGGTTTCACTCTGAAGTCAAAGGATAAACTTCCAAGACGTTTTGTTTCTCTCTTCCTTTTTCTGTTTACTTGTTTAGCAATGAGGTAACCTAGATTGTTGTTGCAACACAACTACCTATGATAGCACTATAATATTATCCTCCCATTGTTCGTCGATTTGCTCGAGTGGACACCAGTCACGTCTCCATTGTGAAACTTGTTGCTATTGTTGTTTTGGCATATTGTATATGTCACACGGAGCTTGCCAGGCTTTGCAGTGCAAGGGAGATACTCTCAGTAGCTTGCCAGGATTTCTGAGAGGGACGGAGGAATCAAACCCGGGTCAGCCGCTTGCAAGGCAAATGCCCTACCCACTGTGCTATCCAAGACAAATTAGAGAAAAGGGGAGGAGGTTGTTTAGGGAGGAGGGGCAGAGAGGCTAGAGAAGAGAAACAAATCACAGCCCATGGTGAAATCTCACTGAGTGTAGTGACGGACTCAATGGAGTGGTGAAGGAGAGAGGGGCACAATGAATTGATTCTTTTCAGAGCCTAGATGGTGCCGGTACTATTCAACAAGAAGAAACAGGATCTAGAGGACATGAGGAAGAAGCACAGGTGTTGGCAAGGATGGGATGCAACAGACATTCTCATTTATTGCTCATGGGAAGGTAAAATAGTTCAGCTATTTAGAAGAGCCTCTTTGTTTCTTGTAAAATTGAGCATATTCTTTTTTTGGGGGGTAGAGATGGGGCTGAATCACATTCAGAAATAGCAGTGCTCAGGGATTACTCCAAGTTTTGTGCTCAGAAGTCACTCCTGGAGGTGCTTGGGGAACTGTATATATGTTAGGGAGTGAATCAGGGTTGGCAGCATGCAAGGCAAGCTCCTTAGACCCTGGATAATCTCTTTGGTGCCATAAACATACTCTGAGCATATCATATTTATGGATACTTACCACAGTGAGTAAAACTTATAGTCACAAAAACCCACACATGAATGTACACTGCAGCATTTTTCATAACTGTCAAAACTTGGAAGCCACCATGATATTCTTCAGTACTGAAGACAAACAACAGACTGAGTTATAGCCAGACAATGGAATACCATTCAACAATGAAAAAATGGGTTTTCAAGTCATAAAATGATATGGAGGAAACTTCAATACACTTCTAAGTGAATGTATCCAATCTGAAAAAGCTATATAACTGTGTGATTCTTACTATATGACATTCTGAGAAAGAACGAACAAAAAGAGGCAATAAAAACATAAGGAGTTTCTAGGGGTACAAGTAGGAGAGGGAGGGAGAGATAACTGGGTGGAGCACAAGACATGTTTAGAATAGTGGGACTATTCTTTATAATCCTATAATGGTAAATCCATGAAATTATGCATTTGTTAAATTCACAGAATGTTCAAGGAGCAAAACCTGTATGTACTATGAACTTCAGTTAATAATAATAATAATGATAATGTACCTGCAGGTGGAATACAGCAATTAAGGGACATGCATAGATCCAAGGCCAGTTTCAACTCACCCCATGGTTCCCCAAGTACTTCTAGGCATGGCCGACGTAATCCCCAAGATACCACTGGTTCCTTGGGTCCTTACATTAAATTACTTACCCAACTGGTTGATAATCAAAGGAAGGAGTTTCAAGACTTTCTGAGCACTATTTTGCAGACTAGTAATAAATCAACAAGACCCATCAATATAACAAATGAATACAAAATGTTTGCTCGAGCGGGCCCAGTAACGTCTCCATTGGAGACTTTGTTGTTACTGTGTCTGGCATATCCAATACTCTCGGTAGCTTGCCGGGCTCTCCAAGAGGGGCGGAGGAATCGAACTCGGGTCGGCCATGTTGGCCGCTTGTGAGGCGAACGCCCTACAAAATGTTAACAGTAGCAGAACACAGAAGATTACTGGGGTGTATGTGAGAATTATCTGCATTTTACTTAATTTTTCTCTAAAGCAAAAACTGCTTAAAAACAAACATGCAAAGAAATCAGTCTATTAATTTTTTTAAATGAAGCAAAAAATTTTGAATTTCTAACCACTTTTCCAGTTATATATTTTTTCTATTCTTGTTTGAGTGAGTGAAGGCAGAGGAGAATATATATATATATATATATATATATATATATATATAGTCAGGATGTGATTTTTAAACTAGTGCTATCTGTCGACACATTCAAGACCATCTTCAGAAGATTAATATATTATGTTATAGTGAGAGAGGAATTGTGCAGAGAGGAATGTAGAACAGGAAAAATGAGTCCAGGTATAAAAATAATTTGCATTTTTTAAAATCAGTTAGGATAGAGAAGGGACCTATGTGACAATAATAGTTGGAAGCAATCAGTTTGGACAAGAACTGAGTGCTGAGAATAGGTATACATGATAACCTCTCAGTATTTGTATTGCATTTGTATTTGTATTGCAAACCATAATGCAGAGAGAGAGAGAGAGAGAGAGGGAGGGGGGAAGAGAGAGAGAGAGAGAGAGAGAGAGAGAGAGAGAGAGAGAGAGAGAGAGAGAAAGTGCCTGCCATAGATGTGGGGTAAGAGTTGGAAGGGAAGCTGGGGACATCAGTGGTGGGAAATATACACTGGTGAAGGGACAGTGTTGAAACATTATATGACTGAAACTCAATCATGAACAACCACGTTACTGCATATCTCATGCGATTCAATTAAAAAATTAATAAAAATTTAAAAATAAATCAATAAAAATCCATTTGCCAATATATATGTAATCCTTTAATTGTGAAAGCTTGACAAATGATGCTGGAAATTGATGGATAAGGACCTAGGGCTCATCTCAAGGACCAGTGAACAAGAGATTAATAATCAGAAAGTCACAAAGCCATGTAATCATTGCTACCAGGGAAGCATCCTGGGCCACAAACCTAAGGCTGGGCCCATCCAAGTCCAAACAGTCGGGGAGATTGACTGGAACATTCCTTCCCAAGGTGGGCCCAGAGTTAAAATCCAGAGCACTCAGTTTCCTCCTTCCTCCATCTCCTCTTAAGCATGATCTTATGGGGTTGGTGGAGAGACCATGGGTGAGTTGAGCAGATGTATAGGAAGAAGCCCTTGACGTGGGTTTGCTATGGGGGAAATTGATGTGGAGGCAGAATTTCCACAACAAAGACAAAAATTTCCAAAGCTTGTTCTTTCCCAGGTATCCTCATATATGGAGTCACAGAACTTGAGGTGGTTTGTCTCAACTGTTCCCCAGCTTTCTACTTTCTGGATTCCTTCCACCCATCACCCTGGTCAGAACAGCCCATCCTTCTGGGACGCTCAGCTTTGCCTGCTAGAAAAGTGAGTGTGCTCCCTTTCCATGTCACCATCTTGTCTCTCTAGCCCTTATTATGACTACTGTATTCCCCCCAGAGGACTGTCCTCTAGAGGCCCTGCAATCAGATTTCCATTCTAGAACGGAAGAGAAAGTAATTTTATCTACTTTTCCACTTGCTTTTAAAAAATAATAATAATCTTGAAAATCCGATATATATCGCAAATGACAGCCAAGAAGCAGAAATTTGAAACCCTGTAAAAGTTCTTTTGATGAAAAATCTCTTCCATATGTTTGAAAACCAAGATGAAATATTAATTGACTACACTGAACACACACAAAGTGAAGATCTTTTTTTTTTTTTAAATCTTCTTTTAACAGTTCTGGGTTCAAAAGTTTGGGTTTCCAAATGTTTCTAACCAGGTTTTGGCAGGCTTTCTTTTTTGACATTTTAGGAAATCCCTGATCCAATAAGTCTCAACTTTTTAGGCCAACCACTCCTGTTCTCTGAGTCATTCCATCTCCTTTTACATTGCGAATGTTTGTCACCTCCCCAAGTCATAGGAAATCGCTGGAGGGTGAATGATGAGGCACTAAGGCTTAGAAATTATGGTAGGATCACTGGTTTGGTAAGCAACTACCTGGCTCACAATCAGATTGAAACTGTATCTTTGGGGGCCCAAGAGATAGTATAGGGATTAAGGCATGTCTTGCATGCAATAGACCCTAGTTTGATCCCTAGTAACACATAAGTTTCCTGAGCACTTCAAGGAATGATTCCTGAGCACTGAGCTTAGCTGGGTATAGTCCAGAAACCCAATGAACAACAACAACAAAGCACTGTACCACTGTCCTCCTGTTGTTCATCAATTTTCTCGAGCAGGCACCAGTAACGTCTCACAACAAATTGTGAGACTTGTTGTTACTGTTTTCGGCATATCAAATACATCATGGGGAGCTTGCCAGACTTTGCCGTGTGGTCGAGATACTCTCAGTAGCTTGCCAGGCTCTCCGAGAGGGGCAGAGGAATCGAACCCGGGTTGGCCTCATGGAAGGCAAACTTTGCCTTACCTGCTGTGTTATGGCTCCAGTCCAACAACAACAACAAATAATAATAATAATAATAATAACAATAACAATAACAATAACAATAAAAAATTCAATCTTTCATTCATCCCTGCTATAGGGCTAAGATTTTCAAATTCTTTAAAAAAATTTATGGGCCTACTCTGTCAATCACAAAAATTATAAGAAGCAAACACAAACACACACACACACACAAATACCACTTAGTTTTCAATGTCCAAAATAAAAAAGGTGGATGCAATCAATGAAAAAAAGTTCCAAAGTTGCTGAGTCTGCGTTATCCCTCAAGCGCTTAGAGATGAGAATATTTCCTTCTTCTGGCTCTCCACACTCAGTAGGCCAAACAATGAGCCCACTCATTCTGATTCATTCTGACTAAAAAGAGTCAGAATGACCTGGTGACAATCAACATTCACCTGTCTAAAAAGCAAACATTATAAAAATACACATCCAGGAAAAATTAGAAACTCCTTAAACGTGGAAGTGAATAGCATGAATTAAAAGTTCCTCATCAGCAAATTTGCTTATAAGTGGATGGACAAGAAGAGTATCATGCTAAGTGAAATGAGTTAGAAATAAAGGGACAGACACAGAATGACAGCACTCATTTGTGGAATACAAAATAATATGTGAGACTGACACCCAAGAACAGTAAAGACAAAGGCCGGGAAGATTGCTCCATGGTTGGAAGCCTGCCTCATGAGCTGGAGGAGAAGGCAGCTGGGATAGAGAAGGGATCTCTAAGTCACTGATGGTTGGAGGGATAGTTCAAGATGGAAGATGTGTGCTGAAAGTAGATAAAGGACCAAACATGATGGCCTCTCAGTAACTGTACTGCAAACCATAATGCTCAAAAGTAGAGACAGAGTAATAGGGAAATTGTCTGCCACAGAGGCAGGGGAAGGGTAGAACAGGAAGGAGGTGGGAGAGGGATACTGTGGATATTGGTGGTGGAAAATGTACACTGGTGGAGGGATGGATGTTCAATCATTGTATGACTGAAACTCAAACATGAAAGTTTTGTAACTGTAGTCCACGGCGATTCAATTAAAAAAAAAAAGTGCCTCGTCAGCATTATCCCAAATAATGAAAAGCAACCCTCACAAATTTCTCATCTTCTGTGGTGCCCTCACCATTTTTTTTTTTTTGCTTTTTGGGTCACATCTGGTGATGAACAGGGGTTACTCCTGGCTCTGCACTCAGGAAATATGGGATGCTGGGAATCAAACCTGGGTCGGTCACATGCAAGACAAACGCCCTCCCCGCTGTGCTATTGCTCCAGCTCCACCAGACCTATTTTCAACAGTTCCAACTACCCATATTGCAAGAGCACACGTTCTACATGTTTTCATTGTTTATATTTACTTATACTATGGTATACATATATAGCATGTACAAATACATTGTTAGTATCATGTGTCCATTCATTTTCTTTTCAAGTGTAGCCAAAGTAATGTGCTTCCAACACTGTTTATATCCATATTCACAGAGTACAAAACTACTGTCCCTCCACCACTACCAGAGTGACACTCCACCACTGTGCTGGTTCCAGAATGGTGGAATTATAGCCCTTCCTCTTCCTTTTTACAATTACAGTTCTTCAACTAGATCATCTCAATTCAAGAATTATGCAAAGCCTAGGAATTTGCTGCCATTTGATACTATCTATTCCTTTGCTTTGTTTCTTTATATGAGTGATATTATAATCTGGTATTTGTCCTTCTCCTTCTCACTAATATCATTTACCATGACCCAGAATACATGGGTCCCTTTCCTTCTCACCTAGAATTTTCCACCCCTTCCCTTGCCTGTCATGCTTCTGCTTTCTGAAACCCATTTAAACTCATTTCCTCTTTGTTTCCCTCCTAATCATCACCATGACCCCTTCCTCTTAAGTTCCCAGAATTCTCCGTGATCTTCTATTGCCTCCGTTTCAGCTCTAGGTTTTTGTTAACCTACCTGTTCTCATTCAGAAGTTGTGAAGACAGGATGGAACCATTGGTCTTTCCCCACTGTTTCAAGTGGTACCTGGCACTTCGCTTTCTAAATAGGGAATCATAGAGCAAGGGGTGGCATACAACAAGCTGGAATTGGCAACTTGAACCGGCTTCTGAGAGCAGATAGTTCTATTCCCAGGGATTTTATAATTATATTAAAAATTTCATCATATTCCCTTAAATAACGAATCTATTATTTTTATTAATTCTGTATTCAGAGTAAAATGTAAGTAGATTAAAAGTCAATAAATGTACTTTTGGTTTTTCTTTTTTGGGGTGATGGGGTTTAGGACCATTCTTGGTGGTGCTCAGGGGCTATTTCTGGTTCATGGCTGAGAAGTGACTCCCAACTGGTTTTCAGGGGACTATACGGGGTGCCCAGGATTAAAAATGGATTTGCCAGGATCCAAAGCAATTTATCTCCCTAAATGTATACTTTATTATGAATTAAAATATAGATACTCAAATTTTATCACTCTTTGTTATGTTACAAAGTTTTCCTCATCTATGCACTTAAGTTTTCTCATGTCATCTGCATGGTGGAACTGCCATGTAGAGATTCTCTCAATTCTACTTTTGGTAATATCACATCAGTTGAAACTGGCCTTATGGTAATATTTAGATCAAGATAATTGTTAAGTGTTGCAAATCAGCACTTGGTTTGTTGTTTAATTAATTCACTATCTAGATTTATCAAAGGGATGGTCATGGTCACGGTCCTCCCATTATTCATCAATTTGCTCCAGCAGGCCCAGTAACATCTCCATCGTGAGACTTGTTGTTACTGTGTTTAGCATATTGAATATGTCATGGGGAGCTTGCCAGGCTTTGCCGTGCGGGCGAGATACTCTCAGTAGCTTGCTGGGCTCTCCGAGAGGGGTGGAGGAATCGAACTCAGGTCGGCCATGTTGGGCGATTGCAAGGCAAACGCCTTACCCGCTGTGCTATCGCTCCAGCCCATCAAAGGGATGATAAAACATTAATAATGCAAACCAAATTAGGAGCATCTAGAATTGTTTGCATACACAAGCCAGACATTTGAAAACTGCTATTCAATTCACTAAAAAAGTCCCTTTGTGCTATTGATAAGCAAATGAACTTGTGGCATGTCTTTGCTGCTTTGCTTTTATTTTACTCCTTATCAAATTGTCAACCAAGCTTCATGTCAGAACAAAATTTGTCAAATGCATTTCTCAGTAGCTACAGATACAAGAGTTTGGCAAACATGAATGAAAACATTTTGTGAAAAATCAATTGTTTATACAGAACTTCCCACAGAGTATTGTGTATTTTATCATTACTTCTAAATGATGTGACACTTTATCAGTTACAGAGCTGTTTACAATCAACTCATGTTGTATGTGAATTCATATACTCGCCTCCTCCAAGAGCCCTTTACCATAACCAGGAGAGCTACATTTACAAAGAATTGAAGACTTGAATTGGCCCAAACAGTCATAGAGGGAGGCTGGGTGGAGGGAAGTGGCACAATTTCCCACAAAATATGCAGGAAACAGTGAGGACCGAATTGCTCCACAGGTTGATGGCTAAGAGCTGTGGAGTGTGGAAGTGATGGAGTCCAGGAAGCAGTGAACTCTGGAAGCCAGTGCAAGTGAGGCAGAGAACCAGATTTGACTTAGCATGCAACAGGGAGCTACCTCTGGCTCTTTGGAAGGAGAAAGATAAGTAGAGAGTGATGATTTAAGACGATGATAAGGGCCACGGTGTTCAGGATAGATTCGTAGAGGGAGAGACCAGCCCAGTGGCTCCAGAAAGCAGAACAGAGACTCTGGGAAAACAGAACTGAAGGGATAAGGTACTACATCCTCCACCTCTGCTATCCACTTATTCTCTTCCTTTTTCTCTGTCAAGCTCAGCCACAGCCCCCCTTTCTCAAGCGTCCCCTCTAGTAGCCCTTTTCTCTGGGGTTTAAGATTAATTCTCTCTTAAAAGTATCTGGTGATAGATCGAAGTGGCATTTCATAAATTCTGCCTCATTATGTGAAGCCAAGTTAAAAGAAACTTCTTTTTGCCTAGATCAATTATGAAATAATAAAATCTGACCTGAACCTAAGTCTACATCTTTCTTTTTCTCTCATAAAGGGAATTTTGCAATGATCGAGACATCTTAAGAATAAATGAATTTCATTCTGCAGATGGGAATCCAAGAAATAAACAGCCAAATCAGCATTATTAAATGCTTTTCAAAAATCATTCGTATAGATTTCTTCTCTGTTCATTTCCCCATATCCTCTGTTCACACCCACTGCCTAGGAAGAGAGAAAGAGAGAGGCCGGGGGGGGGGGGGGGGATTCAATTCAATATTGGGAAATATGAAAGCTAATTTTCTATAGTCGTGCCACTTTATTATCTTAAAAGACTATGAAGAAGTGTTCAAAAGGAGGTAATTAAACAAATGAAATAAAATTTATGCTAACTATAATCTTTACAAGGATATTGGTTACTTTTAGAACCACTGGATAGCATATTTGGCATGACCTTATTCAGGAACTATTTATTCACTATTTAAAAGGTTCAGATGCACCCACCATGCCACCTGAATTGAGGAAAATGTCTGAGTAAGAATCTCATGGCACCATATTCGGCCAAGCATTGATTTGGTAATCTTTGCCTCACAATATTGAAGTAGCGGTGTTAGTGTGGGCCTTGGTAGACATGCCGGGTTCCTTCCAGTTGATGGTCTCTTAACTCACCACTGACCTACCCCAGGGATGTGTTTGGGAAGGTACAGAAATAACCCCCGAACTGCTGAAAAAAGAAAATCTATGCAAAGTGAGTAATATATTTTCCTTTAAAAAATGCAATCTATTGTGGCTGAAGAGAGAGTACAGTGGGTAGTACATTTGCTTTATGTGTGATCCACCTGAGTTTGATCCCTAACACCCTGTAGGATTCTCCAAGCCCCACCAGGAGTGTTCCCTGCATCTGTAGCCATGAGCACTGCCAGGTGTGGCCCAAAAACTAAACAAAAAGAAAAAAAAGAAAGAAAAAATATGATCTATTATAAGGAATGAATATGCTCCAGTTTTTTTCTTCTTTCCACGTTTTCTTGTATTTATGGCAGTTACTAACATATATCTTGAAACACATTCTTGCATATGTGCTTGCACTCATACACACACAAAGTATTTGTGCCAAAATGCCAACCCTACAAACATGCCTCCCCACATTCCTCAGACACTTATCACTACTGCTTTCCTCACAACCCAATGGGCTTAGCTCCCTAATTTTTCTCCCAACCAAGGACAAAAATATAAAGTCATAAATGCCAGAAATTTCTAAGAGCTAAGTCAGCTCCTTCTCATGGGTGATTTTTATGCTCGGCTCTGTCTGGCATCTGACACTTGGTCGCCTGATACCTCTAAGGCAGGCTGGTGCCCACATCTAATCAGGGGAAATCACTCCATGGCTGTGAGCAAAAAGCCTTTCTGTGACACGTGGAGCTAGTCACTTGAAAGGTCAAATGTGATTTCTGCTTTTAGTTAAAGGTAAAGGTAAAGACCCTCCCGTTGATCATCGATTTGCTCGAGTGGGCCCAGTAACGTCTCCGTTGGAGACTTTGTTGTTACTGTGTCTGGCATATCGAATACATCACGGGGAGCTTGCCAGGCTCTGCCGTGCGGGCGAGATACTCTCGGTAGCTTGCCGGGCTCTCCGAGAGGGGCGGAGGAATCGAACTCGGGTCAGCCATATTGGCTGCGTGTAAGGCAAACGCCCTACCCACTGTGCTATCGCTTCAATTCAGATGCGAAACCACTGGAAAATGTTTCAGGGCTAAATTGGGTGGCAAGTGCCTATACTATACTATTTATACCATAGCACTATAGCACTATCATCCTGTTGTTCATCGATTTGCTTGAGCAGGCACCAGTAATGTCTCCATTGTGAGACTTGTTGGTACTGTTTTTGGCATATCGAATATGCCACGGGGAGCTTGCCAGGCTCTACCATGCAGGTGAGATACTTTAGTAGCTTGCCGGGCTCTCTGAGAGGAACTGAGGAATTGAACCTGGGTTGGCCACATGCAAGGCAACTGCCCTACCCACTGTGCTATTGTTCTAGCCCATCTGTACTGTACTGTACTGTACTGTACTGTACTGTACTATCTATACCCTATACTCTATACCCTGTACTATCTGTACCCTATACTCTCTCCCTGGTCTCCCCTTCTGTAGCAGTTTTTTGCAGTGACTGTGATTGACTTCAGCAAGCCACTCTGGGATTTTGAACCATATAATTTTTATTTGATCTTTTCGGATCACACCTGGCAATGCTCCTGGCTGTGCACTCGGAAATTACTCTTGGAAGTGCTTGGAAATCAAACTCAGGTCAGATGTGTGCAAGGCAAACAAACACACTACCCACCATGTCATTTGTCATGCTTAATATTTAAAAGGTTAGATGTGCTCCTTTGTAGGCTTTTTTATTTTCCTACCTTGCACAGACCACTGACTTACAGGGGTGAGGGTGAGGGCTTCATGTTACTGTCAACTCTCAAACTCTTGTTAGGAGCTGAGAATATTCAAGGATGATGCATCAGGTTCACTCCAAATGAGACCTCACTCAGGCCCAGGCCCAGGGAGATGTTGCTTCGGAAAGTCTCACTGTCTACCACAAAATAGGGGAGGGAGAAAAAAATTGATTTTTTTTTAATTTGAACTTTATTTGAATTTTCATGGAAAAGGACACAGTGCTTTGGGAAGGGAAGATAGTCATAAAACCAGGTGAAGATTACAAAATGTTGTAGCATCATATCATTGCAGCTCAGGCTCCACCCAGCATTTCAACTGCATAAACATCTGCTCTGAGACATTGGGTAAAATCAAAATGTGGGGGTGGGATACTGGGATCTGTGGTGGTGGGAAATGGGCACTGGTGGAAGGATGGGTATTTGATCATTGTATAATTGAAACCCAAGCACAAAAATTTGTAAGTCTACAACTGTACCTCATAGTGTCTCACTAATAAAAATTTTTATAAAAGGCAAGAAAACCACTGGGTTTCTAAGCCCCTTTTTGTCCATGGCCACAATCTGTCTCTTCTCTGGTCATGAGAACAGTCGCTCTCCCAAACTGTGGGATGCAGAAAGGATGCTGCATAGAAAGTCTGAGCCATGAATCACAGACAAAACAGTGACAAACATTTATAAAACAATTTGTAGGTAGTGAAGGAGTCATAAACCATAAAAAATATGATAAAGAAGGAGCTCTCATTGAGTCTGAATGTCCTGTAAAGAAGTCTCTGGGAAAGAAAGTTGGTTCTCAAATAGACACTCGGAGGAAAGGAAGTTGTCTGGCCAGGTTGGTATGAAAACAAAGATGGCAGCTCTCCTCAACTTGTTACCAGGGTTGCACGTGACTCAGTTTTAGAGACATTGAAGGATAATACATCCAGCAACCATGACTGGCGGTGATAACTCCTCCTACTTGGCACTGCTCCACTAAGGACAATTGGTCCTGTGTGGACTTACCCCGTCTTCCCCAATGCAGTCACCATTTTGTCTGTGACTTGTTGCTCAGACTTTGCATGCAGCATCCTTTCTGCATTTCACAGTTCTGGAGAGCGACTGTATCATGACCAGAGAAGAGACAGATTCCCAAGCAAACTTTGGGATCCTCCAGCTGGTCTGAATGAGAGGAGAGTGTTGGCTCTTTTGATGATTTTTCCAGCCTTGATGTCTCCCTCATCTATATCTAGGCAACAGAAATAAATTGAATATGTGATTTATTGTATTTGTTTTCACGTATGAGTCTATTTGAATTTTCATGGAAAATGACACAGTGCGTCGGGGAGGGGAGGGGAAGACAGTCATAAAACCAATTAAAGATTACAAGAAGTTATAGCATATCATTGCATCCCAGGCTCCACCTTTTATTTCAACTGCACAAACATCTTCCTCTGAGACATTGAGTAAGATCATTATCCAGGACAGAGAAGATAGACAAACTAAGGGTGTCACAGTCATACAACTTAGACTTGACAGTGAGTGAAGATGTAGAGGAAAGATGGAAAGCACCAGAGAGTCACAGTTCAATGAAATTGCATTATTTTCCCAGTGGTAAATAATAATTAGCTGACTTAATGAATGTCAAACAGTATGGATATACTGGCTCACACAAATACACACTGATGGAGGCTCAGCTTTGGGTCCAGTTGGCCCCGGGTTCTCTAAAGATGTCTTCTCTACTCTTAACTCTACTTTCCTTGGTATAGACTATTCTCAGACATATTTAAACCCCCTGAGTGCAGAAAGAAGATTGTCTACTATGGGTACAAGCTTTCATACACAGGTTTAAGTCAAACAGAAAGGTTAAGAGTTTATTCCCAATTCTGCCATCTAAAGTCCTAGAACAGCTGGAATTTTATTTTATTTTTTTATTAGTGAAACACCATGAGGTACAGTTATAGACTTATAAATTTTTGTGATTGGGTTTCAGTTATACAATGATCAAGTACCCATCCCTCACCAGTGCCCATCCTCCACCACCATGGATCTCAGCATCCCTCCCACCCCCCCATCCCCCCCGTCCCACCCTGCCTCTGTGGCAGGGCATTCCCCATTGTTCTCTCTCTCTTCTTTTGGGTACTGTGTTTTGCAAGAGAGGCCTTGAGTGGCAATCATGTTTGGTCTATAGACTACTTTTAGCATGCTTCTCCCACCCTGGGAGGTTCTCACAACACCCTTTATTTGGTGCTCTCTTCTTTATCTGAGCTTCCTTTTCATCTAGCACATGTGGCTGGCCTTCAAGTCATGGAGCAAAATTCCTGGTACTAATCTGAGCCATTCCTGGGTGTTAGTCTCCCGTTTTGTTGCTTTATGTTCCCCAGATGAATGCAATCTTTCGAACAGCTGGAATTTTAGATCTGATTGGTTCACATGCCCATTAAGGAACAAAACCCAGTGGCAAAGGGAGCAGGCTGGAGGGTGAGGGGTGGGAGGGGTGTGATGGGAGGGATCCTGGGGACACTGGTGCTGGAAAATTTTCACTGGTGTAGGGATGGTTGATGGAACACTGTATGACTTAAACCTAATCATGAATGGCCTTGTAAGGGTCTATCTCACAGTGATTCAATAATTTAAAAAATAATATAATAAGAGAGTTTAATTCTCTCCTGATCCGGGAATGAAGGCATTATAGAAGGGTGGGTGATCTCTACTCATGGCCTTTAGTAGGAAAGTAGAGGAGGAGTGCTTTTTTTAGTGCTCTAAATCAAAATTTAGGTGTTGGGGTCAGAGAGATAGTATAAGGGTTTCTGTCTTCTTTGCACCCAGCTGGTGTCCAGTACAATCCCTGGCACAGAAAATGGTCCTCAAGCACCATCAAGAATAATTCCTGTGCACAGAGCCAGTAGTAAGCTGTGAGCACAGCTGGGTGTGGCCCCAAGTTACCCATGCAAGAAGAAACTTGAGGTGTTAAAAATGGATGGAAATAACCACTCTTTTAAAAAAAATTTCCTTTTCTTAAAGTTGTTCAAATTAATTGATCATATTCAATATTTCAACACCAATCCCACCACCATTACACCTTCCCACCACCATTATTTCAAATTTTCCCACCACCATTCAAGACTGCCTGTCAGGGGCAAATGCTAGATAATTTATTTTCTATTGCTTATTATGAATATCATGAGAGGTCGCACAGCCGCAAAAGCAGCCACACGCTTCTGGGATTCTAAAATTGTCAATGATTGGGGTCCAGAGACATCTCTGTAAGGAGCTAATCCATTTGGGGATTCATTTGAGAGTCTCTGGATCAAAGCTATTGATGCCCTGAGAGGGTGTGGGGGGGAGGGACAGGTCACAGGTGTGAACAGCCAGAACCCCAAGCAGGCAGGGAGATGATGAGGAACGGCCCATCTTCGCTGCCTCCATGTGGCCTGAAGTCTTAGTCCTTGAACCCATGTACCTGGGTTTTGCTTCTGGAAGTTTGTGGCCACCGGAGTTTCATCTGGAGTGGGCGGAGAGGGCACACCTGCTTCATCTGAGGTGCCCCAGTGAAATTGGCTCGGTACGGGGTTCAGAGAGATCTCTGGCAAGCTGTTGTCTTCCAGAATTCACTGCTGATAACCACCTTCTGAAATCATTCATTGGGCATTCCACTAGTAACCCACTGAGTCATCAAGAAAGGGCAGAGTAAAGACGCCACTCTTGTGTGAAGCCACAGTGTATTGTGTTGTTCAGCTTCAAACTGCAGGAAGAAACAGAAAGCAAAAATAATACATATCCATTATCTTGAAGAACAGAACACACACATTTTCAGAGACACATGTTTCTCATACTCTTAAAACAGTAACATGAACAAGTACGTATTAACATGACACAATCAATGACCCAACACTAAAGAGCTATGGTGCCAAAAAATAGAATTAGTGAAGGGAAAAGATTGGAACATCAAAATTTTCCATATACTCACCGCCAGTATTGCCAACTCTGTTGTAGAATAAGTTTAGCCCATTTTGTCACAGGTGCATCGCAGTGGAAACCACACTAATAGAACAAGCTAAAAACGTTCTTTTAAAAGCTAACCTTACAGTTTTTTAAATGCAAAATACAGATGATCATGTATACCAATGAAGAGCATATTGAAAGACAGGAAATAATTTGAGTATGGACATGAATAGATTCATGGAATATTGCATCTCCTGATGTAGGAATCATCCTATGTCCTTGGGATATAGATTCTGCCCTTCAGGAGCTAGAGGTCAGTTTTTCCAGAACTTTATCTTATGTAAGATAATACTGGACCCAGAGAGGATAATAACATACTCCAAATCACACACACACACACACACACACACACACACACATGCACGCACACACTCACGCATGCACACACAGGTACGCAGTTAAAAAGAAAAACCCACTAGTGGCAGACCAAGAACTCTAATGGCTATCGCCTGAGTATCTGTGCTCCAGGACTATGAAAAAAACATGCAATTTGAGTTCAAGAGACCTGGGCTTCCATCTTGGTTCAGTCATCAACTGGTTATAAGAAGTCCACCTACTTCCCACTTATCCCAATCACATGCTTTCTGGCCACCTCAAGGCATGAAGCAGAGGAGTCGTGCTGCCTCTGTGGACACCTGCTTTGTGAGCAGGGAGATATTTCATGGAGATGTTTCCCTCGACAGGTTTATGGCTGGTCTTGGCTCTGTGCCTTGAAAACACTCATCATGTGATGAAACGAGAATGTCATCCTGCGGACTATCAATAAACCAAGCATCGTTCCCACCCCCACCCCAACACCACCACCCCATCCTCCTCCCACACCTCCCCAGCCTACTTTCTGCCCACATCTCCAAGATACCCAAATCATTTCATTAGGAAGTGACATCCAACAGGATTCATTGCTCCCAACAGAAGAGTGGCCAGAGATCGTCTTAAAGACACTTTTATGTTTTGTGTTAAAAGCTTGAATTTGAAAAAGAGTCATTCCTAAAGGGCAAGCAGGGAGCATACGCCATTTCAGGCTGGAAAACCCATGAACTGGCCATTATAGGGCTGAACAGGGCCCAAAACAGGATCTCAGTTCTCCCCTTGATAAACATTAGTGTGAGTTTGAAAGAGGCTTGTCTCCTGGACTCCAAATCAGGAATTTGCAGACCTGGAGCGATGGCACAGTGGGTAGGGCATTTGCCTGGCATATGGCCAACTCGGGTTCAATTCCCAGCATCCCATATGGTCCCCCAAGCACCTCCAGGAGTAATTATTAAGTGCATGAGCCAGGAGTAATCCTTGTGCATCGCCAGTGTGACCCAGAAAGAAAAAAAAAACCAAATCAGAAGTTTTATTCTCAATCTTCCCTACCGGAGGGTTTCTCAAAAGAAATCACTTGCAGACTTGAGGTCCACAGTTCAGAGTGCAAGGAGGTGACTATGTTGGATTTGACCCATAATCCCAAGAGATACTTTTGAGGAATAAAGATTCAATGAAAATAGCTGGAAATAATCACGCTGGACTAGAACTGAGTGTTGAAAGTAGGTAAAGGGATATGCCGGATAACCTTTCAGTATCTGTTATTGCAAACCACAATGCCCAAAGCGAGGGGGGAGAGAGTAAGAGAGAGAGGGGTGGGGGAAGTGTTTTTCTTTTCTTCTACCTTCTAAAGAGGCAGGCAGGGTGTGTGTGTGTGTGTGTGTGTGTGTGTGTGTGTGTGTGATGGGAGGGAAACTGGGGATATTGGTACTGAGATTGGAATACTGTATGACTGAAACTAATCATGAATAGCTTTGTAAGGGTCTATCTCATATAAATAATAAATAATAAATCCTTTTATCAATAAATAAACAAATAAATAATTTGAAAAATTCCATGAAGGCTGAAGGGAACGTAGCCTGGTGCTTGCCTAGACTCTCCATGTAACCACAGTGATCCCTTCCAACAATGTGCCCCTTCCTCTTGTCCAGACCCTTCCTGGACAATATTTCAGGAAGTATTTTATGCTTCTTGAATATTCTTGAAGAAACAGGGAAAGATAAGAGGAAGATAAACATTTGCACATTAGAAAAAAAAGTCATTGAAAGGGATTAGCAACAGAGTTTAAAAATGAAGAAACTAAGGTACATATACACACTGGACTACTGCTCAGCCATAAGAAAAGATAAAGTCATACAATTTACTACAATGTGATGGATCTGGAGAGTATCATGAAATCAGTCTGAGGGAAAGGAACAGACTCAGAATGATCTCTCTCGTATTTGGGATATGAAGAAACTGCACAGGGGAAGGAATAGCAAATGCCCAAAGCAGTAGAAAGGAAGAGAAGAAATCTGGTCTTCAGTAAGAATCTGGACACTAGGGCAGGGGTTGAGGGAGGGATAAATTATAGAAGGGAACATTAGGATAGTGGAGGAGGGGGAAAGTGCCTGCCATGGTGGCAGGCTGGGAAGCAGGAGGGAAACTGGGAACATTGGTGGAGGGTAGTGGGCATGGATGAAGCGATGCTGTTAGGACAATATAATCCTGAAACTCAATCATAACTATTGTGTGATTTTATAATTCACAATGATTCAATTAAAAAAGGAAAAAAATCGATAGGGCCAGGAGTAGGGAGATGTCTCAAAGGTCTGGAATACCTGTCTTGTTTAATCTTTGGCTCTTAATACTGCACTCCAGCACCTCCACATGCAACTCTGGTTGAATCCTAGTACCTCTGGGCTAGAGTATCACCACATCAAAGTCGCAGCATTAAACTGTCAGGTTGAGAATCACTGGGAGTAGCTCTTGGGGAGACTCTTCCGCTGCAAAACTAATAAAGTCAGAAAACGGCTACGGAATTAAATTACTGGCACTGTTTGACATTCAGATTTCTATTTATTCATTTATTTTATTGAGTCACTGTGAGTTACACTTACAAAGTTTTCATGTGTGAGTTTCTATCATACAATGATTGAATACCCATCCCTCAACCAGTGTACATTTATCTACCACCAACGTCCACAATATCCCTCCCTCCAACCCTACCACCACCCCCCTGCCTCTGTCACTGTCACTGTCACTGTCCTCCCGTTGTTCATCAATTTGCTCGGGCGGGCCCAGTAACGTCTCCGTTGGAGACTTTGTTGTTACTGTGTTTGGCATATCGAATACATCACGGGTGGCTTGCCAGGCTCTGCTGTGCGGGCGAGATACTCTCAGTAGCTTGCCAGGCTCTCCGAGAGGGGCGGAGGAATCGAACTCGGGTCGGCCATGTTGGCTGCGTGCAAGGCAAACGCCCTACTACTGTGCTATCGCTCTTTTTCCCTGCCTCTATGTCAGACAATTTCCCTCTTATTCTCTCTATACTTATGGGCATTATGGTTTGCAATGCAGATAATGAGAGGCCATAATGTTTGGTCCTTTATCTATTTTCAGCACACATCTCTCGTCCCAAACAATCCCTCCAACCATCATTGACTTAGTGATCCCTTCTCTATCCCAGCTGCCTTCTCCCCCAGCTACTGAGGCAGACTTCCAACCAGGGAGCAATCATCCTGGCATTTGTCTCTACTGTCCTTGCATGTTACTCTCCAATTATGCTACTTTATATTACACAAATGTGCCCAGAGCTGGAGGTTCTTTATCCTCTTAGCTATTTCTTCAACACTCTTGAAGACGTTCCATGCTACTCTCTTCCTCCTACGCAACTCAGGTGCCAGGTCGTTCATCATGTTGAGTTCTCAAACTAGGTACACATAACTGCTGCATTCAGAGATGTTCATTCCTTTGAGAGCAAATGTAATGTCATTCGCTCCAGCTCCAGGCACATCTCTTCAATTCCACTGTTCTTCCTGCATTAACAGATGCCTCAGAGACCTGTGCCCTATGAAAATAGGATGAGAAAGCTATTCGGGTCTCCCAAAGAGGAATCAAAAGAGCTATGCTTGGAGTATCATGCTTCACTCAAGTGAGAGGAGGAATCCTGAGCTCTGACCTCCGTCGATGATCTAGAATCAGGGATGCTGTCTCGTTTGCCAAGGCGTCGAAAATCAAATGGACTGGACGCATAATGCCATTTGGAGATGACCGCTGGACTAGAGCCATTATGAACTGTATTGCACGGGACATCAAAAGATCGTGTGGCTGTCCACCTACAAGATGGTCAGACTTCTTTGTCAAGACCCTGAATGAACGGTTTGAGGTTCTTCGCGTTCCTGGAGCAAGCAGACACCACTGGGCTGCACTAGCACGTGACAGAGATGAATGGAGACATTACTGGGGCCTGCTCGAGAAAATTGATGAGTAATGAGATGTCAAGTGATCAAGTGATCAAGTGACATTCCACAAATTATTGCAGTCATTCTATGTCCCTCTTTTTCTAACTCATTTCACTTCACATGATACTCTCCATGTCTATCCACTTATAAGCAAATTTCATGACTTCATCTTTCCTAACAACTGCATAGTATTCCATTGTGTAGCTGTACCAAAGTTTCTTTAACCAGTCATCTGGTCTTGGGCACTTGGGTTGTTTCCAGATTCTGGCTATTGTGAACAGTGCTGAAATGAACATACAGGTACAGATGTCATTTCTACTGTACTTTTTTGTACTCTAGGGATATATTCCCAGAAGTGGTACTGCTAGGTCATATGGAAGCTCAATATCTAGTTTTTTAAGGAATGCCAGTGTTGTTTTCCAAAAAGACTGGAACAGTCAGAGTTCCCACCAACAATGAAAGAGAGTACCTTTCTCCCCACATCCATGCTAGCACTGGTTGTTCTTGTTCTTTTGGGATATTCAGATTTTTATACCATATTCTCTGTTAACCATGAAAATGTGTCTCTTCTCCTCCTGATCTATCTTTAGTAAGGCAGAATCTATGTATAGAAAGAGTTTTGAACTAAGAATGAAGATAGGAAGTCTCCACTCCAGTTATGCAATCATTTTACCCCTGGGAAAATGGAAAAGCTACTTTGCTCCTCCCTGTATTGATCTATTACTGGGGGGTAATAATACAACTTCGCTTGATTACCATTGGAAGCAAGTACAATGATCACAAATCACAATCACAAATCATCCTGTTAATCGTCGATTGCCTCGAGCAGACCCCAGTAACGTCTCCTTCATCCTAGCCCTGAGATTATATTCAAGGATCTTTAGGAGAATGAGACCCATCATTGTTACTGGTATTTGGCATATTGGGTATGCCACAGGGAGTTTGCCAGACTCTGCCACGTGGGCAGGCTACATTCGGTAGAATCAACTAGCCCTGAAAATGGATGGCGCTGGAGCGTCGGGCCCATACCCAGCCGTCGCCACGTAGTTTTATCTGGTAAAGCGAATGATTAGAGGTCTTGGGGCCGAAACGATCTCAACCTATTCTCAAGTACAATGATAGACTTGAGAAAATGCTTTATTCATGGGAAAGCCCTGCCTGAGTTGTAAGGGCTATTATTTCCTGTTTCTCATCTATTTGCTTCCTGTTGATGAAACAGTGTGGCTATGGTCTAGCTTCCATTTATATTGCAAGCTCTCTGAGAACCAGACTTGCTACATTATACTTTTGTCAAATTGGAGCTCAATAAATGTTTCTGAATAAATAAGGGGGGAGAGATGAGCTGTCACAGGTTCCTGTCCCCCCAAGTCCCACACCTGTCATTTCCAGACCTAGAAACATGGTTCTGTCAGTTCATCCCTGATGCTGACCAATTGGACAGAGCCTTGCCAGGCTAGAGTCCAACAGAATGTCTTTCTTTCCACCATCCATCTGTTCTATCACAGAGCCAGTACTAAACTTAGCCATTGTGAGTCATGAACATGGGGCTGCCCCAGGCCTCACTAGCCACCTGGCTGTGGTCAATTCATCTTCTTATCTCTATCATCCCTTCTCCAGGCTTATAGGGCTGGTACCTAACATGCAAAGAGATGATTGCGAAGCTTGTATGAGCAGCATCCCCCATAAGTCTCTTTTCTCACAATTGCTGGTACTTAAAGGACGGGATTTTCTAGATGATGATGATGATGATGATGATGATGATGATGATGATGATTTGTGTTATTAAAATGATGTCATCAGTGAAGCAGAGGTGGTATAGTTGCCGACCGTCTATCTTCATTCCCATTCCTTCCCATTCCAGTCGACACAAGACGTTCTCAATGGTGGCACTGAAGAGTTTCGGTAAAATGGTATTGCCCTGCCAATCCCCTCTCTTAATGTCGGTGATCACTTCCTTGTAGAATGGTTCTCACCTGGTGGTGAATCCATAATACAAGTCCCGGAGGATCCTGATGTATTGAGTTTGAATGCCCTGTTTGGCTAGGGCTTCGATGACCGCTTCAGTCTCAACAGAATCAAAGGCCTTCTTTAAATGGATGAACTGTTAGACAGAGTGGCATCTTGAACTCCTGAGGAACCTCAATGAGCTTGGTCACCATGTGGATATGGTCCATCGTGCTGAATCCTTTTCAGAACCTGGCTTGCTCGCATGGTTGTCCTTCATCTAGTGTTCTGCCAATCCTATTCAGGATGACTTGAATGAACAGAGTGTAGACGACAGACAACAGGCAGATTGGGCGATAGTTGCCAATGTCATGGATGTCTCCTTTCTTGTACAGCAGAACGGTTCTGCTGATTTTCCATTGGGGTGGGACTTTGCATTCAGACAGATAGCGTGTGAAGAGCTAAGCCAGGTCTAACTCTTATTTCCCCAAGTGAGCTCTGACTATGGTCTATCATATATCTGAGAGTGGAGGAGAAAGTTAAAGGATTGAAGACACAGATGCTCTAATGTTGGCAGCCATGACCATAACCAAGTAAACACATCTCACAGGTCTCTTCCAGTAGGCCCCTTTCTAGACTGGACCCCAAATAAAACCACTGTTAGCAATGTGACTACTTCATTTCTGTGAACACACCTTTGTGTAACAGTTACAATTCCTTCCCATCTCCTCTTTCCTTCCAGAATATAGTTTGAACCTTTGCTTTTTCTCCAACCAAAGATCTGTGGAAATGTTTTTCTCAACAGAATCATAGTTTTCCCAAGACAGCCCACAAGTACCTCCTGATCAAGGATGTATGCCATGACCAGAGTGTGAAAATTGGAAGTTTAAATTTCAATTTTTCTAAATTATAAATTTATATTTCTTAAATTATTTAGCATCATGAACAGTTGAGGATTCTGTTCATATCTATCGACTCAGAAAAAATAAAGAAAATGATCTATATAAAATGCACTACACAAGGTCAAATGGGGTACCAGTTTTGTTGAGAAACAGCTGTTAAAATAATACCAAAAAATTATGATACAATGATATACATGCTTTCTGTTTGGTTTGATTTTGGGCCCACACAAGGGGTGCTAGCTACTTGAAGCTCCATGTTCAGGGGTTGCTCCTGGCAGCCCTTGGGGGAATATGCAGTGAGGAGGATCAAATCCAGACCTCCCACGTTCAAAGCATGCACTCAGCCCATTGAGCTACAGATGTGCTTTTTAAAATAACAAATTAAGGAGTGTGACTTATAGATGGATCTTATAATCTTACTGGAATTTTGAAGTAGACAGTAATGCAACGCACACTTCCAGGTAGATGAAAAATCTATAGAAAAATATATTATGGAAGATAATATTACAGTCACTGGTGACTTGACCTTGACACAATTTCATATTTGAAGGAAAAGTTTAATTTCAATTTAAGTGGAGTGAAAGCAGAAACACTATTTTAACCAAACCAAGTTCCCAGAACCCCCAAATTCCACCTAGAGCAACCGGCCATCAAGAAGAAAAGGCTGTCAGGACCATTTTCCAGAAAAATCTTCTACATGGACAAGAGCAAGGATGGAGGGAACACAATAAGCTAGGTGTTCTGATTAGTTTTCACCTCCAGGGCAGAACATTCTTCTCTGACCAGTATCACCTATATCTCAGATACCCAACTTTATATGGAGTCATGGCAATAAGGGTCCCATATACCGGAGACTGCATCACAGGAGCAGAGAGGTTGGAATATTCCTTTAGTTGATTGAACTCACTTGACTCTGGTAACGCCATCTACTAAAATGAAGCCAAGAACTTGGAAGTCACAGGTGGAGCTCCAGTTCTCTAAATTTGAAGTTCTAAGAAATGGGTCAGCAACCTACACCCCAAATGAAATAGATGTAATAGCCTCTGCCCCATCTACTTCTAGGGACATGGACGAGATCAGTGTAGGTGGTATTAATTCTGCATAGACAACAATGTTATGGTCAGCAAGTTGGGAGAATACATGTGGCAAAACTGAGTTTAGCCCTTATGCTAGAAGGAGTCAAAGATCCCGAGAGGAGGCTGGAAGGATGTCAGTATCCTCCCTCTTGGCTTGTCTCTCATAGAACTTCATAGAAAATTGTTTTCAGTCACATATCTCTGGCTGATGTCAGCAGTAGACTTCTGAGAAATGTTCTTGACTGGCTCTTTGAGAATAAGAAGGGATGCTGGAGAGACCTGTGGAGACCCCAGTCTGCAGTTATGAGTAGAGAGGCTACTTCTCTCATTTCTAGACCAGGGATTAGAGACCTTAGCACAACGCAGCAAAAAGACTGGACTCCTGAAATAACTTCTTCAGTGGATTACCTAAATCTGATGTAAATTTCTAATGCCCTCCATTCCACAGTCTAGATAAACATTCTATAGAAACCCTTTCCCAAAGCCCCCAAAGAGCCCTACGTCCCTCCTTATTATCAAGGATTGTGTACAAGAAAAAATCTGAGCTTCAGTGCGAAGACAGGATATACCATTAGGAAAAAAAATCCAGATTCTTTAACCAAAGATATAACATTCCTCCACTATTTCTGTCCACTATTTCCTACTCCCTACTTACTGGCCATTGGACCTTACTCTTGGTCATCAGTTGTATGCTCTTGTAGGCTAGAGACTGGAATTAAAGTCCAACTCCCAGCATGGGCATTTGAACAAAAGAAATAGAAGCCGTAATGTTGATTGCCACTCCTGGAATGGTCTGTTCAAGCTCTTGGTGTCATGGGAATGTCTCGCTACATTTCGTGGATGAGCAGTGCCTGGAAGGAATTCAGAATTGACCTTAGGGAAGAAAGTGTCAAAGGGAGGAGGGGAAATCATGCAGCTGACCAAAGACCATGGGAAGCCACTCTGTAACAGCCAACAACAGGTGGAGGAATGCATATTTCCTTTCTGAGTCAAAGAAAAGTTTTTATGGGGTACCCGGGGTTTAATAACAATGGTGTCTTTCAGCAGATGAGGCTGGAGTTTCGTACATTCTTAATGTTCTCCAGCTGTTCACACTACACACACACACCCTAAGATTTTTTTTTTTAAAAAAGCAATAATTATGGTTTAGAGTTGACCCCAAGGATGCTAATGTAGATTTGCAAATCCAGAGTAATCGGCAGAAGGTCCTGAATACTCTAAATATAGGCATTGCTAGCTGTCCGTTCACAGCACCAGATCTGTCATTATCTGAGGTTCACAGAACCTATTGAGTAGCAATGAGAGAGAGGGTTTCTCTGACACAGAGATGAGTTTAATCTGACCCTTGACAAACCTCAAATTGGGAACAGAGAAGTGGAAACTGTGGCAACCTGGATCCTTTATTTCCCAGAAACTGAAACTAGCATCCTGAATTCTATCCCTAACCTTTGTGCCCAGTGGAAGCATACATTCATTTCTACCATGTGACTCTCCATTGTGTGTATTTCTCCTAGAGAGCATGTGAAATCCTTGGTAGCTGATATAAGTGTCACTGGGCTTTGTATCTGAGAGGAAACATGAGAGGCTGTTTGAGGTTTAGAGAGATAGTACAGTGGGTAGGGCACTTTCCTAATGTGACTAATCCAAGTTTAATTCCCAGCACACCATACTGTTTCTCGAGTTCCTCCAGGAGTGATCCTCTGAACACAGGGCCAGGAGTAAGACCTGAGCACCACCAGATGTGGCCCAAAAGCATCATCATCATCATCCTCCTCATCATCATCATAAAATAATGCTGTTTTGAATAAATGAATTAATGAATGAATGAATGAATGAGACAATACCTCAGGAACTCCCTGGTTGACTATCTGATAAGAAGTTTACCTGGAACTTTGGTCTTTTCCACCTTGATTTTTTTGACAATCTTTGATATTACTTGCTTAGATTTTTCTCTCTTTTTCAATTTTTTGGGGGAAGCAAGAAGTTTTTGTTAAAATTTAGAAAGATGTTGGGGAGAAAACTTCAGAAGCCTGTGTTCAAGAGGGACACAGTGAAAAAAAGCAAGAAAAGAAACACAGAGGCAAGTGAGACATGTGTTCAAAGGAAAGCACAGGGTTGAAGCGCAGGCCTTATTTCTTCCTTTGCAGAAAAATGTGACCTAAGAAAAATTATATGCAGTTCACTCATATCTGCTCACAGGTCTTATTAAAAATTGTTAGGGGAAATAAATGTCCCTAGTTACATCAACTCACAGTTAGATCATTGATGAGTCTTAGGTTTATTTACCATATGTATCTTTTATCCCCCTCAATAACAGACAAATGTGTGTTTTCTACTGGGACACTATTTCACACGGTGGGTGGAGATGTTCATATAGGTTGAAAACTCATTTAGGCCCAGTTCTCCTCATGTGAAAATACAGAAAAACAAGATGGTCATAGAACCGTACTTTTGCTTCACTTTACAAAATAAGAAGTTCAGTAGAATGTCATTGGGTCATATTAAAAACTTTTAAAAACCATTAGAGAAGCATAATGGTCTGCTGAAAGTAGACTATAGACCAAACATGATTGTGACCCATTGCCTCTTTTGCAAACCACAACACCCAATAAGAGAGAGAGAACAAAAGGGAATGCCCTGCCACAGAGGCAAGGTGGGATGGGGGGATGGGAGGATGGGAGGGATACTGGGATCCGTGGTGGTGGGAAATGGGCACTGGTGGAGGGATGGGTATTTGATCATTGTATAATTGAAACCCAAGCACAAAAATGTGTAAGTCTGTAACTGTACCTCATAATGTCTCACTATTAAAAATAAAAAATAAATAAATATAAAATAAAATATAATGGCCATAGTAATTATTTTTATTTACTCTTATGTTTTTCTAACTAAACCATTTGCTAAATAGTAGAGAGGCCAAACATTGTGCCTGATACACAACAATTGTTCAACCAATAATTATGAAACAATTATTTGAGATAAATTGGTTGTATTTAACCCTACTTATGAGTGGTTCTCACATTTCAGAATGGATCAGAAAAAACTGAAATATTAATTAAAACACTGGTTGGTGTGTCACAACTTAATTTCTAACTTGGCAGGTCAAAGGTGGGGACTAAGATTTTGCATTTCTAACAAGATCCCAGGTGTTATTAAAGCTGCTGGTTTGAGGATCAACTTTTGTTTATTTATTTATTTATTTATTTATCTACTTATTGAATCGCTGTAAGATACAGTTACAAATCTTTAGGGTTTCAATAATACAATGTTCAACACCCATCCCTCCACCTGTTTTCCCCATATCTCTCCTCCCCCACCCACACACAGCCCACCTCTATGGCAGGCACTTTTCCTCTCTCTTTCTCTCCCTCCCTCCTTCTCTCTCTCTCTCTCTCTCTCTCTCTCTCTCCCTCTCTCTCCCTCTTTCTCTCTCTCTTTCTCTCTCTCTTTCTTTCTCTCTCTCTCTCATTCTGGACATTATGGTTTGCAATACAGATACTAGATACTGAGAGGCCTTCATATTTGATCCTTTATTCACTTTCAACGGCCAAGACCCAGAGACTATAAAACCCAGATCCCGGACATCTTATTATCTCATCCTTACTTTGGACAAACTTGCTGGCTACCGAATGTAACCTGCCCACATGGCAGAGTCTGGCAAACTCCTCGTGGTGTACCCAATATGCCAAATACCAGTAACAATGATGGGTCTCATTCTCCTAACCCTGAAAGAGCCTTGAATCTCAGGGCTAGGACGAAGAAGATGTTACTGGGGCCTGCTCGAGGCAATCGACGAACAACAGGATGGTCGTGATCGTGATCGTGATTCATTTTCAGCACACATCTCCCATTCAGAGCAATCCTTTCCAACCATCATTGCCATAAATGGTCCCTTCCCTATCCCAACTGCCCTCTTGAGGCAGACTTCCAACCATAGATCGTTCTTCCTGGCCCTTGTTTCTACTGTCCTTGGGTGTTTGTATCTTACTGTTTTCTTTTTTTAATGTTCCACAAATGAGTGCAGCCATTCTATGTCTTTCCTTCTCCTTCTGATTTATTTCACTCAGCATAGTACTCTCCATGTCCATCCACTTATAAGCAAATTTCATGACTTCATTTTTTTTCTAACTGGGATCAATTCCTCCATCCCTCTCAGAGGGTCTGGCAAGCTACAGAGAGTATCGCACCCGCACAGCAAAGCCTGGCAAGCTATCCATGACGTATCCGATTTGCCAAACACAGTAACAACAAGTCTCACAATGGAGACATTACTGGGCCTGCTTGAGTGAATCGATGAACAATGGGAGGATAGTACTACAGTGCTGTATATTATTTCATTGTGTAGATGTACCAAGGTTTCTTTAACAAGTCATCTGCTCTTGGCAGTATGGTTGTTTCCGGATTCTGGCTATTGTGATCAGTGCTGCAATGAACATACAAGTGTAGATGTCATTTCTGCTGTCTGTTTCTGCATCCCAGGGAGTTATATTTCCAGAAGTGGTATTGCTGGGTGATATGGAAGCTCAATTTCTAGTTTTTTTGAGAAATAGGTAAAGGTAAGGTAAAGTCCTCCCATTGTTCATCAATTTGCTCGAGCGGGCCCAGTAACGTCTCCTTTTTTGAGACTTGTTGTTACTGTGTTTGGCATATTAATATATTCGGTAGCTTGCCAGGCTCTCTGAGAGGGGTGGAGGAATCGAACCCGGCTCAGCCGGGCTGGCTGCGCGCAAGGCAAATGCCCTACCTCTGTGCTATCGCTCCAGCCCTTTTGAGAAATGGTCATATTTTTTTCTCAAAAAGCCTGAATCAGTCAGCATTCTCAGCAACAATGAATAAGAGTCCCTTTCTCCCTGCATCCATGCCAGCACTAGTTGTTCTTGCTTTTTTTTTTTTAAATGTGTGTGCCAGTCTCTATGGTGTGTGATTAACTCTTCTTACCATTAGGAAACACTCTCTTTGGTTTTTTTTTAAGGTACTTCTGCTTATTGCTGATTCACTTGCATTTTACTTTCTGAATCCGATCAATTCTGATTTTATTCTGTGAAGAAATGTAAGCAGTACCTTTCACAGTCTCACTACTGCTCAATAGAAGGTAGTAAGAATTTGCCTGCTAGGACTCATTAAAAAATCTATGCAGTATTAAAAGGGGACTGGAGAAATAGTTCCAGGGTTAAGGCACTTCTCTTGCATGCTACAAACCTAGTCAATAAACTTGGCACTTTGTACTGAATCACTTAGACTGGTCAGAAGGGGCCTCCTGAACACCTCTAGGGAGTCCCACACCACCCCCCAAAAACACACACACAAAAAGTACAAAATGGAGACAAAATTCCCTCTTACTCCAATTCATTGTGATGCAGATATGATGGCTGGAACTTTAGCAGCCACACTGGACCATGAAGAAAACTTTAATAAAGAAGTCATACTTAAAAGCTCGTGGAACAGAAGCACAGCTGATGCCAGAATCCTTGGTGACAACATGAATCAGTTACACCTAGATATGTTTTTCACCTTAAATTTTCTTTTTCCATGAGAGGAGAAAAAAAAAACAACAAACAAACACACACAAAAAAAATTAACCAACCAAATCCCTGAAATGTTAAGCCACTGTTGTTTTGGTTTTCCACTTTATATCACAAATCCACTCACATCAGATTCAGCTTCAGGTTCACTCTAATATTCTTTTTGTGCCCTGACTTCTCCAATTACTCCTCCTGGTCTCGCTCCCAGGCTGGAGCGATAGCACAGCGGGTAGGGCGTTCGCCTTACACGCGGCCAACATGGTCGACCCGAGTTCGATTCCTCCGCCCCTCTCGGAGAGCCCGGCAAGCTACCGAGAGTATTCGATATGCCAGACACAGTAACAACAAAGTCTCCAATGGAGACGTTACTGGGCCCGCTCGAGCAAATCGACGATCAACGGGAGGGCCTTTACTTTACTTTACTTACTTCTCTTTAACTTTTCTTTATTTCCGCCTGCCTATTAAATCAGTGTATCCAAAGATCGCATCACATCTTCTCTCTACTCCATTCTTCCCCCCACCTCTTTTCTTGTTTATAATGTCGTCAGCCAGATTCACTGATCCAACCATGACTTCTGTTCCAAAAGACTTCTACTTTCGAAGTCTGATCTGACCACCATTTCCCCTTGACTTACTGAATCAGAGCCTGATTTTATTTTTGGAAGAAGCAATGTAAATAGTACCTTTCAACCTTTCTCACTTTGCTGCTAAACACTTGGTTGTTAAGAATTTGTCTGATAGACTCACTGGAGAATTCCATGTAGCATCAAAAGGGAGCTGGAGAGATAGTTTTGTATTTTCAGGTGAAATAAAGAGCTGCTATCTATACCTACCCAGATAAGCCAATACACTCTGTTTCCTTGGAGTTATCAAGAGCCTCTCCAGGGACATTCCAGGTATGCTCCTCCTGCTACTCAGATTTGCAGACTTTAAGTATAGTGAGGTATGGAGCAACACCATCAATAAAGGTAAAAATTATTATATAGGGGTCTGAGAGATAGTGCAGTAGGTAGGCATTTGCCTTGCATGCAGCTGACCTGAGTTGATCCCCAGCATTCTATGGTCCCCCGAGGACCAACAGGACTAATTTCTGAGAGCAGAGCCAGGAGAAACACCCCCTGAGCCAAGTGTGGCCCTAATTCCATCACCCCACCCTCCCCCTGCCACAAATAGTTAAAAACATGAACGAGACTTATACCAATGGTAAGAGAAGAATTAGGAAATGATAAGACATTTATTTGATGGCAACTATACATTCATTACATATAAAATATGAAATTGTATATAAACAAACATACAAAATTATATCGACGATAAAGACAGTAAGAGATATGTCTACAGGATCTGGAGCGATAGCACAGCGGGTTGGGTGTTTGCCTTGCATGAGGCCGACCCGGGTTCGATTCCCAGCATCCCATATGGTCCCCCAAGCACCGCCAGGAGTAATTCCTGAGTGCATGAGCCAGGAGTAACCACTGTGCATCGCCGGGTGTGACCCAAAAAGCAAAAAAAAAAAAAAAAAAGGTTTATGTCTACAATGCAACTGTATTAGAATGTTGAGTTGTAAGATCGGAAGGTAGAAAAAGAACCTAAATGCCATAGGGAAGACAGCCTGCTTTTCTAATCCTCAGATTGCTTAGAGGATTTAGTAAGTTATAGGCAACTTTCAACTTTCCTATTTACTACGGGGACTCAGAGCCTCTGCTTGAACTCTGTGTATTCACTTCCTTTACCTACCACAAGAAATCCCCACTAACTTGGTGGCATAAAGCAATGGCAATTCACTCTCATAAACTGCAGGGGGCCAGAAACACGAAAACAAGGTGCCTGCAGTCAGGTACACCCTCTCTCTTTGAAAGTCTCAGAGATGATCCTTGCCAGACTCTTCCAACTCTTGGAGAATCCTGACATTCTTTGGCTTGTGGGGAGCATAACTCAAACCTACAGCCTTCTTTTTTTTAAAAATTTTATAAAGTAGTTCACAATATTTGATTACATTTAATATTCAAAGACCAATCCCACCATCATTACACCTTCCTACCACATATTTTGGATGTTTCCATTTCGAAACCAATGCCTGCCCCAAAGCAGAACTAAAATAATTTATTTTGTAATGTTTGTTATGAAAAACCACTGAAAATGCTACCAAAAAAGTATCCTTAGAGGAAAGAGTGTGAAGATTGTTGTATTTCACCCAGGACCCATTAAGCCCTTCTATAAAATAACACTAACATGTTGTTAAAGGTTGAGCCTTGTGTGCTTTCATATATGTGTGTGTAAAAAAATATTTCCCTCTAAGATTGGTTGCCTCCTACATTGAACCCCATCAAATGTGGTGCGGTAGTCTTGGAGTATGGATAGGGTGTGTCCTATGAAGGGTCAAGGCCATGAAGTCCAGAAATAGGTTGACTCATGGGTGAGGCTCAGCCCAAGCGTGTGAAGAGTGGCCATGAGCATGATGGCAGTTGAGTTCTGGAGGTTTTCAGCTGCCTGGGCTGAGACCCTTGGGGTGGGCAGGGGTCTCATCCACCTGCCTCAGTGGCATCCTGAGGAAAACAGCTGCCTATAGTCTTCTTTATCTGGCTTCTTTAGCAGTCTCTGATTTCAAATCACCCTCTCTTTTGCCTATCAGACCAGTAGTCATTGGCTTCCAAGCCCACTGCAAGTTCAGGAGGAACTCATCTCAAGATCCCAAGTTTTATCTTCTACAATTCTATTCCTACAGGAAGCACATTCACGAGTGTGGGGCTGTAAAAGTGGAATGTATTTTGGTGGGAAGGGGAGGTCAGGCACAATTTTACCCTGACTACACCTTTTTTTGTGGAGCGATAGCACAGCGGTAGGGCGTTTGCCTTGCACGCAGCCGACATGGCCGACCCGAGTTCGATTCCTCCGCCCCTCTCGGAGAGCCCGGCAAGCTACCGAGAGTATCTCGCCCACACGGCAGAGCCTGGCAAGCCACCCGTGATGTATTCGATATGCCAAACACAGTAACAACAAAGTCTCCGATGGAGACGTTACTGGGCCCGCTCGAGCAAAATCGACGAACAACGGGAGGGCCTTTACCTTTACCTTTACCTTTACACCTTTTTAGATAGACTTCTCTCTGCCTCCTGAGGTCAGATTTTCTACATGCAAGTAGTATTTGGGGCAAAACTTCGGCAGGTCCCATGAACCTTCTCTCCTGTAGATAATTATTACACACCTAGAGAAGTATAAGTGCCTGGACGGTAAGATGGAAGTATATGTCTTTCTTCAGCTATATGTTTTTACAATTAAAAAAAAAACCTGCTCTCCATTTTTTTTCTTTTTTGGTCATACCTGGCATTTCACAGTAGTTACTCCTGGCTCATGCACTCAGGAATTTCTCCTGGTGGGGCTCAGGGGACCATATGGGATGCTGGCAATCAAACCCAGGTCAGCCTCTTGCAAGGCAAATGCCCTACCCGCTGTGCTATCACTCCAGCCCCAATCTCTCCATTTTTTTTTCTTTTTTGGGTCACACCTAGCAATGCACAGGAGTGACTCCTGGCTCATGCATTCAGGAATTACTCCTGACTGTGCTCAGGGGACCATATGGAATGCTGGGAATCAAACACGGGTCTGTCGCATTCAAGGCAAATGCCCTACCCACTGTACTATTGCTACAGCCCTCCATTTTTTAAATTTGATCAAGTTCTAAGGTATGGGGTATTAATAGGGAACCCTTTTAATTTTTTTATCAAGGTTATGTGGTTATTTATAACATCACTCACAGACACTTGCAAGGCTTACAAGTCTGTCTCTCTTTTCATATACCAGGGCCAGACTACACAACTCACTATCCTTCTTTAGTTATTGAGTCAGATGTTCCCCACCTCTGTGTTCAGGGGTTCACTCCTGGCAGGGGTCAGGGAATAATATATGGGGATTGAATCAGGGTCAACTATATGCAAGGCAAGTGTCTCAATCCCTATGCTATCTCTTGGGCTCTGCTCATCACTCTTGTATTGAACTGACTGGGCTCACTTCAAACCAACCCCAGTGAGAACTCATGGGTGGGGTTTTCTTCATGCTGCTGGAAATTGTCTGATAGGGGCACACTTCCTGATAAACTGAGTCTTATATCTTCATTGGAAGCATCAGCAAAAGGGTCATCAAAAACAAGTTTCTGGGGCACTGGAAGAGAACTCAAATCGTAGAGCACTTGCACGGAAGACCAAGTTTGAGTCCTGATAATACATGTTCTGTGTAGAACTGCTGGAAGTAGTAGCTTTCTTTGACAAAACAATTTTGGGGCCAAAAGCACATTTGATATTTTAAAATATCACTAAGTCTTGTTTGCTATTTTTAAGAAAGGTCATCATGGAAAAAAAAGCAGAATTATGGCATTTTTATTATTATGACTGCTATTACGGTTATTAAGTTGACAGGACCTGGAACATTCTATAATTTTTTAGTTTTTGGCTTCAAAATAGCATTCTGGGGGATGGGTGCAAGGAGCTCAGACTGGCCATCCTGATAAAAAATCAGGATTCATCTCAGCTTCCCCTCTCCCACAAAACCAATAGCTCTTTTCTCCCCTTCTTTTTAGTTACCATTCTTTGCTTTTCTGAAATTTTTGCCATCTTATCCATTTATCTATTTTTTATTCTTCCTCTTCTCTCTCCCCTTCCTTTTCATGCTTCAAGATCACACCCCCACTTCCCACGCCTCCACCCCCACCCCCACCCCAACAACCTCCTTCTGGGGAAATACGTGCCAGACATCTGGGTCCCAGCTCAGAGAAACAACTCCTCTGAGTTGGGAGGGACAGGGCTGGTCTGACACCTCACTTGGATACTGCAGGGCCTCTGAAATACTCCCTGAATCCCCCTCCTGACACATAAAAATACCCCTCCTGACACTAATATTAACACAGAAACCTGCCTCCCCAACATCATTCAGTTACCACAGCTGTCCCAACCTCTTACAACGTTTTTCCTGAGACCATGTGGATCCCTGAGCATGGGATCCTGGGAGCTTTCAATAGATCAGTCACAAATCAAAGGCATGACCCTTGAGGACTGAAGCAGAACTCTAAAGATGGCCTGCCAAGAGGTGGCTCAGGCTGGAACCTCCTTCTAAGACTCTTCAGCAAAGGATCCCAGCAGACAAGCTCAGAGTTGAATTGTGTTGACAAGATATTGGTCTTGTCAGTTATGAGATGTAATATCACAAGTTAGCATTCAGGAGGAATCAGAGGCTAAATCAGTGGATTCCAAGCAAGAGCTCAATGGACTGAGTATGTACTTTAAATGGGGGGAGGCTGGAGTTCTAGTACCAGCACTAAGAACAACCTTCAACCACCAAGCCGGAAGTAGCCCCCAAGCATCACGGGGTGTGGCCTAAAAACAACCCTCCCTCCAAAAATGTTGGGTTACAGAATAATAAAGGACCCAAGGAGTAATTCCCAAGATTCTCCAGCCATACTCAAGACAAGCTCCATCCTTTCTTCTCTTTTCCAAGTCAGGCTATTTAGATCAGAAAACAAAAGCATGGATAGTGAGGTACTAGAAAATTCCCCCACCATATCCCCAGCACTACAGATGATCACTCTTAGCAGAGGGGGAGAACTATACCCTCCCCTCAACATATTCTCTCATCTCTTTCCACCAAGTTCACTGGAGTGGGGTGACTAGTGACCTCCTGACCCCCACCTCTCAAATAATTCGTCTACCTGAACCTGTGTAGGTAGCACTGTAGAACCTTCCTCCCGTTGTTCATCGATTTGCTCAAGTGGGCCCAGTAACACCTCCTTTGTGAGATTTGTTGCTACTGTGTTTGGCATACCAAATACGTCACAGGTAGCTTGCCAGGCTTTGCCGTGCAGGCGAGATACTCTCGGTAGCTTGCTGGACTCTCCGAGAAGGGCGGAGAAATCGAACCTGGGCCCACCAGGTCGGCCGCGTGCAAGGCAAACACCTTATCCACTGTACAATCGCTCCTGTGTAGGTGACCTATAAAATCTTTAAGGATGTAATCAAGTTGAAGATTTTAGGTAGAACCTAGAAGTTGGATGAGGCCTAATTCTAACGCCAAGAGTTTTTCTAGAACCTAGCTTGTAAAACTGGGTCATAGTCCCATATGGGGTTGCCTAACTGAAAATGGAAATCAGGTAAAATATGGAGTTTGGGGAGAGGAGACTCCCAGGTGGTGTTTAGGAAACCCAGGGGTCATTCTTGAAGATTCTTGGCTAAATGGGACAGGAGTTCAATATAAGGGCCCCAAGGACATAGTGCTGGGGATGTTCTGACTCACCCTAGAAAATCTTGGGGCCTCCAGAGCTGTACCTGACAATGCTCAGAGGACCATGTGGTGTCAGGGGTTAAATTAGGGCTGGTATTTCACCCTTGTACTTTCTTCCCAGGTCTAATATGTGTATTAAAACCACGATCACGACCATCCTGTTGTTCGCCGATTGCCTCGAGCAGGCCCCAGCAACGTCTCCTTCATCCTAGCCCTGAGATTTTAAAGTGCCATATTCAAGGCTCTTTCAGGGCTAGGAGAATGAGACCCATCATTGTTACTGGCATTTGTCATATTGGGTACACCACGGGGAGTTTGCCAGACTCTGCTGTGTGGGCAGGTTACATTCGGTAACCTGCCAGTTTGTCCAAAGTAGGAATGAGATAATAAGATATTAAAATAAATGTAGAATTATTAACAAATACTAACTTTGTGTATCTATTTCATATATGGGCAAATCATGCAGTTTGCTACAATGTAGATGGAACTTGAGGCTCTTATGTTAATTGAAGTAAGTCAGAAGAACAAGGGCAAACACTGGAGAGTCTCATTAATTGTGGTATATAGAATTAACATGTCTAAGGAATAAATGATAACAAAGCTGGGCAAAAGACTGGCTTCAGATTACAGAAATAAAAATACCAGGGAAAGAGGGAAATGGAGAGAGGAAGCAAAAGGAGTAGATTTGAAAGTAGCACTGTAGCACTGTCCTCCCATTGTTCACCTATTTGCTAGAGCAGGCAACAATAACATCTCCATTGTGAGACTTGTTGTTACTGTGTTTGACATACCGAATACGCCATAGGGAACTTGCCAGGCTCTGCCTCGTGGGTGGGATACTCTCAGTAGCTTGCCGGGCTTGCCAAAGGGATGGAGGATCGAACTCGGGTTGACTGCATGCAAAGCAAATGCCCTACCTGCTGTGCTATCGCTCCAGCCCAGATTTAAAAGTAAGATAGGGAGCAAGCCTTGGGCACCTCTATGGTATAGAAGTAAAGCATATGCGTACATCCAACACTGCCATAAGCAGGGGACCCCCCCAAAAAAGAACTGGGACTGGAGCAATAGCACAGCGGGTAGGGAGTTGGCCTTGCACGTGGCTGACCTGGGTTCGATTCCCAGAATCCCATATGGTCTCCTGAGCACCGCCAGGAGTAATTCCTGAGTGCAGAGCTAGGAGTAACCCCAGAGCATTGCCAGGTGTTCCCCCTCCCCCCCAAAAAAAAGCCCAAAAAACAACAACAACAACAACAAAGAACTTAACTTAAAAATGCAACTGTCAAGAAGTCATTTTTGGGGGGAGGAAATCTGGGATCAGTGGTGAAGAGATGAGGATGCGGGGTGGTTGGATTGAAGATGGGAATATTGTATGCCTGAAAACCTATTGTAAACAATGACATACGTCACTGTAGCACTGTAGCACTGCCCTCCCGTTGTTCATCGATTTGCTCGAGCGGGCCCAGAAACATCTCCAATGTGAGACTTGTTACTGTGTTTGGCATATCGAATACCTCACGGGTAGCTTGCCAGGCATACATCACAGTGTCTAAATAAAAGACAGAACCATTTTCAAAAACGTCTTTGACAAAGAGAAGTTGCAAATGGCCAAAGTTCAAGAGAGTGTGTTCTAGAAGACAAGAAGCAAAGACCCAGAGATATGTCTGCGTGAAATTGAAGGCAGCGCTGGGGTGATGCAACTCTGAATCGAGGCATTCCAAGGACTGCCGGAACCTGGAAGAGGACAGAAAGGATTCTCCCCAAGAGCTGTCCAAAGGAAAACTGGATTCCAAACTTCTGACCTCCAGACTGTAAGAGAAGAAAGCTCAACCCAATCCAAGCCTCTTATCTGCGCTCATTCACTGCATCAGCCTCACCATGAAGACATGCAGGGGAATTTCAATCTTTACACACACTCCAGAATGCTGTTCCTGGACGGCATCACTCTGGGAGTTAGATCAACTTTAACCGGAATCAGAGTGCTCCTATTTTTCAGCCACTTGTTCTCAAGCACATTGGCTGGTCTCGAAGTACCCAGTAAGCACCCCCCCCACACACACACACACCCTGCTCCATTTGCAGGAAGCAGAGCAGAGGGGCTTATATAGGGTCAACTCCAAGGTCCAGGGACTGGCTGTCTGCTCCTTCTCTCTCCATTTGATCTTCTCTTTCACTACAGAGAAAACTCTGTGGCTTCCTCCTGGTCATCTACAGAAACAGTCAACAGCCCTGATTTCTTCAGGAACCAGTTTTCCCCCTACCTCTTCACAAATCCTTACCCAACACCCACAGAAACTCTGCCTCTGGGAACTCCAGCTGCAGCCAACCTTCTCCAACCTTCTCTAACCTTCTCCAACCTTCTACAACCCTGGTGGAAGGAGGACCAACATGCCCTTTCTGGGTCCCCATCTCCTCTGTCTCTTGCCTCCTCTCATCTCCCAGGCTTGCTTACCCCCCCGCCCCGCCTTCTAAGCTCCCGCCCCCTATAGTTCATTCACACTGGTGTAAAACCATGACAACAGCCTAAAATATTGTCTCCCACGGGGGACCCAAACTCCTCAACTCAGTAACGCATTTCATACAGCGTGGCATGAAGTTGCAAGCTGCAGAGGGAAGATTAGAGGGCCTTTCTCAAGCACACTCAGCTGTCTCTGCCTCAGGTGTGTGTGCTGTCAGAAACGGGGATATAGTGACTTCCACCTCCCTCTTGCCCCCATCACCACCTTTGCTGCCCGGGTGACCTGCCAGATTCCCAGGCTTGAGGACAAGATCTTGGGCTTGACTCTCCCCGACTTCTTGCTTCTTGGCTCTGTCCTCCACCCCCTCACATCTCTCTCCATTTCTTTCTGCTACTTCATGTTCTAATTGTTCCCCAGAGGGAGAGAGGGAGGAGCCCTCCGTCTCTTCTCTAAGTATTCTATGAGAACAGACCACAGTCCCCCATCTCTTTCTTTCTCCCTCTCTTCCTCCATCCCTGCCTGCCCCCACATGTCATCCTTCAGGAAGCAATATATAACACCCTCTGTCCCCCACAGCCTACTGGCCACCCGCCATTCCCAACCTGAGTCTTCATTAGCTGCGTCAAGGCAAATGAAAAAATAAATCTATATGATGGGGGGGGGCGGGTGTAGAAAGAGGAGGAAGTGCTGGCTCTGAGCTAATGAAGGGCACCTCCCACATCTACGAAAGGAGCCCAGGATGGAGGAGGTTTCCTTCTTGTCCGACAAGAATCTGTGTATGTGCTTTATCTGTGTGTATGTGTGTGTGTGTGTGGTGTGCGTGCGTGCGTGCGTGTGCGCGCATGTGTGCATGTGTCCTGGGTCAGTTCCAGAAACACAGCATATCCTCATAGCTGGGCAGTTCCTGCTCAGCTTAATTGGGTTCTCAAACAGGATGACAGCACAGCCACAGCAAGCACAGGGCAGCTTGTCCCAGCAGACAGCACCTGTTCACAGGACGAGTTGGATGCCTTGCCATGGACTTGCAGCATGGAGAGCTTGGTCCCTTACGTGGGGGAGATGGAAGGGAGAGCCTCATTTCAGGCAAGGGAAAGACATCTCTCTCGACTGGAGCTAATGGTGTCACCAGATTTACTCATTTCTATTCTAATTTTCATTCATCACCATCGTATTGCTTCCGAAGGAGACCACAGACATCTCGGGCTGCCTGGCTCCATGCCAGAGATACAGGAAATCATAGTCTAAGACACTGTAGAAATGGTTAGTCTATTTTTCCTCCTTGTTAGTCACTTAAGGCACAATTTAATATGAATACTATTCATCCTTTCATACCTATAGACACGTGCAAACATATGTATTAAATATATTGTGAAATGGAAAATGCATTTATATATTATGACATAGGAAACAATTCCCCTTTGGCTTTTGGGATAAGACAATCTTTGCAAGTTGCTTTTTCTATAGCAGGGGGTTTCTCTCACACTCCCCAGCTCTAGGGATGACTGTTTATGACACTCATTGAGAAGTTCTCTTTCTAGTGCCTTCGAATGGAGCTGGCAAAATGAGTTGGAACTTGCAAAGAGTCTCTTCAGTGTGAGTGAAGGATGCTCATATTGTAATACGAATATAAGAATGTGACCCAGAGCTTAACTAACCCTTAGCCAGAATATTTGGTTCAAAAGTTTCTTGAAGCCCATTTTTTGTGTCACTTTTGTTGGAAACCTTTCACTGGACCTCCTCTCCTTCTTGTCCTTCCACGTTGTAGGCAAGGCCACCCACTAAGTTCCCCATGAGAAACATGGGAGGCTCATTCCTTGTTGAGTGTGCTCAGGAGGCCATCCTCTCTCTTTAATACCCAATCCAATCTCAGACTCATCCCATCACACATCCCAAATCTATATAGCTCCCCACTCCCTAGCCCAATCATCTTCAATCTTGCCTAAATCAACAGAAATAACTTCTTACCATCTTCCATTTTGACTCTTGCTTCTTCCCTGTCCTTTTTTCAGCTATCGGCCACAGGAATCTTAGCAAAAGAGAAATCAATAGAAGTGTACCCGTGGATGAAGGATTGAAACCCAAGCTCCTCTTGTGGACAGCAGGTATGAGCCGGGAGTGTGGGGGCGACTAAAACCTCATGGGAAGGGGGGCGTTTCGTTCCGCCCTTCACGCCCTACCGAGGCCACCAGTTGCCCCCCACGAGCGGCTCTCCAGCACGGCCACGACTCCAGAACACAGAAACCAATTTCTTAACTATCTGACTTTCAGTAGAAATACTTCCAGGGTCAATAGGTAAAATAGCAGAAATCCAAAACCAACATTTAATTCTTGAACCCAGCTGTAGAAAGCAAATCACTTCACAATGCTTTTTCAGCATGTCTGATTTGGGGGGGGGGGGAAACTCTAAATAATAGTGGTGAATCTTTTATTGAAACAATCTAATCAAAGCGGATAGAGTGTTAACTAGAATTCATCTGCCTCACAGGGACGGGGAGGGGTGGGGGGTGGGGTTTTATTGGGGTTCTTCATGGGAGAAAATAAGTATTGGTAAAGGGAAATGTGTTTGATATTTGCATGACTGAGACATAAACCTGAAAGCTTTGTAACCTTTCCCACAGTGATTCAATAAATAAATAAAAAAAAAAAAAGAAAGAAACCCAAGCTCCTTTTACAGCCTTCAAGACCTGCTCGGGACTTCAAAGGACATTCTATATTGTCCTGACTCTTGCCTACTCACTGAATTTCAGCTGTGTCACCCTCTTCCTTTGCTTTAAATGTTCCGAGTTTCCTCCTGTCTAAGAATATTTTTTGGGGGGAGGGTCACACCTGACAATGCACAGGGGTTACTCCTGGCTCTACACTTAGGAATTACTCCTGGTGATGCTCAGGGGACCATATGGGATGCTGGGAATTGAACCCAGGTCAGCCATGTGCAAGGCAAACGCCCTACTCACTATGCTATCACTCCAACCCTCCATCTAAGAATCTTTTTACAGGCTGATCCCTTTCTCCTACCCCAATCACACCTCCTTTTGTCTCATAGCATGACTGAGATGCTTTTTGTTCCTTGAAGTTCATTCTATCTGGTTTTCTTTTGGGGCAAACCTTTATAGTATTCGCCAAAAATTATAGTTGTGGGAATATCTGTCATTCTCTAGTTGCCCTTGTGAGCAAGTCAATGCCCATCTCTTTCTCTCATTTATTAGTTACTTGAGGGCAGAGTTTATGCCTGCTTTTCTCAGCATTGCTTGACTAGACAATGATTGCTGAGTACATGCTATGAACAGATGCTGGATTTTTTTCTTCATGAAGGAATAAATGAACTGTGAATGCTGCCTGGGATGGATTAGGGTTAGACAGTGCAACAGCAGCCCTGGATCCTGCCCATTAAGTGTAATTAGCTGTTGAACAACAGTGGTTGACTGAATGGGGTTTTAGGTTGCCTGGGTCAGCCTGTCAAACAGGAGTTCTCAGTTTTGAATCCAAATATAAGGAGTAAGGATAACAAGGATGAAAACATACTTTGTGGGTTTCAGTCTCTGATAGATTTAGAATTTCAGTCTTGGTTCTCACATGCTAATTGTGTCACTCCAGACACATTTTCCCTCTGTAGTATGTGCTAACGATAGCACCTCCATTTAAGGGTCATTCTGAGAATGGAATAAAATCAGACACAGCAGTCACTTAGCTTTCATTGGCTTTCGACATATAGTCAAGGGCACTATTCTTGTTTGCCTTCTTAAAAGCTCAGAAAGCCAGTGGGATTTTCAACATTGTAAGGACTGCTGTTTTAAGATATATTTATTTTTATGTTAGTAACAGACCTGTGTGTGTGTGTCTTTGTCACACACACCTATTAACTGAATGCACACTCAGTTACAAACTCTATTTCTCAGAAATTTGCAGCAGATATAGCTTCATGGCTTAAGTTCTTGCCAGAAAAATTAAGTGAAAATTCCATGTCACTTTCCAAAGATAAACGTTTGCCTTTGTTTTCTTCATTTCTTCTCCTCATTCCATGGAAAAGAAATTATGTCCAAATTCTGTTTCTATCACATAACAGCTTAGTACCTAAGGAACAGAAGAGCTACAATATGAAGGGAACCTCAACACCTGGATGATCTCAGGGGGTACAACTTCCCTGCCAGTCTAAGCTTCTCATCTCCAAACTGATGTGAAACAGAGAAAAGGGCTGCTCTCTGTTCAAGAAACTGAATTTCCAGGCTTCTGTGTTATAACCAATGCCCTAACTTCCTAGTGGGAATCCTTGGAAGAAAACTAAGAATACTAGACACAGTTCTTTCAATCTCTCTCTCTCTCCCTCTCTCTCTCTCTCACTCTCTCTCTCTCTCCACTCCCTCCAAGGAATATAATGTGGAAGATGTGGAAGGTAGTGGCAGTTTTGTTGAAGTCAATCTTGGAGACTAAAGAATACTCAACTTCAGGTTGCATGGGTCATCCTGTCAAACAGGAGTTCTCAGTTTTGAATTCAAATGTGAGGAGTAAGAAAACAGAGATGAAAATGAACCATGTGGTTTCATTTGAATGTCTTGTATTACCCCAAACCCTTCACCAGGCACCCGAGTGCCACTCTATCATAGTAATTTAAAACTTTGCCTAAGGCAACCTGATTTACTGCCATATATTTCTATACTTTTAATAAGGGTCTTTTTTTATCACCAACCTCAAAGATTTTTGAGCATCATAGGAAGTAACAGTAGACTGGAATGAGGAATTATGATGATGCTTGTTAGCACACTCGTTGGCCTCAGACCTCAGAGACCTCAGGTCATCATGGACACACTTCAGGTTTGAGGAAAAATAGATGTTTATTAGTTAGTGAGATGATTGAGAACAGTTTTGCACAGTTGCTACTATCCCAGCTACTTGGGCTTTTTCTTAGAGAAGAGATCATCCTGGACCACAGCCTATAATGAGCTTGTAACACAGTTCCTGGAACACATTTTCCAGGCTAATAGCTGAGGAATGAGATGTTCTTGGGGAGGGAAACAGCGTAGAATGAATAAAGTGATAGGATGAACTCAGCTTCTGGACTGAGAATAAGCACTGGAAGCAGCCCCAGCCCTGATATGGAGTCACTTGACCACGGAGTCACCCTTGACCAGCAGCTTGCTCACTGATAGCTTTATCCTGGGAAGTGACTAGGTTGAAAGTGATAATCCAGGTGGTGTAATCATTGTACACACACCACCAGGTGTCACCCAAAAATCAAAAAAAGAGAAGTAAGGGAAGAAGGAAGGAAGGAAGGAAGGAAGGAAGGAAGGAAGGAAGGAAGGAAGGGAGGATATTATAAAAATTCATGTTTTAAAAATGAATGAGTTTATGCACTGGAGCAGAAAGGACAGCAACACCAGAAAAATAGGTAAAAAAGCAGAAGAGAAGAACTGCAATAGATGGGAGTGCTTTATTCATTCCTTATAGAAAGATGTCACTGAGGTATCACAGAGCCACAGTGAGGTCAAGAAAGAATGGACTTTGCCTACTCCAGATGGAATCCCAGTGACGAAGAGCTTCCACAAGCAAGGCCCAGGTATGTGAGTTCCAGGACTACATCTCCATGCTGCATGGCGACAGAGGACCCGGCCTGTCCCTCCCCAGGTCCCCGCTGGTCCAGAAGACTGGCTGGCATCTCCACAATTAGCCTCCGAACACCATCTTAGCACACCAACAGCCCTGGCCTAGAGACACAGCAGCAAGTCCCAGATGACACCACAGCACCAGAGATCTCTCCGGGCCCAATACTGAGCCAATATCACTGGGACACTCCAGATGGAGCAGATGCAGTCTCCTCATCTACTCCAGATGGAATCCTGGTGACCAAGAGCTTTCAAAGTAAGGCCTACGTATGCTAGTTCAGGATTATATCTCCAGGCCACATGGTGGCAGAGAACCTGGGCTGTCCCTCCCCGGGTCACCACCTGCCCAGAAGACTGGTTGTCATGCTCACAGTTTGCTTCCGGATGCCACTTAGCGCACCAACAGCCCTGGCCCAGAGGCTCCCAATTGAATCCCAAAATGGATTAGTGCCATACAGAGATGTCTCTGAACCCAACCATTTACAATCTAGAAATTTACATTTACAATCGCGCCCGGGTGAGCTTTCGTGATATTCGAAATGAGCTATAGAAAATATATTATCTAGTGTCTGCCCCTGGCAGGTAGGCTTGAACGGTGGTTGGAAAATTTGAGCAAAATTGTCATTGTCACTGTCCTCCCGTTGTTCATCGATTTACTTAAGGGGACCCAGTAACATCTCCATTGTGAGACTTGTTGTTACTGTGTTTCGCATATCAAATACGTCACGGGTAGCTTGCCAGGCTTTGCTGTGCGAGTGAGATACTCTTGGTAGCTTGCTGGGCTCTCTGAGAGGGCTGGACGAATTGAACCCGGGTCGGCCATGTTGGCTGTGTGCAAGGCAAACACCCTACCTGTTGTGCTATCGCTCCAGCCCCAAGCAAAATTATTGCCCCAAATTAGAGAGAGAGTACTGGGGAAATTGTCACCGTAGAGTCAGGGTGAGGACTGCAATGTGTATGTATGTGAGGGGGTTGATACTTGGGACAATGGTGGTGGAAAATGTGCACTGGTGGAGTGTGGGTGTTTCATCATTGTATGACTGAATCTCAAACATGAAAGCTTTGTAACTCTATCTCACGCTGATACAATAAAATAAAAAAGTAGTGTGGAGTTCATGCCCAATTCAATCAGCTTAATCAATGGCTGAACAAATAGCATACTCCTACATTATTTAAAAGAAAGAAAGAAAGAAAGAAAGAAAGAAAGAAAGAAAGAAAGAAAGAAGGGACTTCCTGCTCTCTTAGATACTGAGGCAAAGGAAGGACCATGAGCTGTCTGGCACAAAATGAAGCTACTCCTTGTTCCACATATTGTTCTCTTAGGCCAGTGAATGTAGCCAGGCAGAAGGCTAGGAGCCTCATTCACTGCCTTCCTTCATGGCCAATCCCTAGTTTTCAATGTCACCAACCATCATGCAGTAGGAGCTGAAATAGGAGTAATATAGAGAATCACCAATGTTTAAAAAATTAATGATGACTACAAACCTCAGCATATTGAATTCCAAAGACCACAGGACAGTTAAGCCAGAAGCATAAAGATAAGGCTGCAGCATGAACTAAAATCTGGGTTGCTGCCCACGATCTGTCACCAACTACTAGAGTATCTGTGTAACTTCGAGGAAGGCACTTTCCCTCTCTGAGCCTTCGTTTCCTGCCCTTGAAAGTCTGAGTTTAAACTGGATCGTCTCCAAGGCCTCTTCTAGGTTTGCTGTTCTGTGAGCCTGTCCATGATATGATTCCAGAAGGTAGTATTCCCTTCTAATAACACAGTGTGATGAAAATTCCCCAGAGTCACGTGCAACACCTCTGTTTCCTTTGCACGGCTGATTAAATTAGTGGAAACCAAGCAGACCCTCACTAGAGAGCCTGGGAAATTGCTGCATATTGGGGGAAGATTACTGAAGTTAGTATAGTTGCTCTTGGCTGAGCCACGCAGAGATCCAGAGCTTTCTTTGAGCCGTGAAAAAGAAGTGGAGCAGTTCTGTTATATAGAGAACAAGCTTAAACCTTTGTTCGATCAAAAACACTTTTTAGCTAAGGACTTTGTGACCAGTTGATGCCAGGGAGATAAGTTTGCTCTTTGACCACTTTTTAAATATCTCTATGAACATTTTTTACTTATATATGGCCATAGAAGCAAATCTGAAAAATTCCCTGAGATTCAATTGACACTGACCAGTTGAATTCCCAGTGTTATCTGACAATGTCATTTGAGAACCTAGTCCATAAAGAGCATGTACCTATGTGTGCACATAAAGGCACATGTATGTAGAGAGGAAGCCCTGATGCCTCACGATGTCCTTATATGATGGCCAATGAGGAGATGTGTCAAATGAGGCACATTATCGATCAAAGGAATAGTCATGCTGCAAAGAAGGGTGGTGACAACAGTTTCATTCCATTCTCAGCTTGGAAGCTTAGGAGACATAGAGACTCATATTTATTGAAAACATGCAATGGCCCCTATTCTTTAATAAATTCTTCAAAGGCAATTTCTTTGTATAATCCAATGCAATGCACACACAACTCTCTGGGCTGGTGTAATTGTCCCCCTTTCATAGATGAAAGGAATAGTCTTCAATCTACTCACCCTAGAAAATTTAAAACTCAGGTCTTATTTCAAAGGCTGAGTTTTCTCAAGTTGCCTGAGTGAGGAAGATCCCATTTGTAACCTCACCTCTTTTCTTTGAACTTCCCCCATTTTTTTTTTTGCTTTTTGGGTCAACCCAGTGATACACAGAGGCTACTCCTGGCTCATGCACTCAGGAATTACTCCTGGCGGTGCTTGGGGGACCATATGGGATGCTGGGAATCGAACTTGGGTCAGCCGCATCCAAGGCAAACACCCTACCCGCTGTGCTATTGCTCCAGTCTCTGAACTTCCGAATTTTACTAATGTTTGGAAATACATTCTGCAACTCATTCCTGGAATACGTGTAATTGGGATGAACAATAGATGTGATTGCATTAGCCATATAAAAGAGCAGCAGGACTTTCTGAGTCCATTCAAGAAAGTGATGAGTGTAAATAATGACCATGCTATAGGACCTGTGATATACTTGGACTCAGGAGACTTCAAGTTGAGAGACTAAGTAGCATTCTTTCTTCTCTGATGCAGAGCTTCTGGAAATAACAGCTTTGAATTTTCTTTACTTCCAAGGAAAGTCACCATGGAAAAAATAAAAACAAGCTGCTTTGGGAGTAAATAAGTATGCATTTAATGAATAAATCACCATAAACCATTCATTCCAAGTTCATTAATTGATGTTGCCTCATTAATCGGTTTCATTGTCCAATTTACTCGAGAAGACCAGCTGTCTTCAACTCTGGAGTGTTCTATAAAGCTGTGATCGATCATTACTTTCCATACCCTAAAGGGAAAATGGAGATACAGTCTTGCAGAATTGCACCTGGAGAAACTGAGAACCAGAAAAGAAATGAGTCACTGACTCTATATGAAATACTCAGATTAGTCCATATTTAAACCAGAGAATTACATATAGATCTAAGAGAACATGCTTTCCAAGGTATAATAAAGAGTCCGATTACTGTATCAAGAACTGGAATCTAAGTTTGTCCCTAAAGTCTTATCCAGGTGCAAATTCTGTGGGAGGCTGTCTCTGACCCCAGTGGATCAAATAGAGTCCGTTTAAAATACAGGAAACATTTGTGGTGTGATCTAAGAAAGTTTCTTTCACTTAAAATAACTTCTTTCCCCTAGGGCTAATTTCTTTGGCCTGATAGTGTGTGTGTGTGTGTGTGTGTGTGTGTGTGTGTGTGTGTGTTTAGTAGATGCATTTGATATCACAGGACTTAAAACTGGGAATTTCTGAGAATTTATTAGCATTGCAGAAGATAAGGCCCTACTTACAGGCAAACTTGGATGAGAACACCTTGAAAGTTTGAAACCCACTGAACCAGGTGGTCACCTAAGGAAAGAATGTTAAATGAAGATTGCTTGTGTGCATTAATATTTGTGTATACATATGTTCATGTTTGCGTGCGTATATGTGGGTGGGAAGGGACTAGTTAGGTTTAATATCACCCATTCATGTAGCCTAAAAAAATTTTTGGCTACCCACACACATATGTTAATGTATTTAAATTTAAAAAAATTAAAGAGCACCTAATGGGTCTCTGATATAAGTCAGATTTTAAACAAAAGTTTTGTGAACTTGTCCAAAAATTCTATTATCAGAGAGCTAGTACAGGGTTTGAGACTCTTGCCTTGCCTGCAGTAAATCCCAGTACCATCCTCAGCATCACATATGGTCCTGTGAGCATCACCATCCTGAGCACAGAGTCAAGAACATCCCACATCCACTGAATGTGGTCCAACACCCTTTACTATGCATGCTACTAAAATTACAAAATACATACTACTAAAAGATAGAAATACAAAGAGCTCTCAGGATTCTGCAAACGAATGGGGGAGGTCTGAGGGTCTAAGCAGAGAAGCATGAGAATCAGGAGGGTGAGATAGGAGAGTAAATCTCATACCATGTGATCTGGGAAAATTATAGCTGGGGGAGGAAGAGAGGGGAAAGGTCACTCTGGGTCTGACTTGGCTCCAATATCAATTTTTCCTCAAGTAGAAGTTGGCTTGGATAAAAAGCCTCTTTGCCATTTCCCTGTAAGTGGGCTAAGATCTTTCCCCAAAGCCCTATCAGGCTTTCCAACATTCCCTTAAATTTATATGGGAAAGAAAGAAAGCAATCCATAGCCTCAAGAGTTCCTTTTCTTGCAGCTCTCCATTTGTCTTCGTTCCTGGCATGTTATTTCACTAAAGAAGAATGTCTTACTTCTAAGAGGTGGAAGGCAGTATGTGGACTGGACATTATAGTAATAAATTTTGCCTTGCAAAAAAAAAAAGGAGACCTGGGACTGGAGAGATAGGACAGAGAGTAATGTTCTTACCTTGCACACTGCTCACCTGGGTTCAATCCTTGCACTCAAAACATCCCCCAAGTACCACCAGAAAAGACCCTGAGTATGAGTGTAGAGCAAGGAGTAAGCCCTGAGTAACACCAGGTGTGCCCCTTTACCCCCACCCCAGACCTATAAAAAATAATTTGAGGGCTGGAGAGATAGTACAGCAGGTGAGGCACTTTCCTTGTACGCAGACACCCTGGATTTGATCCCGACACAGCATACGATCCTCTGAGCATTGCCGGGGTGATCCCTGAGTCTAGAGCCAGGAGTAAGCCCTGAGCAATCTCAGGTGTGGCCATTCCCCTTCTCTCCCTGCCCCTGCCGCACCCCCCATAACAAAAGAAAGGAAAATAGAATTTTTCTTATTGCCTTATCATAAAGGAGAACCAGGCTGAGAATCTTGACACTTGCTGTTATCCGGGAGTGATAGGAAGGTCTGAAGGAGCAAAGAAATTTCTTTAGAGGGTAACTGAGCATGTAACTGGCTGAGGATACAGGCATGGACAACAGCATCCCAGTGCTTTCCCAGGCCTCTGGACTCCTGGGACTTGCCGGTATCTCCTCTATGTTTGGATGTGTCCTCTTCTCTGAAGAACCTCCAATTGCTCTTGAATGTCTTCTGTCATTCCAACTCTATTTATTGGTGATCTTCTACAATCCAATAGGTTCTATGTAAATAAAAATACAATGGCCTCGAAAAATAAATAATTTCCCATTGTAAGTAAATATACAATTTGCCAGAGCTGCAATAACAAAACAACAATGGGCTAGGTGACTTAAACAATAGAAATTTATTTCTCCAAGCTCTGTTGGCCTAAATCCCAAGCTCAAGATATTAGTGGGTTGGTTTCCTTTGAGTTCTTTCTCCTGACTTGCAGATGACAGATTTCTTGCCCCATCCTCAAAATGCTTGTGTGTATATGTGTGTGTGTGCATGTGTGTGTGTGTGTGTGTGTGTGTGTGTGTGAATTTACTCTTGTTTTGAGGGCTATACTCAACTATGCTCAGGGATCTTTCCTGGCAGTAGTTAGTGGACCATAGGCTGCCAGGGATCAAACCCAAGCCTCCTGGCATGCAAAATGTGTGTTTTGTCCATTTGAACGTTCCCCTTGGCCTGGTAAATGCCCTTATTCTAACAGCTAAAAGTCAATGAGATCAGATTTATGGTGAGTGGTCCCTTTTTCTTGAAGGCCCACAAAAGCAATACCTTTGATTTCCCTTGTACTTGAGCTAAATTCATGCTAAAGGAATAAAGACATAATTAAATTACTTGTCAAAAAGTGAAAGAGGATTCCTTCCTGATTATTTTTGGAAAATAATCATATACTTCCACTGACTGCCCCGATGGACCCTCTGTAAATGCCAAGGATGGGTGTTAGAGAACTTTTGTCTATGGGGAGAGTAGAGGTGATTCCCACCACCAAAGAAGATGAGGCTTCACCACTGGTAATAGAACTTGTCTTATGCAGGAACAAGGCCAGAAGATTGTCCTGATTCTACAACCTAAAAAAAAATGGATTTTTAAAATAGTTTTTCATTCTTTCACTCAGCTTTTGGAATCACAGACTATAGGTCAAGCTGACAGAAGCATGAATGGTTCTAAAATAAAAACATAATCCAGAGAGATCTCTTATTATCTGGTGGGAACCAGGCAGATAAATATGGGTGCATTAAAATAAGAGTAAAGTATTTACCTTACAGAAATATACTAAGGGAACACAGAAGAGTCACACATGAGTTGTTTCAGTTAGCATATCATGATGCCCATTTACCAAGATGTTGTCCCATTAACATGCATGCGTACCAAAAAATTTTATAGTTAATTATTATGGGATTAAAGTTCAAAAAGAGAACTCCCAGAATGACCACCAACTGGGAACTCTTTGGTACTATTGCGGCAACATGGGAAGATGCCATTGTTGACAACATTGACGAGGAATATGATCGACTGGTTCAGCACCTCCATGAATGTGCGAGGAACGCCAAGAGAGAGATAGCCACAAAAAATCGCCTATCTTCGAAAACTCTTGAGCTAATTCGCCAGCGTGGTTTGGCGCATGCCTCAGGCAACCGCAAGCTAACGTCCGAGCTCGCAAAGCAGTGCAGAGATGCGATCAAGGAAGACCTCAAAGAGAGAAGAGCAGAAGTACTGGTAGATGTGGCAGAAGGCGGGAAAAGTATTCGTAACGCCCGCCTGTCCTTCGCCAACTATAAGACCAAGATGACTGCCCTCCGATGTACTGATGGATCCATCACATCCTCCAGAATGGCAATGGAGAAGATTATCCATGACTTCTACTCAAATCTCTTCGATAGCCATGTCCACTTGCCGACATACCAAATTCCACAGGATGGATATGTCGTTCCCAACGTTCTCCCTTCCGAAATCCGACACGCCATTTCGTAGGTAAAGAAACAAACAGCACCCGGCCCAGACAAGGTCAGACCTGAACACCTGAAGAACCTGCCGTCAGTACTCATCAATACACTGGCTCGGCTCTTCACTCGCTACCTGTCTGAATGCAAGGTTCCGTCCCAATGGAAAACCAGCAGCACCGTACTACTATTCAAGAAGGGAGACATCCATGACATTGGCAACTATCGCCCGATCTGCCTATTGTCTGTCATCTACAAGTTGTTCACTCGAGTCATCCTAAATAGGATTGGCAGAACACTAGATGAAGGACAACCATGCGAGCAAGCAGGGTTCCGCAAAGGATTCAGCACCATCGACCATATCCACACAATAACCAAGCTCATTGAGGTTTCTCGGGAGTTCAAGATGCCGCTCTGTTTAACGTTCATTGATTTAAAGAAGGCCTTTGATTCTGTTGAGATGGAAGCGGTCATTGAAGCCCTAGCCAATCAGGGCATTCAAGCCCAATACATCAGGATCCTCCGTGAGCTGTATTGCGGATTCACTACCAGGATCTCACCATTCTACAAAGAAGTGATCGTTGATGTCAAGAGAGGGGTGCAGCAGCGAGATACCATTTCACTGAAACTCTTCAGTGCCACCCTCGAGAACATCATGCGACAACTGGAATGGGAAGGAATGGGAGTGAAGATAGATGGTCGGCAACTATACCACCTCCGCTTTGCTGATGACATTGTTTTAATAACAACAAACATCAGCCAAGCGGCACAAATGCTAGCCGACTTTGACCGTGAGTGTGGAAAGGTAGGACTACAGCTGAATCTTACGAAGACAATGTTTATGAGAAACAGCCTTGTTCCTGACGCCCCATTCGCTCTCAATGGAACGACCATCTCCGAATGCAACAGCTATGTGTACCTAGGTCGAGAGGTCAACATGACAAATGACCTGGCACCCGAGCTGCGCAGGAGGAAGAGAGCGGCTTGGAACGCCTTCAAGAACGTCGAAGAAATAGCTAAGAGGACGAAGAACCTCCGGCTCCGGGCACATCTCTTTGATTCCACTGTTCTTCCTGCATTAACATATGCCTCAGAGACCTGGGCCCTATGCAAACAAGATGAGAACGCTATTCAGGTCTCCCAAAGAAGAATAGAAAGAGCTATGCTTGGAATATCACGTTTCACTCAAATGAGAGAAAGAATCCGGAGTTCTGACATCCGTCGACGATCAAGGATCAGGGACACTGTCTCATTTGCCAAGGTGTCGAAAATCAGATGGGCTGGTCACGTAATGAGATTTAAAGACGACCGTTGGACTAGAGCTGTTACTGACTGGATTCCACAGGATATCAAAAATCCGCGTGGCCGCCCACCTACCAGATGGTCAGACTTCTTCGTGAAGATCATGAACGATCGGTTTGAGGCCCTTCATGTTCCCGGAGCGAACAGATGCCATTGGGCTACACTAGCTCGCGACAGGGACAAATGGAGACGTTACTGGCGCCCGCTCAAGCAAATCGACGACTAACGGGAACTTAAGTGATTAAGTGATTAAGGTTATTTTGATCTGAAAGTATTTCAAATTATCTCCCAGTGCTTTGGCTCAAGCACAATGTCTATTATCACAGTAATAGTTTGTTACCACAACAGTGGATTTATTTTGATCTCATGAGTTCTTGAAGAGTGTATGAAATACTTACATACAAAGCTTAGAGCTTAAAAATTTATAGATGATTGTAGAGTTTAAGCAGATGGGTCTAGGACCCTCCCTAGATTCCAGACTTTTCCTTTACCAGCCAGTGTACAATGTCACTCAACTTCTTCCCTGATGCCTGTCTCTTCATCCACCCACTCATCATATCCTTTCTACCCATAGAAACAGAAGCACATGTGTGCGCATGTGCACGTGAACACACACACACACACATACACACACACACACAGAGAAATGGTCTGATGATTTTTCTTAATTGAGAACTGCTAAGGATTTAGAATTTGTATTCGGAACCATGAGACAAAATTTTCTCTCCTGCTCTCTTTTACCTTCTAGGGATTCCTGGCAGTCCCCTGATGGGGAAACTCCTTTCCAACAGAAAGACCTTCCTTATGGGATTTGGTGGATGTGATTACACTGATGTATGCCAAGGAGTACAAATGAGCTCCATGGAAACTTAATAGAAGCCTTCTGGAGACAATGTGTTTGCAAGAAATGAATTAGATCAACACTCTTCAGAGACTCCAGGAGGAATCTATGGGAGATTTTCTCAGGAGAGGCAACTTGTCTTTCTCCTCATATGAAAAATCGACCTGCCTTGTCTGTGATCAATAATAGTACCCTATGCATGAAATGCATCTTCATTGCCCTACTAGAGCAATTGATCTGGATGTCATACACAACCCATGGCTATACAGAGTCTATGTTTTAAGCATCATACCGAATGTAACCTGCCCACACGGCAGAGTCTAGCAAACTCCCCGTGGTGTACCCAATATGCCAAATACCAGTAACAATGATGGGTCTCATTCTCCTAACCCTGAAAGAGCCTTGAATATGACACTTTTTAAAATCCCAGGGCTAGGACGAAGGAGACATTACTGGTGCCTGCTCGAGGCAATCGACAAACAACAGGATGATCGTGATCGTGACCAAGGATCTCACACATATTATTCACTTCAGTCATCAAAACTGTTCATTTTATAGAGAACAATGATTCAAAGAAGAAAATACATGTTAATGATTTTCTCAAGTTCTCCAACTAGAAGTGATTTTTTTTAAAAAAAAGTGGAATTCAAAACGAGGTGGTTTGGTTCTACATTTCTTTCTTTATCTTTTTCCTTTATATTTTTTAATGCCTCTAAGCTTTCTCACATATATTAGCCCATTTTAAGATGGAAGTCAGACAAGAAGGACTGCTGAAATTATTTCATAGAAGCAGAATGGAGGTGTAAGTTAAATTTATTGAATTTCAGGGCCAGAGTGATAGTACAGTGGGTAGGGCATTTGCCTTGCATGTGGCCAACCTGGGTTCAATCTCCAGCATTCCATACGGTCCCCCAAACACAGCCAGGAATTACTCCTGAGTGCAGAGTCAGATGTCAGCCCTGAGCATTACTGGGTGTGACCCAAAAAAGGAAAAATAAATAAATTAAATTTTTAAAAATTTACTGAATTTCATTGGAAGTTGAATGCAATGAAAGTTAGCTCTGAGACTGGAGATAGGTTACATCATATGAAACTAACCCTGATACTTAGTATCTTGATAATTAGATAAATCAGATAAGAGTAATGTGACAGTATAGGTAACCTAGGAGCAAGGACAGAAAATAGACTCAGGAGCCTGTACAGGAGGTAAGGTGCTTGCATTGCATGCTACTGCTCCTGGTTTGATCCCTGGCACTGCATATGGTCCCTCAAGCGCCATTAAATTCACTCCTGAGCAGTGTCACTAATAGATCCTATGGACTACCTGGTGAGGGCCACATCGAACCCCCCTCCCCCCAAAACAAGCCAACAAAAAAAAATAAAAGTAAGTCGGGACATTGAAGATGTTGCCTCAGTGCTCCAGACTCATTAGACACCAAATAGACACAGGGATGTTGGAGAAGATGAGAAATGCAGAACTTAAGTAGCCACAAGTTTCAGTATTTCTGTAACTTCTGTTCTTGGCAAATTACATAATGATGTCTCCATATGTGCATATCTCTAAATGTATTGCAAGCAATCTTCAAATTGATTAATTTGTTCTAAAAATTAAAATATGGGTGCTTTTTCTGTTTTGTTTTCAATTAAAAAAAAAGAAACTGAAGAGGCTGATGAGATAATAAATTGAGTAGGGTGATTGCCTTGCACGCGACCAACTGGGATTTTATCCCCACCATCTCATATCATCTTTGAATACTGCCAAGAGTAAGTCCTGAACATTGGCTAACACCCAGCATCCCTGAAGACTGCCAAGAGTAAGTCCTGAGTACAGAGTCCTGAATATTTACAGGTGTGGCCCACAAACAAACAAACAAACAAACAACAACAAAAATTCTGAAGTGTAATGTTCATGCAGAGAGGTACCCATCAATACACAATTTGGCAAACTTTTGAAAAGTAAACAGTCCCATGTAACTTTTATCCAGATTGGGAGGTAATAAAAATACTCCAGAAATCCTCATTTTGTCTCTTTCTCAGTACTATGTAGGTTTCTTTCTTTCCTTTTTCTTCTCAATACTAGTCACTATCCTAACTTTAAAAATCACAAATTAGGGGGGTATGGTGCCACCAGCAGGTCAATCTGTACCTGTGAGGCGAGTGCATCAGCAGCCTGATGGCACCTTCAGACTTCCAGATACCCCCAAATTGCTGCTGTGCCTTTGGCCAGACCCCAAAAACTTGAGGCAAAGTTTACTAAGAAAGTAAATGGACAAAAGTTAGTTATGTGGGAAACACACCCACAAATCACTTCCGGCTCAGCTATATAATTGGAGGCAAGGCCTCTTTGGTTCCTGATTGAACTGCTTAATGGCCATGATCCCAGAGACTTAGAAACGAATCTCGGAACCCAGCAGCTTTAGGTAGAAATGCGTCCGGTCTCTGCAGTAGGCTACCAGTGCTGGGTCAACCCAGGTGGGAATAGGTTTTGTGCCTTGGCCTGTTCCCCCTGGCGGCCCAGTGGCCGCCATCCTTCTGAGGCCACTGGATAGTCACATTTGAGGCCCCAGGGACGAGACACACAGAGCCTCATGGGATGGGGGTGGAGCTGGGCTTGTCCTCCCCACCCCAACGAGACCCCAAGTCATCGCCCACGAATGGCCTCTCTGGCTCCTGATCAACGTGCTTAAAGGCCATGATCCCAGAGACTCAGAAACAAATCTCAAAACCCAGTTGCTTTTGGCAGAAATGCATCTGGACCCCACAGTACGTTACTGTCACTGGGCCACCCCTGGGAGGAAAGGGTGTTGTCCCTCTGCCTGCTTTCTCTTGGCGGCTTGGTGGCCGTCATCCTCCAGAGGTCATTGGACAGTCAGGCTTGGGCCCACAGTGACGAAACTTGTCGGGCCTCAAGGGATGGGGGGTGGGGGGGAGCCGGGCCTGTCCTCCCCACCCCAATGAGACCCCAAGTCACAGCCCACGAACGGCCTCTCTGGCTCCTCATCAAGCTGCTCAACGGCCTTGATCCCAGAGACTCAGGAGCAGATCTCGAAACCCAGCGGCTTTTGGCAGAAATGTGTCCGGACCCCGCAGTATGTTACTGTCGCCGGGCCACCCCAGAGGGGAAAAGGTGCTGTCCTTTCGCCTGTTTCCTTCTGGCGGCTTGGTCATTCTCCAGAGGCCACTGGACAATCAGGCTTGGGCCCAGAGTGACGAAACTAGTTGGGCCTCACGGGATGGGGTGGAGCCGGGTCTGTCCTCCCCACCCCAACGAGACCCCCAAGTCATCACCCACCAACAGCCTCTCTGGCTCCTCATCAAGCTGCTCAATGGCCATGATCCCAGAGACTCAGAAGCAGATCTCAAAACCCAGTGGCTTTTGGCAGAAATCCCTCCAGATTTAAGTGTTAAAATTTTGGAATTTCAAAACCACATAGCCCTACTGCAGCCATGCAACATCATATGTTATTCATAACCAGCAATAGAACACAAATTGTCTATTGTTGCCTTTTCAGCAGATCTGAGTGTTGGGGTAAAATCTCAAATAATAATTGTGTGTCTGGTGTCGAAATATTGGATGTGATCAAAGTAGAGAGAGAGTAATGTGGAAATCATCTGCCCCACAGGTAGGGGGAGGGTGTGGGATGGGGGCGTACTGGGATTTTTGGTGGTGGAGAATGGGCACTGGTGAAGGTACGGGTCTTTCATTGTATGACCGAGACTTAGACCCAAAAGCTTTGTAACTGCTCTCATGGTGATTCAATAAATAAAATTATAAGAAAATGAAAAAAAAACACAAGTTAGGGGCTGGAGAAATAGAACAGCAGGCAGAGGGCTTGCCTTGCATGCAGTCAACCCGGTTCCATCCCTGGCATCTCAGATGGACTCGCAAAAACTTCAGAAGTAATTCCTGAGTACAAAGTCAGTAGTAATACCTAAACTCCATCAGGTGTGTACCCCTCAAAAAAAAAGTAAGAAGTAAAAAGTAATGAACACATTTTAGAAATGTATTAAAATTGAAATGATATGTGATGCAATCTTCTATGCCTGCTTTTTTGTTTGTTTTGGTTGTTCAATATACTAACAATAGATGCTTCTATGATCATTGTATGTAGTAGTAATTCATTAACTCTGATTCACAGTAGAGTTTAAATTGTATGGACTTACTACAGTTGATCTGTTAATTCTATAGGTAGGGGCATTTCTGTTGTTTCTACAAATTGCTATTCAGCATTTATAACTTTTCCTGGTATAAAAATAAAACATATTTCTGTTGAGTGTGTTTGAAAGTGCAGGATGAAAAAAAAACTGTATACTTAACTATATCAGACACTAATAATCAATTTTCTAAGGTGATTGTATCTATGTATAGTTCATATAAGAGGTGTCTGACAGTTCCAGTTGCTCTGTATCTTTATCAACATATGTTATTGTCTATCTTTTACGCTTAGTCATTATGGTTTGGTGTTACAGGTTTCAATTTGTAGTCCCATTGTGACTACAGGTTGACAAAATAGATTTAAAATATTCACATTTAGATATTCTGTTTAGTGAAGTAGTTCTGCATCTTTCACCTAGTTTTCTACTAGTTCATCTTACGCTTTCCAAATTAATTGAGCATTTATAATATCACTTTATCACTTGACTTCCTGTTAATCATCAATTTGCTCGAGCGGGCGCCAGTAACGTCTCCATTTGTCCCTGTCGCGTGCTACTGTAGCCCAATGGCGTCTGTTCGCTCTAGGAACATGAAGAGCCTCAAACCGATCGTTCATGATCTTCATGAAGAAGTCTGACCATCTCGTAGGTAGGCGGCCACGCGGTCTTTTGACATCCCGTGGAATCCAGTCAGTAACAGCTCTAGTCCAGCGGTCGTCTTTAAATCTCATTGCGTAACCAGCCCATCTGATTTTTGACTCCTTGGCAAACGAGACAGTGTCCCTGATTCTTGATCATCGAAGGAGGTCGGAACTCCGGATTCTTTCTCTCATTTGAGTGAAATGTGATATTCCAAGCATAGCTCTTTCAATTCCTCTTTGGGAGAACCGAATAGCGTTCTCATCCTGTTTGCGTAAGGCCCAGGTCTCTGAGGCATATGTTAATGCAGGAAGAACAGTGGAATCAAAGAGATGTGCCCGGAGCTGGAGGTTCTTTGTCCTCTTAGCTATTTCTTCGACGCTCTTGAAGGCATTCCAAGCCATTCTCTTCCTCCTGCGCAGCTCGGGTGCCAGGTCATTTGTCATGTTGACTTCTCGACCTAGGTACACATAACTGTTGCATTCGGAGATGGTCGTTCTGTTGAAAGCAAATGGAGCATCAGGAACGAGGCTGTTTCTCATAAACATTGTCTTCATAAGATTCAGCTGTAGACCAACCTTTCCACACTCACGGTCAAAGTCGGCCAGCATTTGTGCCAGTTGGCTGATGTTTGGTGTTATTAAAACAATGTCATTAGCAAAGCGGAGGTGGTGTAGTTGCCGACCATCTATCTTCACTCCCATTCCTTTCCATTCCAGTTGTCACATGATGTTCTCGAGGATGGCACTGAAGAGTTTCGGTGAAATGGTATCACCCTGCCGAACCCCTCTCTTGACATCAATGATTACTTCTTTGTAAAATGGTGAGATCCTGGTAGTGAATCCGCAATACAGCTCACGGAGGATCCAGATGTATTGAGTTTGAATGCCCTGATTGGCTAGGGCTTCAGTGACCGCTTCCGTCTCAGCAGAATCAAAGGCCTTCTTTAAATCAATGAACGTTAGACAGAGCGGCATCTTGAACTCCCGAGAAACCTCAATGAGCTTGGTTATGTTTGGTTATCATGTGGATATGGTCGATGGTGCTGAAAAGTTAGGAATACTTTTCCTGGCTTCTGCTGCATCTACCAGCACTTCTGCTCTTCTCTCTTTGAGGTCTTCCTAGATCGCATTTATAATATATACCAGACATAAGGCGGGAGTGATAGCACGATGGGTAAGGCATTTGCCTTGCACTTGGCAGACCCGGGTTCGATTTCTCCATCCATCTCAAAGAGCCCAGAAAGCTACCAGGAGTATCCTGCCCGCACGGCAAAGCCTGGCAAGCTACCGGTGATGTATTTGATATGCCCAAAATAGTAACAAGTCTCACAATGGAGATGTTACTGGTGTCCCGCTCGAGTAAATCAATGAACAAAGGGATGACAGCGCTACAGTGCTACCAGACATAAGAGTGTAGATTAGTGGTCTTTAGGCAGCAGTTCATAGACAAGTGTAGGTCCATGGATGTAGAAAGATTGAAAGATACTGGTCTCAGTCCTAGCTGAGCTCTCTCGTATGTCCTCAAAAATTTAAAAATGTGTACTTATACATTAATGTTACTTATGAATAACAGCACATTAATTTTCAGCCCTTATATTTTATTTTTGTATTTAGTTATTTGTACATCATCCTGTTTAGGAAATCCTTGTCATATTCTTCCTTGAAAATTTTTGTGATCATGATTTACCATACTGTCAGAGATGAGGATTCATGCATACAGCATTTCAACAACCCGCCCACGCCCCGATAAGTGTTCCTTTCCCTCAACCACTGCCTCAGGGTGCCCCCTTGATCTCCCCACCCCATCATGGTGAGAGAAGTTATGTTGATCAATTCACTGATTCTACTGCTTTGAGTCATGTATATACCAGACGTAAGGCAGGAGTGATAGCACAATGGGTAAGGCATTTGCCTTGCACTTTGCAGATCCGGGTTCAATTCCTCCATCCATCTCAAAGAGCCCAGAAAGCTACCAGGAGTATCCTGCCCACACGGCAAAGCCTGGCAAGCTACCGGTGATGTATTTGATATGCCCAACACAGTAACAACAAATCTCACAATGAAGACGTTATTCCTTTATTATGCTGATTTATATTCACATCTGAGAGAGGTTATCTGTAGATATCTAACCCTACCCTGCTGGCTAACACCAATCCTTTCATCTCATCCCTTCACCAGTGTGCATTTCCTGACACCAATGTTCCCAGTTTTCCTCCCGCCTCCCACCCAGCCTGCTTCTATGGCAGGTTCTCTCTCTCTCTCTCTCTCTCTCTCTCTCTCTCTCTCTCTCTCTCTCTCTCTCTCTCTCTCCCCTCTCCTCTCCTTCTCCCTCTCCCTCTCACTCCCTCTCTGCCTCCCACTCCTTTTTTTCCTTTTTAGACACCGAGGTTTGCAATACTGTTATGGAAAAAATATCATGCATATCACTTTAACACCTTTCAGCACCCAGTTTTTGCTCAGAGAGACTTTCACATATTCTTTTTTTTTTTTTACTTTTTGGGTCACACCGGCGATGCACAGGGGTTACTCCTGGCTCATGCACTCAGGAATTACCCCTGGCTATGCTCGGGGGACCATATGGAATACTGGGAATCGAACCCGGGTCGGCCGTGTGCAAGGCCAATGCCCTACCCGCTGTGCTATCACTCCAGCCCCAGTGACTTTCACATATTCTTAAGGCAAAGACTTCTCTATTTTAGCATTAAATATACTATGCATATGGGGTGTGTGTGTGTGTACCTTTTATCAGAATACTTCTTATGTATTTGACATTTCTCTTGCTTTCAAATTTTTAGTGTAATTGTCATATAGCAGGTATTTAAAAATTGAATTTAGCAGTCACTTCTGAGTTTTTAAAAAACTATATTTTTTCATAAATGACTGCTGCATTGGGTTTAATTTCTTTCACTTGACTATTATTCTATTTCTTCTTTGCCATGTTTCTTTTTATCTGACCTTTGAAATTAAAACTTTTAATTCACTGATACATTAGAATCTTCAATAATACTTTTTATTATTATTATTTTGTGACTAACATAGAGACAAAAACATGAAACATTGAATTATTAAAATCTAGAACTCATTAGTACCAGTATAATTTCCTAAAGAATGCAAAGACCCTAAAACCTTTGTCCTATTTACAACACAATATCTTTTGTGCTATGGCAATCATAAAAAATATTATGATGTATTTTCTTGTTAGTATTTATCCAAATTTGCCCAGTAGTCAATTTTGCTGAATTGACTTTTATTTACTTTTATAAACTATTACTTTTATTTCTGAGCCCGGCAAGCTACCGAGAGTATTCGATATGCCAGACACAGTAACAACAAAGTCTCCAATGGAAACGTTACTGGCCCCGCTCGAGCAAATCGACGATCAATGGGAGGGCCTTTACTTTGCTTTACTTACTTTTATTTCTATATTGCTTAAATTTTATTTGATGTTATATTCCTTATTAGAAATAATTTCTTTGGTACCTTCTTGAGGATAAATCTGCCAATTATAAATTCTCTCTCTCTCTTTCTCGCTCTCTCTCCCTCTCCCTCTCTCTCTCTCTCTCTCTCTCTCCATCACACTCCCTTTCTCTTCCCCACCTCCTTTTTCCCTTTTAGGCACTGAGGTTTGCAATACTGTTACTAAAAAGGTATCATGCATATCACTTTTCTTCCTTTCATTTGAACATAACTTTGTTTTACATAGTTTTGAAGGGTGCTCTTATTGGGTAAAGAATTCAAGATTGACTTATTTTCATAATTTTGTCCTTTGATATTATCTTATCTTCTGACTGTCGTAGTTTCTGTTGAGAGTTATTGATAAGTCTTATGGCAGGTAATGTGCATTTTTTCCTTTGGTACTTTTTTTCCCTTCTGTTTTTATTTTCAGCAGTTTTTTTTGTGATATGCCAAGAATGATTTTCTTTTCTGTTTTCCTGTTCCAGACATATTAAACTTCTTGAATATGTTTGTTGGTGTCTTCCGTCAAGTTTCAAAAATGTTTTGTCTTTACAGTCAAATATTGCTCTTGTACCAATCTCAATTTCTTGTTCATATAGGACATGATTTATATGTGTTCTAGATATGTTCTATTCATTCATGTGTTCTTATATTTTGTGAATACTTCTCTAACTATTTTTCTATTTCCTGCCTCCACCTGGATATTTCCTTTTGGGGGGGGGGGTCACACCCGGCAATGCACAGGGGTTACTCCTGGCTCTGCACTCAGAAATTACTCCTGGCAGTGATCAGGGAACCATATGGGATCCTGGGAATTGAACCTGGGTCAGCTGCGTGCAAGGCAAACGCCCTACCCAGCTGTACTATCAGTCCAGCCCCATCCACCAGGATATTTTGGGGAGGAGGAAGGTTTGGGCCATTCGTGGCTGGCCACATGCAAAGAAAGTGTGTTAATCTCCATCTGATCTGCTTCCACCTGGGCACTTACTACTGGCCTCTTTGCTGGTCCTCTAACCCTCTCTTCAATTGCATTTGTTCCTAATTTTTTGTTGTAATATCTCCCTTATGGCACTCATATTTGATTATTTAAAATACATTAAAATTGTCTTGTAAAATTTTTTTATTTTGGCTATACTTCAGCATGGGATGGAGCCATAGCACAGCGGGTAGGGCATTTGCCTTGCACGCGGCCGACCCGGGTTCGATTCCTCCATCCCTCTTGGAGAGCCCAGCAAGCTACCAAGAGTATCACACCCACACGGCAGAGCCTGGCAAACTACCCATGGCATAATTGATATACCAAAAACAGTAACAACAAGTCTCACAACAGAGATGTTATTGGTGCCCGCTCAAGCAAATCAATGAAAGGGAGAACTACAGTGCTACAGTGTATACTTCAGCATAATCAATTGCTTTAAAACCCGTTAAAATTGTTTAAACCTTTAAAAAAATTGTTCTAAAAACTTCACAGATGGAAATACTTGTTTTCTTTTTATTGCTTCACTTTTCATCCGTGGTTCTCTATTATTGGGGCCTGTTTTAAAGTATGTGTGCCGAAAATTATACAAATACTCTGGTGCACTGTGTACTCTTTCTCCAGTAAGACTTTTTCTTAGCTTTCATCTGACAATTAGGCTAAAGAATCCTAATCCTATTTTGGACTGAGTTCATTGCAAGCCTGGTTTCTGTTACTGTGAAAGTCCTTTAACCTTATGTACCCACACACTCTCCCCTTCCCATTATTCCTAAGGACCCATCTTTCCAAAAAAATCAAAATTAAAAGCACTTCTTTTTTAGTGAAACTTGAAATCTATCTGAAGTCTCTGAAGATATTTATTTCTGAAGATAACTGGAAATTCACCACAGTTTTTCATGCCCCAGTAGTCTTTAAGTCAGATTGTGCCTTAAGAGGAAAATAGAGTTGAAGATCAGTTTTGTTTATCCGTGTTTCTTTTTTTTCCCTTGAGTTCTTTCACCCTCATACTGCCACAATAACTTCCCAGTCACTTCAAACTTATCATTTCCAGGGCCAGAACGATATAGTACAGTAGGTAGGGTATTTGTCTTGAATCCCAAATGGTCCCCTGAGCATCACCAGGAGTAATTCCTGAATGCAGAGCCAAGAATGCCTCCTGAGCCTCACCAGTATGACCCAAAAATCCCTCCAAAACAAAACCAAATTATATAGTTTCCCCTCTTTTCTATTTGATTATGAAAATTGTCAGCCGTAAATAAATAATTCGCTGAAATACTTTCTAGTGAACAGCCATATATTCTCAAACCAGACGCTATAATTTGTTTCCTTTTATAATTGGCTTGTCATACATTGCTCCAAATACTCATCACTTTGTCCAACCACCAATCTGTTTTCTTTCTAATGGATTTCAAAACGCCATGAAGGATTCTGAATCCTTTAAATACTTCAGCATTCACTTCACTAACCAGAAATTTATATTGTTTTATTTATGATTTTTTTGGGGGGGAGGGCACACACTTAAGAGTGCTCAGGACTTACTCCCAGCTCTGCACTCAGGAATCAATCTTGGGATGGATTGATGAAAGACATTTGGGGTGCCTGGGATTGCACATGGGGCATGCCTGCAAGACAATACCTTCCCCCTGCAGTATCTCTCCAGCTCTGTGATTTCTTTTCTTTTTTCTTTCTTTTTTTTTTGGGGGGGGGGGCTTTTTTGGTCACACCCAGAAATGCACAGGGGTTAATCCTGGCTCTGCACTCAGAAATTACTCCTGGCGGTGCTCAGGGGACCATATGGGATGCTGAGAATCGAACCCTGGTCTGCTGAGTGCAAGGCAAACACCCTATCCACTGTGCTATTGCTCCAGCTCCCAGCTCTGTGATTTATTGTTTAGTTATTAAAAATTTCTTTATGACCTAGGATATGGTATATCTTGATAGAAATACCTTGCCTTTAATAATGCATATTCTGAATTTACCAGGTTAAACAAATAGTAATGAAGTAGAGAGTTTCATACTATTATTTATTTAATAGGGAAGCACACCTAGAGGTACTCACTGTGCATCTGGTACAAGAAACCAAAGTCAGGGTGTTAAAATAGGTTCTACCACTTTGAGCTCTATCCTCTGGACCCAATATTCTCATTTTTGTCTTGTATTGTGGTTATGTGTCACTGATTTCTTATAGAGGGGTTTTAAGACCTCAATTATGAATGGACATTGTCTATAATTCCCTCAATAACTATATATAATTTTTACTAACTCATAATGCAAACTATAACATGCTCTTAAACTATTATTTAAATAAAATATAGCAAAATCATCCTGTCTTAATCTTCCTTCAGAATATGAGCTCTACTTATAAATCTAATCCTAAATTCCCACCTTTTTTCACTTTCTGGTCACTTAAGTAATTGTTTTCTATAGAAGGATTCATCTTGAAATTCTTACTCCATATTATACCACATGTGAAACATTCAGATGGTTTTTTATAAAATGTTCTCCAGCTTTTCTAAGTATTTTTGGTAGAAGAATTGGAGCCAGACATTGCTGTATCCAGTAAGTGTATTTTTAAAGGAAGTTTTATGTCACCATATATAGAAGTCATACATCAATAAAAATTAAATGCAATGATGATTAGTTTAAAATGTTTATCCACATAACACCCAAAATAATCTTAATCTATCAGTGCTAGAAACATTATGCCTTGGGATAGCTCATATTTGCTAAAGTGATAACTAACATATAATAACTCAAGTTTGAAGGATTAACAGTAGAATGAACCTTTTTATCTTGAAGTACAGCTAATAATGAAACCAAAGGTGAACTTTTTGTACTATTTAGATGCTACAGTTCAGCAGGAAGGTTGTGTGCCTTGTATACAGTCTACCTGGATTCAATTCCAGGTACTCCATATGCTCTGCCCAACCACCCCTCCAAATCTGAATTCCCCCCCAAACATTATTTTAGTGTAGTCTTACGATTGTCTGATGATAGAAAAGAACTCACTTGCTATGAAAACAATTGCTTATATAGTAAGAAACATCACCCTTCACTCATTTGAAGTCTTCACCCTTCTTAATGGGCTGGAGCGATAGCACAGTGGTAGGGAGTTTGCCTTGCACGCAGCCAACAATGGCCGACCCGAGTTCGATTCCTCCGCCCCTCTCGGAGAGCCCGGCAAGCTACCGAGAGTATCGAGCCCGCATGGCAGAGCCTGGCAAGCTACTGGTGATGTATTTGATATGCCAAAAGCAGTAACAAGTATCACAATGGAGACATTACTGGGCCCGTTCAAGCAAATTGATGAACAATGGGAGGACAGTGACCCTTCTTAATGTCTCTCATCCATGTTCATTCTCCCATTTGGAATCCTGAAGATCGGTAATGCTTCACATACACCATGATAGATATTTGGGTCTTTTTCAACTCCTTTTTATAGAATCCTCCTAAGTCTCCTGAAATTTATAATGATAGTGATTAATATCTGTGCTATCGCTCTAACCTAAGAAGGGTGATTCTTGATCCACACACGAGTCAAGAAGCCCAAATAATGACAGGAAACTTCATTTCAGCAGTGGTGCTTGGGGCAGATAGGGAGGGTCTGCAGAGGCTGTGATAATCCCCCCAGTTTCCTCTGCAGTGGAGAGTGAGGTTAGGACCCAGGAAGTCCCAGCAGGGACAGACTCAAGAAGGAGATGGCCAATGGGGAGCCAGCAGAGGGACAAGAGGATGACTTGCAGGAGTGGAGAAAGGACTCAGCTTGGGTCTCCTTTTAAGAAGGATAATTTAAGTGGCTATTCGCACATTTCAGACCTGGAGGTGGGTCCGGCTTGCAGTCACATCTCTGTGCTTCAACTCCCTCTGAGTCCCTGACTGGTGGCTTTTAACCAAATAAAGTCCAGGCTGGAGAGCTTCCAGAGCCATAAAAGCAGCGGGGCCTCCCCCAGCCTGGGGAACTGGGTTTCCCCTCTGGAGGGATCGAGTGGACCTGCTGCTCCCCCCCAGCATCTGCCCAGCCTCCAAAGAGAGGGTCTTTCTGCTCATCCTGTGTCCCTGCCTGCTGCCCTCCCTCCCCAGCTGGGGCCTAGGCTCAGGAGAAGAGTAGGAGTACTGGGACTGTGGGTTGTGGAAGGGGAGGCAGTGGGGGGGGGGGCTCAGCTGTGGGATCTGGTGCTGGGAACAAGGGGACGGTCAGTGCGGGTGAGCCTGTACCATGGGGACCCTCCTGTCCTATGGAGAACTCAGCTGTCCCTGGTGGGAACTGCCACCTTACTGAATTTTCAGCATGGGAAGGGAGGAGCCTGGCATGATGGAAAGTGGGGGCATTTGGGGGCTCTGAGCAGTAACTCTAGTGCTTCCCTGTGTAGTGTAGCGGATAGGGCGTTTGCCTTGCACATGGCCAACCCGGGTTCAATTCCTCCATCCCTCTCGGAGAGCCCGGCAAGCTACCGAGAGTATCCTGCCCTCATGGCAGAGCCTTGCTCCCCGTGGCGTACTCAATGTGCCAAAAATAGTAACAACAAGTCTCACAATGGAGACATAATTGGTGCCCGCTTGAGCAAATCGATAAACAATGGGAAGACAGGAAAGGACAGTGATTAATATTGATGTCAGTTATTTTTATAAGCGATAAGAGGTGTGGGGCTGGAACTATAGTACAGCAGGTAGGGTGTTTGCCTTGCATGTGACCGACCCGGGTTTGATTCTCAGCATCCCATATGGTCCCCTGAGCAGTGCCAGGAGTAACCCTTGAGCATCAGCAGGTGTGACCCCAAAAAAGCATAATAATAATAATAATAATAATAATAATAATAATAATTTAAAAAATAAAAATAAATTTAAAAAAGAGATAAGAGGTGAATAAGAAGCAAAGATGTTTTATTTTGTTTTGGAACCATACCCAGATGTGTTCAGGGCTTACTCCTGGCTCAGGGATCACTCCTGGTGGGTTCAAGAGAGAATATGGAGTACCTATAATTGAATCCAGGTAGGTTGTGTAAAAGCACACAACTTTCCTGCTGTACCGTAGCATCTAAATACTACAAAAAGTTCACCTTTGATTTCACTGTTAGCTGCATTAAAAGATAAAAAAGTTAATTCTACTAAAGAAACATCCCCTTAACTAGTCAAATTCTTTTGTCATCTTGATACAAGAAAAGTAGATTATATATAAAAAAAAAGAATATTAGGGTAAAAAATAAATTTCAGATAATAAGTTTAAATATTATAACTGAAAATTAGAGTTCAGTTAATTAATCCTCTTTATTCAGAAAACAACACACCTGTCATCAAACAGGAATGCACCCACTTAATTTTTTAATTATTTTTTAATGAATTGGGCTGGAGCGATAGCACAGTGGTAGGGCATTCACCTTACAAGCAGCCAACATGGCCGACCCGAGTTCGATTCCTCCGCCCCTCTCGGAGAGCCCGGCAAGCTACCGAGAGTATTCGATATGCCAGACACAGTAACAACAAAGTCTCCAATGGAGACGTTACTGGGCCCGCTCGAGCAAATCGACGATCAACGGGAGGGCCTTTACCTTTACCTTTTACCTTTTAATGAATCACTGTAAGATATAGTTACAGACTTAGAAACTTTTGTGATTACATTTCAGTCATACAATGATCAAGTACCCATCCCTCTACCAGTGCCCATTCTCCACCACCAATGTACCCAGCATATCTACCACCACCCCCACTCATCCCTCCCCCAACCTACCTCTGTGGCAAGTATATTCCCTTTTACTCTCTCTCTCCTTTTGGGTGCTGTGGTTTGCAATACAGGTAGTAAGTGGCCATCATGTTTGTTCCATAGTCTACTTTCAGTGTACATCTTCCATCCCGAGGAAGCCCTCCAAGCATCATTTATTTAGTGGTCCCTTCTCTATCCTAGCTGCCTATTCCCCCAGCATGTGAGGCTAGCTTCCAAGCTGACCCACTTAATTTTTTAAGCTATCTTTTGCTTCCTTCTTAAAACTCTTTTCCAGTCCCCACTGAAACTATGTCTTCTGCATGTTAAGTTCATTTTCTCTTGTTCTGCCAGTAGTTCACAATGGGAACAGAATAAAGGAAATGAAATATTAAAATAAGCTGAACTAAGTCACAAATAGGACTTAGGAAAAAATAGGAAAGGAATTATAGGACAATGGAGTAACATTTCCAGAAGGCAAACAAGGATGTCCCTCTCCCCTGGTGAGTTATATAGACAGAGCAGAGGAAGCAAAGCATCCTGGGAATTAGGAGGTTGGGTTCCACACTCTCATTGATACTTCTTGTTATCTTTTTATCTATATCACCTCCTATGATAGTCTGGATCATTTTCCTAGATCTTAACAGCTTACCCTAGAAAGAAAGAAAGAAAGAAAGAAAGAAAGAAAGAAAGAAAGAAAGAAAGAAGGAAGGAAGGAAAGAAAGAAGAAAGAAAAGAAAGAAAGGAGGAAAGAAAGAAAGAAAGAAAGAAAGAAAGAAAGAAAGAAAGAAAGAAAGGAAGGAAGGAAGAAAAGAAAGAAAGGGAAACCAAATTAAACTAGAGGGAACTCCAGTCAATTTACAACTCAGAAAAAAAAACCCACATCATTCATTTTTTAATTTTTAACACAACCATTTTCTCTTTTCTGATTGGAGGCATAGAGATAGACCAGTAATTCTTAGTGGGAACCCTCTGTCAATTATGAGTTCGTTCTCATCTTAAACGGACCCCTTGCTAACACATTAACACTGAAAAATAGAGGTTTTGCTTGGTTCATTTCCATATATAGGTGTTGAGCATTATCGACTTTGGGGCATATTCTCCTTATTTTAATTTTAAGATGTCAAATGCAGTCTGTTGGGGGGGAGGGTAATACAGATGGAAAGATAATCATTGTCATGGTTTGAAAATTTATTATTTCTATTTACTCTGAAAGAACTAATATCTAACTTCTGAACTCATTGTTGAAGGCTTTTGGCCAGAGACCTTCAACAGTGAGAAAAAGACCCATGGAATTCTCTTTTCCTTGTTTGGAGGCAGAGAGGCTAGACCTACAGGAATGGTGGAATACATGTCTGATGTTTAACGGTGATGGTCTTGGCATCAGGGCCAGACTTTAAAACTCATTCACAGGCAAGGTTTGAACTCTCTCTGGAGCTCCAGTAGATACAGCCCTAGTAGTCTCTGAACATTCCTGGAACCATCCCAGTGAGTGGCCTTTGTTGTCCCTCAAGTGCCCACAGGCCCTAACACCACCTGATGGGAGCACTGAAACTTCAGTTCCAGCATCCTGAGTTTTGCTGAGGGTGGTCCTTATTTTAAAAGAGAAGTTGTGGGGCTGGAGCAATAGCATAGCAGTTAGGGCGTTTGTCTTGCACACGACCAACCTGGGTTTGATTCCCAGCATCCCGTATGGTCCCCCTGAGCACTGCTTTGGCTGCTGAATCAGATCTCCAAGCGACCTCTACAAAGGAGAATTTTCACAAGTATGGCATTCAAATAAAGTATTTGCTCGAGCAGGCCCAGTAACGTCTCCATTGGAGACTTTGTTGTTACTGTGTCTGGCATATCGAATACTCTCGGTAGCTTGCCGGGCTCTCCGAGAGGGCTGGAGCGATAGCACAGCGGGTAGGGCGTTCGCCTTACACGCAGCCAACATGGCCGACCCGAGTTCGATTCCTCCGTCCTTCTCAGAGAGCCCGGCAAGCTACCGAGAGTATTCGATATGCCAGACACAGTAACAACAAAGTCTCCAATGGAGACGTTACTGGGCCCGCTCGAGCAAATCGACGATCAATGGGAGGGCCTTTACCTTTACCAAATAAAGTATATGTAACAAAAACATAATTAGATAAAAATAGCATTCTATAGTTTCCGAGTGGGCATTTACAAATTTACTACTAATTAGAGCATCAAGAAGCAACATTTGCTTTAAATGTTTTGTTTTGTTTTTTCTCTTTATCACTTATCATCAGGGAAATGCAAATCAAAACAGCAATGGGAGAGCACCTCATATCAGTGAGATTGGCACATAGAAAAATGTCTGAAAACAATCAATACTGATGAGGACGTGGTGAGAGAGGAATCCCCATCTACTATTGGTGGGAATGTTCTCTATGGAAAGCAGTATGAAAACTTCTCAAAAAGTAATAACAATTTTCATATGATTCAGAGACTTTCTCTCAAATGCAGAATAATAATCCATGAAGAAAGACATTTGCACTCTAGATTTATTGGGGTGCAATTCAGAATAGCCAAGATCTGGAACAAACCTAACTGCCCTGTAACAGATGAGTAGATAAAGAAACTATGATCTGGGGCTTTAGAGATAGCACAGCAGGTAGGGCATCTGCATTGCATGCAGCCAACCCGGATTCGATTGCCAGTATCCCATATAGTCCCCTGAGTACCTCCAGGAGTAATTCCTGAGAGCAGAGCCGGGAGTAAGTCCTGTGCATCATAGGGTGTGTCCTGAAAAGGAAAAAAAGACAAAAACAAACAAACAAACAAAAAACACCCTATGATCTATGTATACTACAATGGTCCCAGATCACATGGTTTGAGATTTACTCTTTTATCTGACCCTCCTGATTCTCATGCTTCTCCACCTAGATCCTCAGACCTCCCCCATTTGTTTGCAGAGTCTGAGAGCTCTTCCTAATTCTATCTTTCAGTAGCATGTATTTGAGGTGTAGGGGTGTTGGGCCATATCCCGTGGTGTTCAGGGGCTATCCTTGAAGACTCAGGAGTGCCCCTGGTGATGCTCTCAGGACCATATGTGGTGTGGTACTGCAGGCAAGGAAGTACCTCTACCCCTGTACTAGCTCTCTGACACTAGCATTCATAGACCTTTTCACAAAACCTTTGTTTAAGGTCTGACTTGCCCAGATTTATGCAAGAGGCCTATTAGGTAGCAATTTGAATACAATTCCTGGCATCCCATAGGGTTCCCTGAGCCTCACCAGGGTTGATACCTGAGCTCAGGACCAGGAATGAGCCCTGAGCACAGTTTGGTGTGGTCCAAAAACCAAAAAAAGAGAAAAAAAGAAGCGAGGAGTGTGAGAGATAGTACGTGAGTTAAGGCATTCGCCTTGAATGGAGATGACCCTGGTTTGGTCACTGGAACTACATGGTCCTTAAAGCATGACCAGAAGCAAGCTCTCACCCCTGCCAACACAAAGCCATCAGTAGCCCTTGAGGAAACCTCAGGTGACTCAAAGGCCAAAAAGAATTTTTCAGCAACTTCTTTTATTTTTCATTTATTCTTTTTTTGCCTTTTTTTGGTCACACCTGGCATTGCACAGAGGTTATTCCTGGCTCTGCACTTAGGAACGACTCCTGGCAGTGCTCAGGGGGACCATATGGGATGCTGGGAATCAAACCCAGGTTGGCCACGTGCAAGGCAAATGCCCTAACTGCTATGCTATTGCTCCAGCCCCACAACTTCTCTTTTAAAATAAGGACCACCCTCAGCAAAACTCACGATGCTGAAACTGAAGTTTCAGTGCTCTGGTCAGGTGGTGCTAGGTCCTGTCAGCACTTGAGGGACAACAAAGGCCACTCACTGGGGTGGTTCCAGGAATGTTCAGAGACTGTATCTACTGGATACAGGGCTGTATCTACTGGAGCTCCAGAGACTATGTGATGCCAGGGATCTAAGTTAACCTTGTTCATGCAAGGCTTGTTCTCTACGATTTGAGGCCCTTTTTCTTCTGCATATTTTGATGTGGCAAACTTTAGTCATTTTGATTGGAGACCTTTAAACCTTTGAAGCAAAACCCTTGGCCAGCCAGCCCTCTTGGAAGAATTTCCTCATCACCTGGCACTAAGTAGCTCTGTACTTCCTACCTGTGGGAGCTGTCCTCCCCAAGGTTGTCATGTAATTACACAGGCTGCCTTCTGACAGAAGAACCAGCTAAAGAAATGGGTGGGTGCTGAAACTAATCTTTCTCCCATGGACCAATTAAAACGTCCAGTGGAAGCAATATATGCCTTTCCATCACACAGGAAGATATCCAAAGGGCACACAGATGTATCTGTTCCTATTCCACTCACATCCTTGACTTCTCTCACTGACCTGGAACAACCTGGAGTTGGGACAACCAGGGAAGTCAACTCTGATGGTTACACCCTCATTTTTCTGGACAAGAAACAGGAGATCTGCCTCATGTGGGAAATCTCAGACAAGAAGCCTGTTTCCCCCTAGATCTGTTTCCTCTGACTATTTTTCAATAGTGGTAATAATAGTACCTACCTGGACCAGGGACATAGCTCAAGTGATAAAGCACAAACTTAGCATTAAAAGACCCTGAGTTTGGGGCCTGGAGCAATAGCACAGTGGGTAGGGTGTTTGCCTTGTACGCGGCTGACCCGGGTTCAATTCCCAGCATTTCATATGGTCCCCTGGCGGTGTTCAGGAGTGAGTGCATGAACCAGGAGTAACCCCTGTACGTCACCAGGTGTGACCCAAAAAGAGAAAAAAATAGAGTCTGAATTTGATCTCCAGCAACATGTACAGCCCTGGTGACCCCACAACTGTCCATATAAGGGCCACTGGGTAGCTTCAGCTGAAGTTTCATAGGAGACCAAGCCCCCACTCCAAACACTGCCATTTGCAGTACCTACAAACAATAATAATAGTGCCTACACATGTATCATTTAATCTTTAGAAAAACCCTACAAAGTATGTATGCATACACTGCATACAAACATATCTTAATATCTGTATACACACATACGCTTATAGTTATGCATATACCCAACACTTATGATGGTGCTTGGCATGGAATATCAATATTGATAGGACCTAGTACTCAGTAAGCCCTTTTCTGGGGGGGGGAGAGGGTCACACCTGGCGATGCACAGGGATTACTCCTGGCTCTGCACTCAGGAATTACTCCTGGCAGAGCTCAGGGGACCATATGGGATGCTGGGAATCGAACCCAGGTCGGCCGTGTGCAAGGCAAACCCTTTACCCATTGTGCTATTGCTCCATCCCTCAGTAAGCCTTTAATGAATGGTGTCCCAATTATCCTGATGCTGTTGACAACCCTGATCTGTGAAGATGTTCTATCTGTCGACATTCCTCCCTATTTTGGGCGTTTGTGGTTTTAGGAAAACCCAGCTGAGGAGCTCTCTGTTTTTGGAGCATTATTTCATCCTGAACAGGGGCCCAAAGACAGTCCACTACAAAGAGCTGGGAGCAGGGGCAGGCAGAACTGTGAGTTGATAGAGAAAACCATGAGCATATTGGTTTCTTGGGCATGTCTGACTGCAAATACATGTGCATTTTGGGGGTAGTAGTGTTAAGTTAGCTTATTTTCATATGAATTCCGTCCTCTATAGCCCCCTAAGGACTGTCTACACCTCTCTTTAGTGCTGAGAACTCTGGGCCTAAGGTTTGTAAAGCAAAAGACCTATGAACGGGGCTGGACAGATAGTACAGTGGGAAGGGAATTGGTCCTGCATGCGGCCAACCCGGGTTCGATCCCCAGCACCCCATATGGTCCCCCGAGCACTGCCAGGAGTAATTCCCAAGTGGAGTAACCCCTGTGGATTGCCAGGTGTGACCCAAAAAGGAAAAAGAAAACTTACGGACTCTTTCTCTCACCTTACTTTTTTCTTGATAGCTGGAGTGAAGACTCTTTCCAAGAAAACATGGATGATAGGACAAACTGCCTTTACCCCAACCCACCAGTCCGCCCTCCATCTGTCCTGTCAGTGGTAAAGGGAAGTATAGGGGACAAGATGATGGAAAAAGTGACTCTTGCCAGATTTGCAGGTCTGGAATTCTGAGGAGCAGTATGCGGAGGTGAGCAGTCACACGGCCTTTCATCAGAGGTTGTTGTCATCTGCTGGTTCTTCATTAGGAGATGGAACCCTGGATTTCTGTTCTGTGAGCCTTAGATCCATCTGTGGGAAATCTTGGTGTTCCCAATGAGGCACCAGATGAACAGACTGCTCTGAACTTCTTCAAGATTATAAAACCAAAGATATCTGCTTACTTCAAAACATCCACAGTGACTCTGTTTTTCACTTTTATCTCAACATTCGAGTCTGTCTAATTACAGCAGTGGAGGGCATGAAAAACAGCTGGAAGGTGAGTGACCAGGGCTCAACAGATAAGTGTGTTCCTGGTGGTTGTTCCCTGGGTGGCTTTACATGAAGCAGGAGAAAAGAGGTGGCAACTTTAAAAAGGAAATCTACCATTTACTTTCTCTCACCTCTGTCACTCAGAGAAGTGGTTAGAAAATTTAGGATTGATGGAAGTCTGCATTGAGTCCCTGCATGACATGAACACTCACATTCTGCCAGCCCCACGAGGCAGTGGTCAGGCTTTGAATCAAGCCCACTTGTTCTGCATGGCATGGAAGATCATCCCCGCCACCCAGTTTCTCAGGAAGCTTTGGAAACAGGCAAGGGAGAGGAATTGTTCTGTTCAGGAAAGGAAAATTGATCCTAATTGTTTTTTTTTTGTGAGGGGGGGGTCACACCCAGTGATGCTCAGGGGTTTCTCCTGGCCTATACTCAGGTATTACTCCTGGCGGTGCTCAGGGGACCATGTGGGATACTGGGAATTGAACCCAGGTCACCCACGTGCAAGGCAAACGCCTTACCTCCTGTGCTATTGCTCCATCCCCCAAATGATCATAATCTCGATGCAGATGATGCTGGAGCAGTTTGTTTGTGGTTCCCAAGTTCTTGAATGTTTTCAAGCATGAAAATATTAAGTAATAAAGATGCTCAGACTCAGAGTAAGAAAGTCGAAACGTATATTGGAAAATAGAAGAGAAAGGAAAAGGAATTCCCCAAGTGGGGAGGAACTTAGTATAGGACTTAGTATAGAATCTATGAAAATTGGGCACTTGGCAAGCGTTACAGAGGATGCCAAGATCTAACAGATCCTTGTCTAGTCATTTGCCTTATGTATTTTCCATTATTTTATTCACCCCATGATAGCACAGAGGGTTGAGTGTTTGTCTTGCACGCCGTCAACCTGGGTTCGATTCCTCTGTCCCTCTCGGAGAGCCTGGCAAGCTACCAAGGGTATCCTGACCACACAGCAGAGCCTGGCAAGCTCCCTGTGGCATATTTGATATGCCAAAAAGAGTAACAAGTCTCAGAATGGAGACATTACTGGTGCTCACTCAAGCAAACAATGGGAGGACAGTGCTACAGTGCAATGCTACCCCATGATCCTAAACTCTGGGGAGGAATTTGATGATGGGCAATTGTTAACTCCCTGTTTATCAGAAAAAGCCCAGGAATTTGCCGCAACTCAAAAATGTAGAATGGGCCAGCCAAAACCAGGACTGCTCACAGCCCTGGCAAAGGTAAACTGAGGCTTCCTTTTTCAATCTTTGCCCCAGCCATTTGTGTTCTTTGCCTTTCCCTCACAGAAAAAAGAATTTCAGAAGGAGACAAATGGCGAAGTACAAGTTTATCAGTGAAGTAAAGTAAGGTCAGGAGAGAGGTAGGTTAAGAAACATACTCAAGAGAGAAGATGAACTTCTCCAGAGCAGAGAGCCCAATGCACAGATCTCAAGAGGGGACATGAGGGCAGCATGTGTGTTAGCAAGGTGCAGCCTGGCATCATGGGCAGGGCGAGGACAAAGTCTGCAAGTCCTTCCCCCTGCCCAAGCTTGTTTCAATAAGTTTTCCTTAACTGCCCCAGACCAGTCCTCCATTAGGGTGGTTTCCAGGGAGGACGAGCTTAGAGCAGTTGATGGACTTTTTTTTCTCTTTGGCTTTTTTGGGGTCACACATGGTGATGCACAGGGGTTTCTCCTGGCTCTGTACTCAGGAATTACTCCTGGTGGTGCTTGGGGAACCCTATGGGATGCTGGGAACCAAACCTAGGTGGCAGCTTGCCAGGCAAATACCCTACCTACTGTGCTATTGCTCAGCCCCTGATGGTCTTCTTTTGATATTCTTTACATGGCCTTTGTTCCAGAGGAAAAGCCTCTGCTTCAGGCATTCAGCCATCTCTTCTCTCAGGCTCCAAGTTCTGCATCTCAATGGTTTCTGCACTATCCTTTGTGTTCAAAGCCTCCACACCTTTTGGGCTGGTTCAGGATTCCTACACTATTTTCCCAGCATGCATTACCAAGGTTCCTCTCTCTTCCTCCTCCTACAAGTGGAAAAGACTGATTCTGGCACTGAGTAGAATTAGAAATCTGAAAGGCTGGTGCACGTACTAAGAGAAAGTACTTAAAATCCAAAATCTATCGTTTGAAAATGAAATTGATGGCACTGCCACATCTTTGTCAAAGCCTGATAATACTACTTTCTATGTTCTTCCCTAAGTGATATTTTGTTCATGTCACTTGAACCTAATATAGTTTTTTTTCCTTTTTCACTACCCCACCCCCTCCCTCTTCCCTGCCCTCTTTGTCTCCAGAGGCCTAGTCCCTTTGGAAATGCATTAGTTACCTAGGAAACCTTAATGTCATTTTTTTTTATGAGTGGAGTTTGGTGCAGCATAAAGTTAATTTATAGGGTGGTTAGGAATTCATGTCATGACTGGTGAAATAGGAGACTTTATTATGATTTCTATATCCACCTGTGTGGTAGGGACGCATATCTTCCCTCTATCATTATGGGTAATTTCTTGAAACATAATTAAGAATATGTATGCTATTTCACAAAATGAGTTGATTCATTGTTGTTCACTGTAATATGTTATATTGTTCAACATAAGCCCTAGAACATAATTAGCAATAACAACAAACCAATAATACATCACGCAATCTGTTAAGAGTTGAAGGATATGATGGAATTTCCTTTTAAATGATGAGGTGATTCTGCCTTAAAGGCAAAGGAGTAAGATGAGATTTTGAAATCCTTCAACTCTGCCTTTCATGTTCTTTGAGGTCCACATTAGGAAGCTGTATAAATCCTAAAATATGTCTTCTACTCCATCCTGCTAATTTCTTTCTGCCTTCCAAAGGGGAAAATATATACCCGTGAAGTTACATTAGAGAAATGTTTAAAGACAGCTTCCAAGTAACAAACAGGACATTCCAGAGTCAAGCTCCTTTCTAAAGGTTCCCCAATAGGGGTGGGGGTGCAGAGGCAGGGTTTTCAGGGTAAGGCCCTTTAGACTGAAAATCGGTGCCTGCGACAGGCATTGCCTGAGTATTTTAAATAAATGAATCCATTGGGTGGGGTGGTCTTCATCCTACTTTTATAGACCTCAGATTCTTGAACTCAGGCAAGAGTAAAAGCAGAGGACGCGGTGGGGGGGGTGGAGGGACAAATTCAGTGGAAACTTTGAGAAAAGGAAGGGTATGGAAGCTGGTACAGGAGTAAGAAGTAGGAAATAGAAAGTAGGAAGTGGGAACACCGAGTAAGAAGTAGAAAGTAGGAAGCCCAGGAAAGGTGGAAACCCCCTTATATATAAAAACCTCTTTTTATATAGTTTTTACTAGAGGGATAAATGAATAGACTGCTCTGGGCTTACGACACGCAAGACGGCAAGAGAGAGGTGCAAGGGATGAGCCACATGTTTAAAAGGATAATCTTGTGTATATCCTGGTTGCCAGTCCTAGGCCCATTCTCAGGAATTTTCCTCCAGGGTGATCCTCTTTTTTCTATTTTCCTCCTGTTCTTTGATTGCTGTATCACGGTATCACAGTCCTCCCAGTCCGCTCCTCCCGTTGTTCATCGATTTGCTCGAGTGAGCCCAGTAACGTCTCCATCGTGAGACTTGTTGTTACTGTGTTTGGCATATTGAATACGTCACGGGGAGCTTGCCAGGCTCTGCTGTGCAGGCGAGATACTCTCAGTAGCTTGCCGGGCTCTCCGGGAGGGGCAGAGGAATCGAACTTGGGTTGGCCATGTTGGCTGCTTGTAAGGCAAATGCCCTACCGCTGTGCTATCGCAGCCTCCTAACTTGATTGCTGTATCGACACTATAACACCTATGAGATTGGTTCTGTACTCCCAGGCCAGAGATTCTGCCAAGGACTTCTGAGAAGTTAAGAAACCTGTTCAAAGTCACACAGCTACTCAAGTTAAAGTCCAGGACTGTAAGATTTCCAAATCCATTCAATGAGTTTCTGACTAAGGACTTTTTTTGAGGGGTAAGGCAAGGATCTTGTTCGTTTTTTTTCTTTTCTTTTTCTTTTTTTTTGGGGGGGGGGTGGGGAGCTTGCTTTATTATTAATTTTTCTTTCCTTGGAACAGAAGGGGATCGTGGGAAGTTGCCTCCACTGTGAAATTCAGGGCGGCAACTCAGAGGCTAAAAGAATTTAATCCAGAGCACCCTTGTTTGTTGAGAGAACTCTGCGGCTAATAGCAACACTGTGCTTTCTCAAGAGGAGAGGGAAGACCTGGGCCGGCCAAATCCACTGACAAGTCACGCACTTTCTGGGGACAACTGCACCCACTTTGGAAAAGAAATTAGATCAAAACTTCACATAGGACTCCTCAGGGGAACATGGAGGAACTGCTAACTGGCCTGATGTCTGCTTCCCCTCGACTGTTGGCTAATCCTGCTGTAGCTGGCACATGTGCATCCAGGTGTAGGCAGCAATGGAATCATTCAAGTGCAGGAAACACACAGCTCCCAGGATTCTTAGGTTCCCAGTGCCTGTGCAACCACCTTGGCTTCACCTTAACTGTTTCAAAAAAAAAAATACACTTTCTGCTTCCATCACCCCAGGCAGTTATCTGTGCCCGAGTGTAGGGTGGGAATTGCAGGGGAGGGGAGGGCAGCAGAGGCAACGAGGGGCCTTCATGCTGCCAAACTTCTCCACAGTGCCCCCCAGTAGCACGTAGGTACAACTTTCAAATCGTTTTAGCATCCGCCAGGATGGGAAGTTGAGTGGTGCTATCTCCTAGGTCCTGGAAAAAAAGAAAACAAATGACAAAATATTAACATTCCCAGCTAAAGAGGCTCTGTCGATGGGAGAAGAAACCAACTTTGTCTTTGCCACCTGCCATCCCAGAGCGAAGAATCCTAGGAATCCGCTGGGCCCCAGGGATCTCATTTCCTGGGTTCTTCATCACCATCACCTCCAACGACTGAGCAAATTCCCACTCCACCCCCGCCCCTGCAGACACCGAGATTGACATGTTTTTAGCTAAGGTGAACGAGCCTTCTTCCTTCCAACGTTTCTCTTGCGCTCCTGTTCGGTATTTCAACCACAGAGTGGTGCTATTGCAAAAGATAAGGTGGGCAGAAGGCGCGCTCGAGAAATGGGCTTTTCAGGGAGAGAGTTTCCGAGGGGGGCTTTCACACTCTCCTGCGGATTCCAGTTCTCGCTGTTAGGAGTCAGGGCCTGACACGCAGAGGCAGCAGGAAGAAAAAAAAAAAAGAAAAAGTTCAGTAGCCTAAAAATACAATCAACAGATGGACCGCCAAGCCGGGACCACGGAATCGACGGAGAGGTGAGATGACTCGCTAATCAAAACAGACCTCACTGGGGAAGAACTTCCCTCCAGCCCCCTCCTCTGCCCCCCACCCCTCACCCCACCCCCCCACACCGTCTAGGGCACGAATTCTTAGCAGACTTCTCCGTTCCGGTGGCTCTCGGACAGACCACTCCGTTTTGTCTCGGATGATTGCTAGGGACTAAGAGAGGAGAAAGAAGGGTGTTAGTTGGAAGTCACAAAGTTCCACTGTCCCAAAGTGATTCTGCGTTCTGTAAAAGATTCCCTTTATTCTAGCTTATAAAAATATATCTTTCTACTCTTGGTTTATTTCCTTCCTGGCCACCTTCTACTCTAATGGCCTTCTTGCTCTCTCAGAAAGCAAAGGGACGAGCAGGGAAGGGTGTTCCTGGGTCCTTTTTAGAAGAGAGAACGTTGTTTTTTGTTTTTTATTTTTATTTTATTATTGATTTATTTTATTTTATTTTGTTTTTGGCGCTCTTAAAGCTGCAGGACAGTGGTGCTGAAACCTGCAGGTTGCTTGAGGGAGAAAATGCCTACCAGAGGGAGAAAAGGGCAAATGTCACCCTCTGCTCCTAGCCACCTCACCCTGCCTTGGGCTTTCCCTCAACCCCTCCCTTCCTCCCCCTCCCAAAGGCACCGCACATATTTGGCAAGATTAAGGTGCTACCGCTCGAATTACAAGATTTGCTGATTGCACGCAAAGACTAACCCACCAGTTCAGGACAAAACCCCCCCGGAGTTGGGAAACCCTGCAAAAACTCACCCTGCCGGGTCCTGCAAGGTCCTGGACAAAGTCCCCAGAGTCAGTGAAGAGTCAAGAGACTTTGGCAGAGCTGCCCCCACGGGGTTTGAAGCCCCTCAGTCACTCCCTTTCCTTTCTTCTCGTATTGTTTTTCCTTCTGATTTTTCAGATTGAAGTTTGCCCCCTCCTTCCTTCAGTCTCTTCCCTCCCCGGTTGCCAGTAACCGACTTGCTGCAGGCAGGCCGGCGGCCTTGCACATGTTTTTAACCTCTGCCTCGCTGCAGCCGAGCCCACCGCGCCTTTGAAAGCTGCCATCCTCGGGTTCCTGGAGGACCCGACGCTCCAGGAAAGCGCCCTCGGAGCGGGGGGCCAGTGGAGTTCTGAGACGGGGGCCTCATCCCTCCTTGGACGGCGGAGGGAGGCAAGTGGGGGGAGAGGGGGAGGGCGGGGAGGCGGGCCCGCGGGGAGAGAGAAAAGACGAACTCCCAATCCCGAGCACGCCCAATCCAAACCTTCCCGGTGCCCTGTGGCCTGGCCGTGGGGACCACTCGGCAGCCTGCTCGGGGCCGGAGCGGGACCTCGACTCTCGGGAGCGAGGGGAGGCACGGAAGGAGGACCCCCATCTCTCCGGGGACCGCAGGAGGTGCCGCGCCTGGGCCTCCGTGGACGCGGTTTATTCGATGTGGCAGCCCACAGCCAGGATAATGATGAGGCAGGTACAATCTATCTGGTACGCAGCCCCCCACCCCTACCCCCACCCCCGCCTCTCACGCCTACCCGCTTCCCCCCACCCCACCCCATCCCATCCTTTCTCCAGCCCCGCAGTTTCACACTTCGTGGGGCGCGCGATGCTGTCGCTTCTCCCCGGCGGGGACCAGATTCTCCAGGCAAAGGCGCCGGCGGCGTCTGTCTGTGCGGCCAAGGCCCTCGCCCCAGGCGACCCCGGGGCCCATTAGCCACCTGGAATTGTGCAGGGTCTGGCAAGGGGCGGGGGGCGACGCGATCAGGGCTCCGCTCCCCCAACTCCGCCCGAGCTCAAAGGCCCCGGCGGCGGGGCGAGAGGGTTCGAGGTGGCTGGAACTGCAGGGATGAAACGCGGGAGGCTGGGAGAGTTGAGGTTGGCCTCGCCACCACCTCCACTTCCCGGGGAAGGGGCGCGAAAACTAAGCTCCCAGGCTCGGAGGTTTCTCTTAAAAGCTCCAGTGCCGCCCCTACCCCCGACTCCCCACATCCCCCACTCTGTTCCGTGGCAATTGAACAAAGGCTAGGTGACTTAACGCGGTAAATGTCGAGAGAGAGAGAGAGAGACCGGGAAGTTGAACAAGTGAGGTTTAACCGGCAGCTAAAAGGATCGCGAAATCAGAGGGGTTTGGCCCCAGACCCGGCTTCCATCCTCCCTACCCCCCTTTCTCCTCGCCCCTTTTGGCTGGAATTAACCACCTGGTTGAGAAGGGAGTTGGACTTTCCCGGCCCTGCGAGGAGGTTGGTTTGTCTGGTTGGGTCAGGTCAAGGCGTTCCCGCGCTGTCCCGCGTGCAGACTCGGGCGCTGGGCTGGGGTGCTGGGGAGGGGTGGGCGGCAGCAAAGCCCGATTCCCAGTTTGGAAGGAGAAGCTTGGGGCTGGGTGAAATGGGAGAGTCGGGGTCACCCCCCTCCGCTTGCCACGCACTCAACACACAAGCACCCAACACGCGCGCGCGGGCGCGCGCGCGCGCGCACACATACACACACACACACACACACACACACACACACACACACACACAGAACCTCCCCCCTTCCAGAGGCTCCCCGGACCCTCCTCCACTCTGTACCTCCGCTCTCCTCTCCTCGGCCCGCTTTGCGCCCTGGGTTCTGGTCCCGCCAAGGGAGCGGCGGCGAGCTGGCTGGGGAAGGATTGTCCTCGGGCGTGTTCGGGTTGGGGGGAAGGAGGGACGGGTGGGCTCGGTAGGGGGTGGGGAAAGATCTGGAGCTGGAAGGGTCTAAGGTTTGGAGGAGGAGTTTACACATTAGACCCAATCCGCCAGAGGAAAAGGGGCAAGAAAAGGTCCCGGAGACGCGTAAAGAGAATCCCCAATCCAAAGAAAAGCCCAAGATCCATAGTCGTTTCTGCGAGAAAAAGAACAAATCCGACAGGCGACCGCCAGGAACATAGAAAATGGAATGAAAAGTTGAATATTTCGTTGTTGTTCTTATTTCCCCCCCCCCCCCCCATCTTGGCTCGCTCTATAAAGAAAATCAAAGGGGGGGGGCGGGTGGTGGAGACTGCAGAAGACTACTGATCTGGAACGTTCCGTGGGTTTTGTCTTATTTAATTTATTATTATTATTATTATTATTTTACCAAGGGGCTAAGAAGGAATGAGTCCAAGTCCCCGCCACAGCCCCGCTCCAGACCCAACTGGGAGAGTCGCAGGGCTGCGGGGGCGCAGGCCTGCGCGGGGGCGGACCGTGCGGCGCGCAAGGGGTTAAGGCGCTGAGCGCGGAGCCATCTGGCCGGGTTGGCTGGTTATAACCGCGCAGATTATGTTCACGGGACTCAGAGTTGAAGGCTCCACTCCCAGCCCAGCAGCTCCGCGCACGGCGCAGTGACTTTCTCCCCTGGCCTTTCTCCTTCTCCATTTTAGCCCCCGGCTGGGTGTCGCGGTGGTGGCGGCGGCGGCGGCGGCGGGGTGGGGTGGAGGGGGGCCACTTTGAATGACCGAGCTCGCGTGCACCTTTCTCTTCATGTCGACGTCCCTGGAATCGCTCACACGGATGCCATGGTTACTTCGGCCACGGTAAGGGGAGGCGAGCACGTTGGGTGGGCAGATTTCAGGGGCGCAGGAGGAGGAGGAGGAGGAGGAGGCGCGGGCAGCGCGGGTGGACGGACTTTGCCGGGAACGAGTGCCCAGAGCGCCCCCCAAACTCCGCACCCTGCCCCCCACCCGCCTTTGCGCCGCGCTCTCATTCACTTTCCCCCCCCACCCCCCCCCCCCACCCCAACGGCTGGTGCTTTCGCCGAAGTTTGCGCCGGGCTCAGGCCAGGCCGGGTGCGCGATCACAACACCCCCTGCACACGCGCCCGCGCACACATGCACACACACACACACGCGCGCGCGCGCACACACACACACACGCACACACACACACACACACACACACACACACACACACACACTCGCTTGCATCCACACGTTCCTCCCCACCTCCTTGCTCTTGTCCCTCGACTGCCCCAGAAGCCTCCCAGGATCTGGGAAAGTGATCAGGTTTAAGAGACCTGGATTGGAAATGGGGGGCGGGGGGGGGGCGGAGGCGAGGGGAAATGGGGACGACGGAAGGGCAGGAGGAAAAGGGATTCTGCAGAGCCGCCACCCTTCCCCCCACGCCACCCCTCTCTCTACACACCCGTCCGGGCTGCTCGTCGGGAGTAAGCTCCCCGCGCATCCTGTAACAAAAGCGGCTGGCGGACAGACCTCGGGCGGTGGAGAGGCCGGGGTACGCCTGGGCTTCCAGACACCGCTCCCTGCGCCCCGTTCCCCGTTCTCCCCGCGCCTCTTTCGGGCCTGTCCCGGGCACGGGCTGCTGGGGGAGGGGACTCAGAGCCTAGGTTCTATCTGGACTGTGGTTTCCCAGTTTGGAAAGTCTTGTTGGTGGGTGGGGGGCGCGCAGGAGGGAGGGGGGTCTGTCTCCTCGCCAGAACCTGCCAGCGTACCTGCTTTGCAATCCCCCAGCCACTGCTGGAAGCTTATTTATTTTATTTTTAATTCCTTGCCAACCACCCCGCACCCGGTCTGGCTCCACCAGGCCAGCGCCCACTCCCGTGGCCGTCCCACCCGAGGTCTCTGCCGCAGATGGGGGAGCACCGCGCGCTGGGCGCGCATCTGGAAGCCCACCGGAGGAGCTGCGGGGGCACCCGCGCGCGCGCGCGTGCGCGCGCGAGCCGTCCCCAGGGAATTCCTCGCGGGTTCCTTGGAGCCAGCTCTAGGAATTTGAGGCGGAGGTGTGGGAAGGCGGGGGCACCCCGAGGACTCGTAGACTTTCGATCAGAGAGAAAAGTTCCACGAGGGACTCACTTGCGCCACTGCCCCGGGACTGTCCTCAAAACTACTCAAGAACTACGGGACGCTTGGGAGTTAAAGGTTCGAGAAAGGAGGGGGCTGAATGGGGGAGGGGACTCTGCGTGTAGTTTTGGGGTGCGCGGGGCGGAGAGGCGCTGCTGCTGTGAGAAGAAGGGGCTGCCTGCCTCATCTGTACTTCAGATGCCCCAACCAACCGAGTTCCCAGCTCCAAAAGGGGTGGGGGCTGCCGCTGACTCTTCGGATTTGCGATGGGGTGAGGGGCGCAGGAGATCCAGGTGGAGCAACCCAGGAACCAGACTCCACATCTGGATGTTCCGGCTTCGGGTTGTAGGTTCCAAATCTGCAGGCAGCTTCCGGGACCAGAGCGCTGGACGCAGAGCTAAGAGCTCGGATCCCCACGCGCTGTGTGGACTTACTAAGATGTGTGCAAAGCAGGGGCGACATCAAAGAAGGGTGGGGGGGCACTCCCCCAGAATTAAAATCTGATGTTTGTGGTTTAACCAAGGACAGAATGTGCTGGGGGTTGGGGAGTGGGCTTTTAAAAAAAATTCGAGGGCTACCCTCCCTTAGCCAGCAAAAAAAAAAAAAAAAAAAAAAAAAAGAGCAAAAGAGAAACACGTCAATCCTTTACCCTAAATGTCAAGCTGGGAGAAATACAGGGAACTTTGAGCTCCCTTCCTTTTTCATCACACACAGCGACTCTCCAACACACTCAATCCCCACCCCCACCCCCGACCCCACCCCCCAATTCCTTTCTGACACGTTGTACAAAGAAAACTGAGAGGTAGAACTCAGAGGATAAAATTCTCTGTGCCACAGGCTGCCTTGGGGGCTCAAACCTGAGTAGAAGGAGAGGAAGCCCGCTCAGAAAAACAGGGTGAGAGGACCCAAGAAACTCCTTGGGGAGAGGGTGGAGACAGGATGGCAGCTGGATGTGGAGGACTTGGCTCCTCCTGGGACCCAGGGTCTGTCCCGCCTGTGGAGTGAGATCCTGCCCCTTTCCCTTTTGGTCAGGGAAGGATAGGGAGGCTTGAGAAAAATGCACCCCAAGACGTGCATGGGGTGGTCAGAGAGAGAGAGAGAGAGAGAGAGAGAGAGAGAGAGAGAGTGTGTGTGTGTGTGTGTGTGGTGGTGATGGAGGGGCGGATTTCTGCATCTGTGTTTCGGGGGAACCTAGGTGTAGCTATTAAGAAATCAGCGCCAGCCAGGGATCAGACCAGTGTCGGGAGTCAGAGAGGCAGGAGGAGAGAGAGGGGCTGTGTGTTCAAGACAGATGGCTCCTGCATGCCTGCACAGACACCAGGAGGGGGTGGGGCGTAGGAGGGCGGTGGGGGCGGAGGAGTAAAAGGTGTAGTGTGGAGGGTTGCAGCCTTGAGATTATCAACAGGGTGTGGGGCGTGTGTACGCATGTGTGCGTGTGCATGGGGGGGAGCGCGGGGGTATCTCTGCTGAGCAGAGTGTGAACTTTATGAGCATGAGCTGGGAAATTGGACTGGAGTGGCATTGGGGTCTGCAGGGATTAGAGAAGCATTTGCAGAGAAGGATGCTGGGTTCCTCTTCCCTACCACCCCAGAGAGGAGGGAATTGGAGAAGGTTTCAGAATGAGGGATGGATATTGAAGGGGGAAAAGTCCTTGGGTATTGGCACTGGATGGGGATCAGGGAGGGTACAGGCATAGAGGAGTGAGTGGGGGGATAGGGTTTGGGTGTTAAGTGCATCTTGTATTCTGTCCTATAAAAGACATGGTAGTAGGGAGGTGCATTATAAAAAGTTTCTTATTTGATGGAGGAATTCGCTGCCATCGATTCCTATTGATGATCAGCTAAGATGTCTGGAATGCCTGCTGTATGTTCAGACCATGGCTGGCTGGGGAACTGGTCATGGTGGCATAGGGCCCTGACAGTAGTCCTTCCTTCCCTGCTCAGCTCACACTGCCACAGATTTTGCCAGGAGAAATGACTAGCTCTCCAGGCTAGTTGAGGTTTCTTTGAGGACTATAATTCAGTTTCTAGAGATGTGTATGACACTGGGGGGCCAAAGGGGGAGCTGACTTGAAATATATCTGTGGTTTTGTAAAGAGGGGCATAAAGATAGGGAATGATGTAGAGGGTTGTGTGTTGGGAAGAAGCCGAAGGTGTTACTGTTCACAGAGGGAGTCTGAGTGTGGATCTGGGGATGTGTGTTGTGTGTGCTATAATTCAGACCCAACTGCAGGTCTATCTGGGGACTGAGCTTAACTGATTGTGTTCTGTGTCACCTCACTAGATGAATGGAGGAGGGTGGAGAACAGCCAGGGAAGATGCTGGTTGGAAGCCTTCATTATTGATGTCTTCTAAGCTCTCAGTATAAAGCATGCTCTGTATATACATATGTGTGCATGTGGGTGTGTGGGTGTGTGGGTGTGCATGCATGCACACACACACGCACCCATAAACTGGAGAAAGTCAGCAGGGAGGGTGGAAGTGAGTGTTTACTGGCTCTTGTGAAGGCTGGCTCTTTATTTTTTTGCAGGAACTCCATGTCTTGATGCTCAAATGTGCATCTTAAATAGAAAAGATATAGGGTGGGGGAGAGAGGTGGTATCCACTGGGTTGATATTGTGAGAGAGATTCCGTGAGGTGACCTGACCCAGGAGGGAAGCAGGGTGCTCTTGGTGGTAGGGAGGTACATTAATTGGGTTAGGATTGTTTCGGGCATTTTGTTCAACTGGAGGAATTTTTTTTTAATCTATGAAATTGTAACTGTGCTAGTTGGAAGTTCTCCTTTATTTTCTGGGCTTTGCATTTCTGAGTGTGGTGCAGTGGCCTGGAAGAGTTTAATCCTGCCAGGGAATATTTTGATTCTATTTTCCATTTTGGAACAGCATGGTTTGAGAAAGTTCTCTAACCTTGCTCGTCTTCCGAATCTTTTTCTGTCAAATGGCAGTTCCTGTAAGAACCCCGCAAGGAGGAAAGTTCACTCTGCTTTTCCCCAACATTCGATGTGTTCAGGGATATGAAATTATGCTTGTAAATACAACCTCATGGCCTGCAGGCATCTGGACCTCTGTAAAGATGGGTGCAGGGGTTAAGTCACTTACCTTGCATGCAACTGACCCAGTTTCAACCCCTGAACTTTATGGTCCTTAGAGCACAGAGCTGAGAGTGTCCCTGAGCTCTGTGGCATGTCCCAACCCCTCACAAAATGATGGAACTTATGTCAATTCCCCTGAATAGTGGCAAATTAGTAAAAATAATCTTGTTTTGGGGGCCACAGCAATAGTAGAGCAGGTAATGCATGGCCGACCTGGGTTTGATCCCGGCACCACATCTGGTCTCCTAAGCCTGCCAGGAGTGACTCCTGAGTGCAAGCCAATAGTTAGCCCTGAGCACCATTGGATGTGGCCCAAAACACAAATAATAATGTAGTAATAATTATAGCAACAATAATAATAACCTTGATATCCACAGTTCGTTTACTTCTCCCCCACTGAGCAAATAGAACTTTTTGTTATGACCTCAGTTTATTTTTCCCTAAAATGGAACTAGCCAAATGTGTTATAGTTGATGGAAATCTATATCCATAGATTTTGTGAGCTGTTCAGAATAAAGGAGGTCCCAAGCATCAATGTTATTCATGATCCGAGGCAGATATTTTCTTACTCTCTAACATTAACTCTGTGGAACACAAGGCCAGAGAAGACACCTTTTTCCTGGACATCTCTGTCTCCCCCATCTAAAACAAAGAGGAGCAAAGTCTAGCCACACTGAGTTGTCAGACACACGTTCTGGGTGTGTGTGCCTGGCCTTGGGGGTTGTGAAATGCTTTATATCCGGTGCAGCAGGTTGCTCTTGCTCTTTCTCCTGAGACCCAAATGGAGACAGAGTGGGACATGGAAACCCACGGAGGCCTCCGACTCTTTCCAGAAGTCAGCGCACGCTGACAACTCCTGGCTCAGAGTCAGACTCCCATCCTTGAGTTCAGTGGCCAGGCCATAAATAGTCAGGAGCTAAGCTATTTCCATGAGGCACTAAACCAATTCTCTTGCTTTTCTTGGCGAGATTGGGCCAATTAAGTTGATTGGAAGAGGTCACTGCTGATGGGTCTCACATTCCCCAGACGGGACAGGCCGGCAGAGTTTAATTACATAACATTTCCCATCTCTGCAGTTTCTCTCCCAGATGGATCGGATGCTCAGCCCTCGCCTCTTCCCCTCCATTCAGGATGCTTAATTGAGCAGGCAGCTTCTGCGGCAGCCTTCCCCAGACCCTTCCCGGAGCCATTCCGACACTCCCACCCCCACTGGAGGGGAGCGTAAATCCACGTGTTGGCTGAAGTCAGAGGGGAGTCAGGCTGACATAGAAGATCTGTAAAACCCACCACCCCATAGCAGGACCTCACCAGCTGCTGTTTTACTCTTTAATGAGGCAGGCAATTTCTGGCTGGTTGGGGATGTTGAACTAATGACCCTTGCTAGGGTATTAGATTGAGTTTTATTTAAAATGGAGTTGGTTGGAGAAACACCAGCTCCTTTCCTGGAGAGGATCTGAAGCTTCCTCCTCCTCCTCCTCTCAAACTCTTCCCCGCCTCCCTGCCCTTACCCCGTGTGTTACTGATGTAGTGAGTCTGTGGATGCACATGGTGCATGAACAAGACTGCAAGGAGCAAAAAAGCACAAGTGTGTGTGTGTGTGTGTGTGTGTGTGTGTGTGTGTGTGTGTGTGTAGTGGGGAAGGGGACATGAGCCCAGAAGTGAGTCTGTATGGCAGGAACTTTTCATACCACTTTGATGATGGATGGTAGGACACCTGCTTTGTCTTCAATACGATGGCATAGCTCTTTGATGGAGAGCTAGTTGTTGCATGGACTTCTTTCAGGTCATTCATATTAGTGGATGGAGGACATGTGAATTTTAAGGATGTAGGAAGCCAACCAGAGCCCGCTCGGGCAAATTGATGAACAATCGATGAACAGGAGGACAGTGCTACAGTGACAGGAGGCCAACGTGATGGCACCTCACTCTTGCCTGGAAAGGTTTCTATTAAGTCAAGGCTAGAAAAAGAGTATTTCAGAGGATTTACTTTAGAACCTGTGAAAAGCACATGCAGATGATCCAAGATCCTTAAAATATACATATTTTTTGTTCTTGTTTATGTTCCGTAATCAAGCATTCTACTACAAAATCCAATGAACTTCGTGTACATGGGCCTTGGTATGGGCAGAATGTATTGTCATTTAACACTATCATGCATGCAAGGGCCCTTCTCTTTATTGTTAGTTGGGAAGCCCCAGGAACTGACTCTGGCTCTGGGTATCCTCACTGTACAAACTTTTGAGTGTAACTTTACTATGGTTTAGGAGGAGTGAAATTTGGTATGGTCTGTTGTAATTGCTCACTTTTCAGTAGCACCTCCAGCGAATGCATTTGTGGAGCTACCAGATTTGTTTTGGCTGGAGTGATAGCACAGTGGGTAGGGTGTTTGCCTTGCATGCAGCCGACCTGGCTTCAATTCCTCTGCCCTCTCGAGCAAATAGATGAACAATGGGAAGATGATGCTACAGTGCTACCAGTTTTTTAAATGGATTTGTGCAGGGAGGAACTTTTGAAAGAATTAAGGTTCTTGCTCATTTAAAGTCAGAGATGTAAGGGTAAACAATCTTTATGATGTCCGAAGCTTCCAAGCCAAGATTATCTCAAGCACCCCCGAACCTTCTCACTTGGAAATGTGGGGAACTAAGTTTAAGACTGAGCTCTATCAATAATTACCTGTTTTTGTGTGATTTTGGATATCCTCTTGACCTTCATTTATGCATATGTAAATGAAAGGTTTGATCAGAAGATCTCTGAATCCCATTCCTACTGGACCATCTAGGTTTTTACGTTAGCCCTATCCGTCTCCTCAGTCAATGCTTTTATGCCTCATTTGAAGTGCATCTTGGCACACCCTAAATAAGCTCCCGTTTTTATCTTTGGGGAATGTCTGAGTCAAAGGCAGAGAGGCATGCAAAGAATTTGCCATAGTATAATGTTTTGTTTGGGCCACGAATTCTCTGTTAGTTGGCTTAGCTTATCCGGGTGTGTGCAGAACTGAAAGGAGTTAGATTTGGCTTTCTGGTCCACCTGATACTATGCATACAGCTTCCATGTGAGTCCTTTCAGTGTCAGTGTTTCTGATTAAGATAAGTACCCATCTTTAAAATGATGGATGATGATGATGATAGTTAATATTTGAGTACTTGCTGGGTGTCAGGCCTTATTACCAATACCACATGGCATTATCTCAATGCCCAAAACAATCTCATTTGCAGATGGGGAGAGGGAGGTTACTTGAGGTTAAGGACTATACTCACAGCTACACAACTGAATGTTCGTGTGCTTGACTTTCCATTCTGGGGCCCGTGGCCATTGCCATTTCTCCAGCTGCCCGTCAGATTCTTTCTTCTGCCTTCTGTGATGTCATCCAGATGAGGAATCATTGGACAGCCTTCTACCACCCCACTGCCTGCTCCCTGCTCTGCTGGAAAGTTCCTTTTCATGTGCAAGACAAATGTTGAGGCTTCCTAACCACCTGCTGGCAAGCATGTGTCAGATCTGTCTTAGCTCCCTCCGGCCAGCCCTCCCCCTTAGGTTCCCATTCTGTTGACAAGGGAAATCGGCCCTTCCAGAATGGGGGTATTGATTTAAGCCACAATTGCCTCCTTGTAAACTCTATACGATTGGAACTGGACATCTGGTTTTGATCCACACACCCAGAAGAGGTGGTAGGTCCCCACATTCTTGAGTCCTGCCATAAGGATTACACAGAATCAAAGTGAAAGAGAATCTGAAGGGAGAGCACAAACGTAGACCATGACTTTCCTTGAGGGTCCAAGGAACTCTCTCACCCTAGACAGGGGCCAAAGTGATGGTGGATTTCTTGCTGTAAGGTTGGAGGCTGGGTTCCCTAGACCCTGGCTGATCAAGGCAGAGTGGCTGGAGAATCCTCCAGTGCCAGCCCTAGTCTGCTGCAGTCTCAAAAGTAGGGCCAGAGAGATAGTAAAGGAGGTAAGGCAATTGCCTTGCATGCACCTGTGTTGGTCTTGACCCTGGTTTGAATTTCAGGCACTGCATATGCCCCCGTAAGGTCACCAGGACTCACCCCTGAGCACAGAGCCCAAAAAAGCCCCTGAGCACTTCTGGGTATGCCAAAAACAAAGAAACAAAAAAAAATTATAAACAAGAAGTAGAAATCCCAGAGGGCTCTTGTTTTTATTTCTCCCCGCACATATCTCTGAGATAATGAATGAGAACGATTTTGTTATGTTGCTCAAAGGGTCCCTCTCAGAGAGCAAGCTACCGAAAGTATTGTGCCTGTACGGCAGAGCCTGGCAAGCTCCCCGTGGCGTATTCGATATGCCAAAAACAGTAACAACAAATCTCACAATGGAGACATTACTGGTACCTGCTTGAGCAAATCGGTGAACAAGGGGAGGACAGTGCTACAGTGCTGCTACTCAAAGGGCTGTGAAATGTGACCCACAATGCTGGTTACTAATTAATGCCTATGTGCTTCTCAGTGTTCAGAATATATGTTGGCTTTGTTCGAAACAACCCCTCACAGCCGATTTTTCTTCTTTGAAAGAGATGATGGTGCTGTTATTTTTGTTTTTTCTTTGCTTTTAACTGATAGCTCATTCCTTGTACTTGACAGTCCTGCTCCCTCTGTTTCTAGGTCTAAGCCCCCAATATTTAAAAATATCCTCCCTGGCTGGCTCCAAATTATCCCCAAGGGAATATATTTCACGTTCTCAGTCTGGGATTATTTTCATCCTGGGTCTTGCTGACCTGCCCTCGAGTTCATAGGGCGTAGCTTCTGGTTCCATTGGGTTCAAGAGGAAATGCAGATCTGGAAGGTACCTGATTGCCAGCCAGTGCATCTTATGACTGGGAACGAACCATCTCTTCTGACCCCCAGCTCTCTATTTCAAACAGCCAGTTAAGCCCTTCTCACAGAGGGCTCGACCTAGCTGTATGACTTCGAACAAATCACTTACCCTCTCTGGATTTCAGTTTCCTCATCCAGAAAAGGACTTGAACCTCACCACCAGGTAAAAGGGGCCATGCCAGTTAGTTGGGGCAGTTCATACTTTCCTCCATATTTTTGTGATTCCCTAAGCCTCACTCTGGGCCCTGTCTGGGATTTCCAGGTGTCCCTGCGATTGACCGTGACTTCCATACAGAAATGTGAGGGGAGTGGAGGAGGCAATTAGCCTTGTGATGCCTGACAAAGTATGGGACATATGAACGAGTACATGTTTACAAAGTGCCAAAGAAATCAACTTGCCAGATTTGTGACAGAGTTAGGATAAAAAGTAGGAGGTGGGGGTGAGAGGTTTATGTGGGATAAGATTGTCTGTGGTAGCTGAATTCAATCAGCAACCAAAGGAAAACCTTATATCCACAGAGATGAGATAAGACTACCCTGCCTCCCGCATCCGGTTTTTAATTGATCCAGATATCAGACTCCACCCCTAACTTTACCAGAAACTACCTGTGCAATTTTGGGCACTGGTCATACCATATTCGATTTCATTCTTCTCATCTCTTAAATAAATGATTTGAAGGCTATGGGCTTAGATTATTCCTAAAATGATTTTTGCTCATCACATTTGGAAGAAAATCTGGGGCAAGTCCATCAATAAGGAAAATACAGGGAAATGTACAATACAGGAAAATGTCTTCATATTGTAAAAGCAATATGAGTGGCAAAAATGTACTTCTGTTCATGAACTTGAATTGGCTTTGAGGAATATGTTCTGTGAATATGATGGGTTTAGAAGTTCCCTGTTCCATCTTCACTATAAATACCAGAACCTTTCTTCACATGTTTCCTTAACCGTTTCTGGAATGCTCCCTATATTCCCCTCATGCCACCCTCCACAGAAGTCTGGGGCTCTCTTCCAGTCTTCCTAGGCAATATTACTTAACAACCTAAATATTCTTTGTATTCTCACTAGAATAGGAGCTCTGGGAAGAAAGGATCTGGTCTTTTCATCCTTTTTTCTCCCAACACCTTGAACAACGTCTGCCACACAAATGTGTTGGGTAAATGAATGAAGGATGAGGCTTCCATGGGAGTCACTTTTTCCAACTTTCAGAACTGTGGTAGATCTTACCAGGGGACCAATTGACTCTCCTGTTGACTTGTTCCAAAACTGGAACAAGATCATGCTGCTCCAGGTTCACTCACTCGGAATGTGCTGCTTCTTTCTGCAGAGATCCTTTGCTTTCACGGCTTCACCTGCCTTATTCTTCTACTCGTCTGACTCTCAGTCATAGCAATTGGCTGTTACTGCCCATGAATGAGAACTATACAATTCTAGATGCTTGGAAAACTCATGTTTAAAGATTATTCACTCAGAGAAACCTCTAGGTGACTGTCAGGGATCAGGCCTTGTACTTGATGCTGGTGAACGTGCAGAGATATTGCCATGGGTCTGACGTGGAGGGTCTGAGGCCACGGAGAAGGAAACCAATGGGTGGTATCTTTGTGTTTCAGGGAGACACGATGACAGCATGGACCATCAAGTGCAGCATTTTTGTGAGTGTGTGTGTGTGTGTGTGTTTCAACAATGATGGTCATTGCACTGTGTCAGGAGCAGGTGAAATGGTTCATGAACTGTCTTTTCTTCTGTGGAACAGTTACCATCTTCTGGTCTTGGATTTCCCTGATGCCAGACACATGGCTGCTCAAGTCCATTGTGATGGATCCCCTTAGTTTTTCTAGGGGAGCCCCCGGGGATGGGCCATCAGTGCTGTGCAGGTGTTGGGGCATGAAGAAGGAGGCAGGGGTGTATTTTTCAGGGGTGTATTTCTCAGAAGTCCTTCTGCTCCTGGCTGCATACGCAGGAGGCAAGGAAAGGAGTGCCAGACACTCATGCTGCTCTTCCCTGCACCGAGGATTGTCCTTTGACCGTTTCTGACACAGGGACAGACTGCCATCTACTGTCCACTTCTGTCCTCTGAGTCCTTCCTGCGCAGAATGTGTACCTGTGGGGCTTTCTCTGCCTCCCACATCCGGTTTTTAATTGATCCAGATACCAGGAGGAGAATTAGAACATCAGGTCCTTATTTAGTCATTTCTTTGGAATTTGGGGGGGGGGGGCTTCAGAAACACAGCACATCTGTGAGATGTTTTTCTTAGCCTGTTCACACAAGTGTTATTTTAAGACAACCTGCTCCCTGTTGGCCTGAAGGTTCTTCTACCCTCCTTACCAGGTAGGATGGGAATCTTGGCAAGCCTTGCAGTGTAGTTGTTGTGGTAGAGTTGCAAAGAATTAAGCCGTAGGAAGAGGGCTATCAATATAGAAAGTGGTCGATGAATGTTTGGAAGGGCTTCCCAAGGGCTTTGGAAGTTGGAAGACTGGAGGAGTCCTCATAGACTAGACTGATTCAGAAACATCAACTCTGGGCAGCGAGACCTCAGGTTATTTCCAGCCATCGCAGGTTTAAGTGGTCACCTCACAGGACAGCTGGAAAATGCTGTGAATGGGGATCCGAGATCTAGAATGGCCCCATCGACTACTACCCTATGACTCAGACTGTAGTCAGTCTAAAGACCCTCCTGTCCCTGACTCTATCCTAAGACAGGCAGGGAGATGACTCCTCAGTCCCAGCGTGGGAAGGAGCTCTGTGTCACAAGTTGAGATAGGATAACCAACCCACTTGGACCCTATGCAGGGAAGGTTACATCAAGGTATAGGCCTGACATCACCCTAGTCACATGGGGGGATGAGTACCCTACTGCCAAGAAATTCCTTCTTCATTTTTTTTCTTTTTGGGTCACACCCAGCAATGCACAGGGGCTACTCCTGGCTCTTCACTCAGGAATTACTCCTGGCAGTGCTCAGGGGACCAGCTCGGTCACCTGCAAGGCAAACGCTTATTCACATCACTCCAGTCCCTGGCAGAGGGTTTGAATCACAGGAGCTTGCCCCCAAAGCTTCTTTTTATCCTTGCAATGTCACAGCTCAAGTCTAAGAACTCCTCAGGGTTAGGAGTTTTTCAGCCATTGCTCTTATTGAGGCTTGGTTTGGTTTTTGAAGTGTCTGAGACACTGCATGTCTGGGATGAAAAATGGGGAGAAGAGTGGTTTTCAGGACTCATTCTAACTTTCTCTTTTTCTCCTTCTCTCAGCACTTAAATTATCGCCAAGGGAATATCTAATGTGGGCTTATTTCATACCCTTAATTTTGGGTATATGTATCTGCATGAGGAGAGAGATGAGAGAGAGAGAGAGAGAATGAGAGAGCAAGAGGAGAAAGAGAAAAAGTAGGGGCAAGGAGAGAGAGAGAGAGAAGAAAGAGAAAAAGAGGAAAAGGAAGGTCAGGGAGAAAGAGAGAGGAAATCTTTTTTTTTATTATATATATTTTTAAATTTTTTTTATTAGTGAAAAACCATGAGGAATTTTGCTCCATGAATGAAAGGCCAGCCACAGGCTCTAGGTGAAAAGGAAGCTCAGATAGAGAAGAGAGTACCAAATGAAGGGTGTTGTGAGGGCCCTCCCAGGGTGGGAGAAGCATGCTAAAAGTAGTCGATAGACCAAACATGATTGCCACTCAAAGCCTCTCTTGCAAAACACAGTACCCAAAAGAAGAGAGAGAGAATAAGGGGGAATACCCTGCCACAGAGGCAGGATGGGACGGGGGGGGGGGGGATGAGGGTGGGGGAGAGAGGAAATCTTTGACTGTGGTTATATTAGCAAGTTTAGGAAATCAAGTTGAAGTTGGGTTGGGTTGGGTTACAAGAGACCTCAGCTTGTTACTCTAAACCTTTGAAATTTCCTTTTACATTTGGCTCTTAGTTGAATTGATCAATATCTCCTTCCTCTCCTGATCCCATGTTTACATCTCCTCTAGGGGCAACTGTCTATAGTTACCTACTATCTATGCATAGTAAGGTACCCACTTTTTAAGGGAGTTTCCTTCACAGACAGTCAAGAAAGGAGCCATTAAAGACAAAAAAGTTGGAGAGGGATGCTTGGTGTTTATTGTGAGTTTTCTTGTGGCAATATTATGACTGTGGCTATTTTCCAAAGAGAGAGAAAACAGAGGTTGGGATAGAAATACACCCTAGACCAACCAGGGTGGAGGGAGATAATCCATTTCTAGCAATAGCCACAGAGCCAATCAACTTTCAGAAAATATCTGAATAATTTTCTATTGTGATTTGCAGTCATGGGTAAAAATTGGGGTAGGTAAGAAAGATCAGAGTTCCAGGTAAGGAAATAGGATGAAGAGGGTCTTCAAGTTGAGAAAACAAAATAATGGGTTAAGAGAATTGTGAGGCATCTAAGGAGGGTGATTCCAGAGAGCAGTGTGGGAGGATGTATTTGGGAAGGTGAAGAGTAGAATGGAACCAGCAATGGCCAGGTGGGGCCAGGCAAGACCAGGGATGGGCCTGAGGCTGGTCCTACAGGACCACTTTGGCCAAAGTACAGATGAGAACACCCGTTGAATGGTCCTCTGTGAAAGAATGACTTCCAGTTACACTGATGGAAGAGTGAATACATTTGCAAACAAATGAATGAGTTAGGGTTGGGGAGTAGGGAGTTAAGCCAGATCTGATCTGTGGATTCTGACCAGTATTGAGTCTCGTGGATAATCCCAGCCTGGGCAGATGGCTGCAGTGTATTGATTAGAGTGACTCTGGCCAGGGGGATCCAGGGCTAGAATTATAACTGATAATGCCATGACCTGTCTTGCTCCTGAGCCATTTGCTTTCCATGGGCTACCCCTGGAATGTAGACAGAGGCTGAGGTTTCTGAAGCATCTGATAGGTCCAGATTCTTGAACATCACTACCAACAGATGATGTGTGTGTGTGTGTGTGTGTGTGTGTGTGTGTGTGTGTGTGTGTGTTTCAGAGTCTCTTGACAGGGACCAAATTCTCCAGAACTTCTTTTGCCTCTAGTGAATCAATGGAGTTAGCTGCAGGACTATATTGTTTAACAAAAAGGAGAGCATGTGTCATGTTTGATAGTGTCCCAGACTGTTGGCATGCGGTCCTGCCACTTGAGACGGAGTTCCCAAGGACTCTCCTTGGGAAAAGCCCAAGAGAGTCAAAAAGAAGTTCACGTAATGTCTTTCGGGTCTTCGCTCAATCATCTCTGCCATGTTCTCACTATTTTTATCTCAGCTGGTACTTTAGATTTTTTCACTTGGACCAACTCCAGTTGCAAGTTTTGGACGGGGGCAGAAACATCTATAATTTTCAATTATAGATGATTCCAGCCAAGGTTGAGAACCATCCATCTACTAGCAGAATTAACCCACTTGGCCCCATCCCTCCTTCTCTGGCACTTTGAAGGACACCATTTGTCCCCATTCTCCCTTTTAGCATCCTCAAAGAAACCTCTGTTATTATTTTTTATTGGTTTTGGGGCTACAACCAGCAGTGTTCAGGGCTTACTCCTCACTCTGCACTCAGACTTGTTCTTGACAGGACTCAGGGGACCATTTGGGGTGTAGGGGATCAAACCTTGGTTGGCCATATGCAAGGCAAGAGCCCTACCCGTTGTACTTTTGTCCCTCCTCTTTTATTTAAGGATGCTCAGCTAATTTAGACTGAGTTCTACTATTTCTTCTCCACTCCATAGTTGCCCTAATGAGACACTAGAAACCGGAGAGAGAGATCCAAGGAGTTCAGCAGATTCTGAAGTGAACCATTAACCCACATTTAGTGGAGGGGGTGTTGAGGATGATTGGAAGGAACAAAGGAGAAAAGGGAACATAAACCAGTATTTAGGGGACATTAGATCCATGCACATACTCTGATACATGTCATGCATTTCTTCTTTCAGCAACCCTCAGAGGCAGGTATTATATCAGACTGGATTACAGTTTTCATAAGATGTTCAGAGGGTGACTTTTGTGTATTCTCTGAACAATGCAATTGCCTACAGTAGTGCTCCGCTTGGTGTGATGCTGACTTAGGTTTGTTGAAATCTGGCACTGATGAGATTAGGGCTCCCTCTCATCCTCCTGGTTTCTGTGGAATCCATCCCAGCATGAGTCTTGGGAGGGTGTTTGTAAAAGGTCCTGCCTGAGCCATACTTTCATGGACTGGCTTCCATATGGCGGAAGTGGTGTACCATTTTCCTTTTAGGAGGTCTGAGGTTTGCAGGAAAGCTGAGTTGTGGAGGCCAGAGAAAGAAGCTAAAAATCAAGATCTGCCAAAAAGGATTTAGGTCTGAAAAAGTTAAATCTCCAACCATATATTTTTGAATTGTAAACTATACTGTATGGAATCATAGCAATGCTTGAGTTTTTCTCTATGAAAAGATCCTAATCTTGTGTATTATACTGCCAGTATGTGGGGACTGGAAGTCTAGTACCCATGGCTGTGTGTGCACTTCAGATGTATTTGGAATTTGGGACTCTGCAGTTCTGAGTGGCCTGAATGTAGTGTAGGGAATCTAAAGTGGGTCAACACAGAACAGATAAGAGGTTGAGGAAGGTTATGTGGGCAGTAGGGTGGGGACAGGTATGGTTCTGCACAGGGAACTGTGTCCCAGACAGAGACAGTTTCTGCAAAGAGTAGAGGAACCATAACACTCCCAGGCTTGCTCTCTACATCGAATGGAACTGAAGTCCATTCTGGGAGATGAATAGCTACTTCCATATACCTGCAACCCCAACTCACACAATCATTCATTTCAGCAATATTCTGTTTTTTTGTTTGTTTGTTTTTCAGTCAAGGAACAGTGTTTCAGGGGGAAGAAAGCTGAGCAGAAACATTGATTTCTGGGTGTGAGGTGACGTTTTGTTCTCCAAAGTCTAAAGCATCAGGGACCAGGAACCATATAGAAAGTTGAGGAACATTAGAACCTCTGGTTGGAAGAGGAGTTGAGAGTGGTGTGCAGTAATTTTCAAATGGGATGGTACACAAGAGTTTAAAGAGAAAATATTTCTTGGAACAAGAGAAAGAAAACCATATTACACGCAGCAGGAGAGATAGCACAGCAGGTAGAATAATTCCCGTGCACAGAGCAAACTCAGGTTTGATCCCCACTACTCCGTATGGGCTCCTGAACATCATCAGGAGTAATCCTTGAATACAGAGCTGGGAGTAATCCCTAAGCACTGCTAGGTGTGATTCCCCCTCCCCCCAATTTTTAAATATTAAACCTCGTTACAGATAATTCTGCTATGATATAACATCCACGCAAAAGCGCAGGTTCTACTTTGTCAGTCACTAATAGTTGTAAACTCTTAGAGCCGTTTTTCCCTCTTCTGTACATTAGGATAGCAAACCCTACCTACTTAATATAATAGCCTGTTTGTGCTCAGCATTTGGTTTGGAAGTAGCTCTCCTCTAAGTCAGGCAGGGAGTATATTTCTCAAGGAGACCCTGCAGGTACAAGAGAGATGGCTCGAAGGGCTATAGTACTGTACCTGGCATTCAGAGGCCCCAAGTTTTTTTTTTATTTATTTATTAGATTTTTTTTTATTAGTGAAACACCATGAGGTACAATTGTAGATTTACAATTTTTTGTGCTTGGGTTTCGATTATACAATGATCAGATACCCATCCCTCCACCAGTGCCCATTTTCCACCACCATGGATAATATCCCCCCACCCCCATCCCCCCATCCCCCCCGCCTCTGTGGCAGGGCAATCCCCTGTGTTCTCTCTCTCCTTTTGGGTGTTGTGGTCTGCAAAAGAGGCATTGAGTGGCAAACATGTTCAGTCCATAGTCTACTTTCGACATGCATCGCCCCTCCTGGGAGGATCCTCCAAACACCCTTTATTTGGTGCTCCCTTCTCTATCTGAACTGCCCTTTCCTCTAGGATACCCGGCTGGCCTCTAAGTTATGGAGTAATCCTCCTGGTGCTGATCTCAGCTATTCTTGGGTATTAATCTCATACTTTGTTACTTTATATTCCCCAGATGAATGCAATCTTTCTATGTCTATCCCTCTCTTTCTGACTCATTTTGCTTAGCATGATACTTTCCATATTGTACCACTTGTATGTAAATTTCATGACTTCATCTTTTCTAACAGCTACATAGTACTCCATTGTGTAGATGTACCAAAGTTTCTTTAACCAGTCATCTGTTCTTCAGAGGCCCCAAGTTTGATCCCCAGAGCCACATGGTTCCTCTGAGACCCTCCAGCACCTCTGTAAGGGGTCATGAAGAAACTCTATAGATGAATTACTTCATATTTCTTGATGATGTCAGCTGGGGTACAGGTTCAGGGGAGACTGCTGTTTGTGAAGGACTACTTCTGGACAGAATGGCCAGAGTGGATACACATGGAGCAGAAAGTGTCTAGTCCAGGAAAGTCATTTTTTTTCAGGATGAGTTGTCAACCCCTTCCATGGGGTTGGTCACCTAATGTGTCTCTAACAGCTCTTGTTAAATTTCCACTCAAGTACATCTGTTTCTTCCTTGCCAGAGCCATGGTGGGTCTGGTTCATAGGGGACAGTCACAACTGAGACGCACCTCACCTCTTTTTTTTATTTATTTTCTCACCATCATGAAAATCTGAAATGACCCTACTCTGATTTTGTCACTGTGGCACCTTTTGTCTTCAGTACCCAAAGTCTTACTCTGATAACATGTTTAATCACTTCCTTCAGTTTAAGTTTTGCTGATAATAGGGTTTTTTTCCAGAGAGCTGGCTCAGATGCTCAGATGGTTGGTGGGTTACTCTACTGCCAGTGACTTCTGTGGCCGATTCTCCCACAAAACTTTCCTGTGGCTTCAGTACTTAATGTCAGCTTCTTAAGGGGTCCATGGGTTCCTGAAATTGTGCCTTTTGAAAGGGTAACTATTTCTTAGCGTTTCTGGACCATAGAAGACTTCCTTCTTGTTTTCAGGCCCGGGCAATTTATACATTTATTCTTAATGTTCTTTCTATTATACCTATGGGTTGGATACAGGAGGGAGAGTAGTACAGTGTACACAGTTTGCCGTCTTGAAGCAAGAATCCATTCAAAGTTCTAAAGATGCTTCAGTCAAGTGAGAGCTTGAAGTAGACAGTGACATGGAGTTACTGGTGATTAGAGACTTAAATCACTCAGGCCAGGGCCTGCTCCTTAGCAGGAACTTCCCAAACAGTTTTTGTTAGCTGTATGTTGTTGTGATCTATGATAGAGCATCATCCTGTCTTAAAAACCCATCTCCAACTCTTCTCACCATCCCAATATGGTGAAATCTAGACAACACTGCTAAGTTCCTTCAATGTAAAAGGATGCCTTTACACAGTTTGGGAAAATAAAACATGGCGCCCATGACTGGGAGCGCTAAATCACAGTTGCTCCAGCTACAATAATTACTGGGATATGGTTACATTTCAAAACATCTGACTTGTTGCTATTCTGGCAATATTGTGATTATTATTAATGAACCCAGAGGGGGGCATATACAATGTCATCTGAAGGAATCCAAAGGCAAGGAAAGCCAGCCAAGCATTCAGAGAAGTTAGCAAAGAGCCTGGATTCCGTTCTCTGTGGATTCACCTGGCTCAACTCTCGCTGCATCTGTAAACCACCCCCTCTCATGCTGAGTCTACCAGCTAACTGTCCTAGGGCCCCAACTCCATACCCCAAAGAGATTCGAATTGGCTCCACCTGAGGTCCCTGCTAGTTCATTAGCTGTGAACCGGGGAGCAGGGTCAGGCCATGCAACACAAATAACTTCAGGGGCCCAGCCTTTCAACAGAAGCACAGCTGTTGTCGGAGCCCAGGCCTATGGACTGAGCTTTAACCCCCAAAGTATCCATTAAACCACCGGTAAATCACTGCAGGACTGAGAACAGCAGTGGGCTTGCAGGGATTCTCAGGTGCGTTGGGATCAAGCAGTGGAAGGGCCGGAATCTTCTGAGCTGTACATGGAGCCTCCACGTGCTCAGTCACATGGAGGACAGGCCTCTGCTAAGGAGCAGGGGGAGGTGTCAACCCAGTGCAGGTCAATGTGGGCGACAGATGATCAGACCAGATGTAGATGCGTCGAGTTTCGAAATGGATAGGCATGCATGTGCCTGCAAACCTCTAGTTCTTTATAGTTATTTGGTTTGGGGGCCACACCCAGCAGTTCTGAGGACTTACTCCTGGCTCTGCTCTCAAGGGATCATTCCTGATGGGACTAGGGGACCACATGGGGTGCTGGGGAATCGAACCTAGTTGACAGTATGCAAGACATAGGCCCTGCCTGATGTATTATCACTCTGACCCTAGTTATTTTTCCTTCCTTCCTTCCTTCCTTCCTTCCTTCCTTCCTTCCTTCCTTCCTTCCTCCCTCCCTCCCTTCCTTCTTTCTTTCTTTCCTTCCTTCCCTTTTTTTTTTTATCTTATCCTCAGGGCTCCTCCTGGCACTTATTCAGGGGTCATTACCAGCCCTAGTTCTTTTCCTTTTTCTTTATTTTTCCTTCTTATTTATTTATTTATTAGTTTATTTGGGCCACACCTGGCGATGTTCAGGGGTCACTCCTAGCTCTGCACTCAGGAATTACTCATGTCAGTGCTGGGGGACCCTATGGGATGCTAGGGATCGAACCTGGGTTGGCCGCATGCAAGGCAAATACCCTTCCCGCAAATACCCTCCACACTGCCCCCCCCCTTTTTTGAGGTGATCCTCAGGGTTCCTCCTAACATTTGTTCAGGGATCATTCCCAGCAGTGGTCAGGAGGCCATATGCGGTGCCAGAAATGGAACTGGGGTGAGTCACATGCCAGGCAAGCCCTCTGTCCCCTCCCTGTACTATCACTCCAGCCTAAGCCACGGGTTCTGAGGGAGCCCCAAGGACTGGACTTCCCTGTCCTTTATCATTATGTAACACTTCAAGCAGGGCCTTTACCACGGAGATGAGCTGGAGATGAAATCTGCCTGTGGTTAAGAAGGTTTGATTGAGCTTGGTGGGCGGGTCCTCTCCCCTCCCTCTTACCTGCTCTGCTAGCACCCACGTGGCATCTCAGAGCTAGTCTTGGAGATGAGAGATTGGCAAGGTTTGATCCCAGATGCGCATCTTTAACTTCCCCCAGAACCTTTCCTCTTAGTTCAGGTGGCCCCAGAATTCAGATCCTCGTCTCCACACGTTTCCAATGGGCATGAGCTTTCTGCCTTTTAGTGCCCTGTACTTTTCCTGCCTAACGCAAGATTAAAACAGGAAGTCTTCATGTGGCAAAGATTTAGATCTTTAAATCCCAGGCAATTAGAGAACCCACTTCTAATCCAGCAGGAGGGTTTCTAATGCGTTGTTTTTTAAGGACTTTCAGTCTTTGCGATCTGCTTTATTTGCATGGAGGTTGTGAGCTAAATCGGACAGTCCACTAGACTGGGTGCTTTCAGGGTGCAAGTGCAGCTCCTATAACAACGGGGTCAGACAGACCCAGACCTCACCTGTTTCACAGATGAGGACACTGAGACTCAGCAGCCGGGCAGATCTCTGATCCCACGGCTCACTGTTGGTGCAGATTCTATTGTCTTTATTTTCATTTGATTTTCGGCCCTCTCCAGCAGTATTCAAGAGGCTCAGGGTCTCATCAGTAGGTCTTCCCCAACCAGTAGCTCAAGGCATAAATCCAAGGATGCAGAGCTTTTCAGGGCCCATGGGGATTACCTGGGACATCCCTCTGTGTCACAGGGCCATGCCAGGTAGGTGAGGCTCAGGAGCCTGCAAGGCTGATACCAGCAACACTAAGTGGTGCAAACACTCGAGCCCAGCTCAGGCACATGTTAGGCATATCTGATCACTCTACTGTCTCCTGCCCACCCTCCCCACACCCGCCCCTGTTGTCTTTCCTATAAACCCTCCTGAACTGCACAAGGTATCTAGCTCTTGTCCTAGCTTTTCTTTCTTTCTTGTTTCCTATACTATCTGTGTTGTTTTGTTTTGTTTTTTTTTTGTTTTGTTTTGTTTTGTTGCTTTTGGGATCACACCCAGCGATGCTCAGGGATTACTCCTGGCTCTGCACTCAGGAATTACTCCTGGTGGTGCTCAGGGGACCATATGAGATGCTGGGAATTGAACCCGGGTCAGCTGCATGCAAGGCAAATGCCCTACCCGCTGTGCTATTGCTCCAGCCCACCTATGTGTGTTTTAAATTTAAATTTTAGGTAAACAGCAGTTCTCTTGCTCCTACCCACCTGCTTGAATAAATCAAGTGAGGTAGGCCCCTCTCTCCTCAGACTCCCAGAAACTCCAGTTTCCTCCTGTGTGGTTCCTACCTCCCTCTGCTGGTCCACACTTTGCCTATTTTGTCCTTCATGGAGTTTCTAGCAGCCCTGCTTTTGTTGTTGTTGTTCATGTGATTCCCCAAAGTATAGGATCTTTCTGAAACCCCAAACCTTTCTTTGGCTCTTGACTTGCTTCATTGTCTAGGCCTGTGAGTGGGACTGCTCTGGGATTCTGTGCATTTTCATGAATAGAGAGTTCCATCTAATTGGACTTGGTCTCCACCAAGAACAAGAGGCCTTAACATAATACCTGGTAGTTACATTGAACTGAACCCCAGCAAACCTCCAACACTGCAGAGGACCCCAGAATTCAGCAAAACTCTTTTCAGAACGGATGCATCGTTGTTAAATGTATCTTTGCGGGAAGGTTTGTGGTTATATTTAAAAGCCTTTCACCCCCATGGGAAATTTCAGCCAGATAAGCTAATAAAGCAAGCAGATTGATTGCTTGTCCGGGCTTTAAAGTCTTGGCTTTCAGTTTCTGATCTCTAAGAATTTCCTTTGGTGTTAATGTTGACTTTAGGAAGAACTCTGCTTATCAGGTCATTCTTAGACCAGGATCCAGAAAGGTTCTTCTTTATGGAGATATCTAGAATGGGAGTTCCTACTATATGCTAAACACTGTTTTAGTGGCTCTAAGTATCACAGTGAAAACTTAACTCCCTTCTTTCATGGAGCTAACATTTCATGGTGACAGTCCCTCAACAGAGAAACCAACCAGTATATTAACAGATAAAATTTTCCTCCAGGGGAATCGGTCGGGATGGGAGATGTATGCAGACAGTAGATAAAGGACCAATAATCTCTCAGGGTCTGTATTGCAAACCATATTGCCCAAAAGTAGAGAGAGATTATGGGGAATCATATCTGTCATGGAGGCAGAGGGAGGGTGGGAAAGGGAGGTTATACTGGGGATATTGGTGGTAGGGAATGTGCACTGGTAGAGAAATTGGTGTTTAATTATTGTGTGATTGTAACCCAAACATGAAAGCTTATAACTATCTCATGGTGATTCAATAAAATTAATTAAAAAAAATTTCCTCCAGGATATCCATGCCATGATGAAAAAAAAAAGTGACATGACAGACAGGGGTCAGATTGTGTGTGTGTGTGTGTGTGTGTGCGTGTGCGTGTGCGTGTGTGTGTGTGTGTGTGTGTTGGGCAGTGTCTCACAGATCCTTTATTTATTTATTTATTTATTTATTTATTGCTTTTTGGGTCATACCCTGCACAGGAGTTATGCCTGATTCTGAACTCAGGAATTACTCTTAGGGATGCTCAGGACACCCTATGGGATGCTGGGGATCGAATTCGAGTTGACCACACATAAGGCAAACGCCCTACATGCTGTACTACTACTCCAGTCCCTCACAGATCCCTTAATGGGAGTTTATGTGTGTGCTGAGTTGTGTTAAGTTGAACTACTTGCTGGGAAGTCAGATCATCTCTCTGACTCCTCCCTCCGAATATATTGGAAGTCTCCCAGATGGGATGGGAAGATGCTGAAGAGCCTAGAGCAAGGATTAACACCACGAGTTATTCTTTGTAAAGAGGCTTTCTACCGGCTTTGTGGGTGATAAACCACGGAGGCACCCTAACAAACCAGGTACCCATAAGAGTAGATGGCAGTGAGTGGAGGCATCAGGGTGGGCTGGAAATGAGGAAGGTGGTGCCAAGCCAGAACATAGGAGACCAGGGCTGGAGCAATAGCACAGCAAAAAGGGCATTTGCCTTGCACGCAGCCGAACCAGGTTCGAGTCCCAGCATTCCATATAGTCCCCTGAGCACTGCCAGGAGTAATTCCTGAGTGCAGAGTCAGGGGTAACCTCTGAGCATGGCCAGGTGTGGCCACACTAAAAAAAAAGCAGGATAGGGAAGACCAGTTGTGGAAGAAAGACTGGAGGCAACCTGCTAGTCGGAGTGAGAGTGGAATCAATCTGCAATAGCAGAAGAAGCCATCAAAGATGTCAGAAGAAGCACCTCGTCATTCTCACTGGGGTTCTAAGCCCCATCCCAAAGCGTTTTCTCTCCATGCCTGAGGACTGTGCACACCATTACCAGGAGCAGGAGAGGAGGAAGAGAGAGAATGTTCAGTATGCTTCATTTATCTTATCTGCACCCTGAATTCTGCTCAGTGACCTAATGGGCATAAATTCTAGTTCCAAAAAAAAAAAAGTTGCTCCTTAAGCAACTAGCTACCAATGCCTGATATGGTAAAGTCTTAGGTTCTGTACTGGGGGAAACAAAAATGCATGGTCCCTTACCTCCTGGATCGTATAGTCCATCTAAGGAAATCTGACTTCCCCTGCTAAATAAAACTTGAGCTATCAATAATTAGGGCCATAGGAATGTTTCTCAGGGAAGGCTGAAGTTGGAGAGACTTGCAGGGCTTGGGTCTGGGTAGTACAGACAGAGGCACAGAGGTAGGAGAAAGCAGAAAACAAGGAGGAGCTGGTTTTGAGCATAGCACAGCGGGTAGGGCGTTCGCCTTACAAGCAGCCAACATGGCCGACCTGAGTTCGATTCCTCCGCCCCTCTCGGAGAGCCCGGCAAGCTAGCGAGAGTATTCGATATGCCAGACACAGTAACAACAAAGTCTCCAAAGGAGACGTTACTGGGCCCGCTCGAGCAAATCTCGATTGGTGGGGCCGGGGGTGGGGGGGGGGATAAGGGGTAGAGGACTCTGCTTCACAGCACTAAGGGAAACTGCTGCTCTGAGTAGTGCCCTTGTTCCTGGGTTTGAGGAAAAGGGCCTATGGTAGCCCCTCATGGTTTATCTTCCCCTTTCTGTTTACATTATTTCCCTCCTAAAAGTGTTCCTTGAACTTTCTGGAAACTGCTCTTGGGGTCTTTCCCTCTTTTGCTTGTCCTACTCTGCTTCTTCAGGGGTTCTGCTTTCCAGGTTTGTGGATTGGAATGTTTGAGGCTCAGCCTTCTTGCAACTCTCTCTCTCTCTCTCTCTCTCTCTCTCTCTGTATGTGTGTGTCTCTCTCTGCCTGTCTCTCTCTGTCTGGTCTGTCTTTCTGTCTGTCTGTCTCTGTCTCTATCTCTGACTCTCTCTCCCTCTCCCCCGCTGCCCTCTGCATTTTGCACTCACTGCAGTCGACCCAGGCAGAGTGGAGAAAGACCCTCCCAGCACCAGCTCTAAAACTCTGCCAGTGTGGTTTTACAGGGAAGAGGAAAAGCAACAACCAGCACACCAAACTCTCAGGTGTCAAGTACAAACAAATCATTTAGCCCCTCTGAGGTTGGCCCCAAACAAGCTACTGGTTTGTGAAGCCCCAGGATAATCTGTCTGATGTCAGCCCAGCGTTTAGTTACTTAAAACATTCTTGCACTTCATGTTGGCGGGCGCAGCAGTGTGGAAGCACATCCCTCTCGCTCAGTGCCCTTATTGGCCTCCGATGATTTCTCTCCGCCCCAGGTGGCTGGAATCCAAGACATGATTCTGAGAAGCTCTTTCTCCTGCCTAGTAGGGGAGTTTTTCTTTCTTTCTTCCCTGGAATATGGCATGGGTCAGAGTGACGCCCTGATATTGAGCAAGTTAACTCCTCCCATCCGGGGCCAAGTCTGGGTGAGGGTCTGTGATCTGGTTCCACAATGCTTTGGGAGAATCCCATGGGTGTCTTTCATCATTCTTCTGATTTCTAAGAATTTAAAAGAGCAACAGATCGATTTTCCTAGGCCTCTTGGAGAATGGTTTGCTCTTAGTTGACCTTGGGGGAACCCCTGGAGGGATGGAGGACAGAGATGTGTGGGATTCACAGGACCAGGTGTCATGGGCTAACTGCTGTCCTCAAATAGGAGAAACCAGAAGGCAGAAGGCAGCTTTACTAAATGGTAGTGGGGTATGATCAGAAATTTCTGACTTCTCATAGAGTTGGGAAACCTCGAAGAGAGGACAGTTGGCTCTTGGTCTGCTTGCTCAGGAATCTCAGTGGTCTGTCTCTGTTGTTGGTTCCATCACTTCTCCTCCTCACTTTAGGTTGAGCCCCCATTGCCACTGCCACTTCTGAATGACTGCAGGGTGTGCTGGGGCCACACACAGTGATGCTCTGACCTTTCTCCTGGATCTGTGCTCAGGGATCAGTCCTGGGGGTAGGGGCAGGAGTGGCTCAAGAGACCATACACAGTGCTGGGCATTGAGCTGGGGTTGACCTTATGCAAATAAGGACCTAATGGCATGTACTATCTCTCTCTTCTGTTTCTTCTAATTACCCTGTGCTGTCACTCTGAGAGGGAGAGTAGTGGTGTCTCTTTTAAACTCAAAATAGCACTTATGGTGAATACTTATTGTCCTGAAATCAGTGATTTGTATGTGATTTCATGAATTATTAAAATTTTCAGATCCCCACTTCCATTTTGCATGCATGGATTTTTCTATATGTCTCCCTCAAATCACCTATGAAAGCATCTCTATTTTTTTTTCTAGTGTGCTAATCTGTTTCTCCCAATCCTATGTATGCTCCAGAGGGATAAAACTTTTTGTCTCTTTGCTTCACTGTTCTACTACTGGATGATTCCAATCATTCATTTCTTACCAGCACTGTGTTCAGAGTCACATCAATGTGTCCTAGGTACACAAATATATATCCTATAGCCTGGGTGCATCATAGGATACACTATCCAGGTTGGTATAATGCACTCCGTGATGTTTGCACGATAAGAAAAATCTCTCAGTTCTGATTTCTCAGAACAGATCTTCATTGTTAAGTGATGGCGGATTGTCCAGGCTCATGAATAATTCTATGTGGAGTGACTACCTAATGTCTCTAAGCTTAAATGACTATGAATAGGAACACCAAGCTTGGAATCACTCTTTTGATTCCCAACCCTTTCCTTCACATTGTTTATTGATTAGTACTTCCACTTCCGGCTGGAGCGATAGCATAGCGGGTAGGGTGTTTGCCTTGCATGAGGCCGACCCGGGTTCAATTCCTCCATCTCTCTCGGAGAACCTGGCAAGCTACCGAGAGTATCCCGCTCTCATGGCAGAGCCTGGCAAGCTACCTGTGGCATATTTGATATGCCCAAAACAGTAACAAGTCTCACCGTGGAGACGTTACTGGTGCCCACTCTAGTAAATTGATGAACAATGGGAGGACAGTGCTACAGTGCTAATTCCACTTCTGCCCCTGTCTCATGTACCTTTCACCCCCTTCCAAAAATTAAATAGCCTGGTAATAACTATAGGCACCACTGGGTGACCATCTGACAGCTCTCCTCACCCAACTAGGCTTCCTGATCTTGGTCCTTTACTGATTTCCTTTGAAATGGACATATTTCTAGTTCTTTTATCTAAACAGAGACCAAAAACAAACAAACAAAAACCAAAAAAACTCAGGTCATCTTAAGAGTTTCCACTTTTTCTAAATGAAAATTAGGACTCCAGTAGTAGCATACTGCTTATTGGAGCTATTCACAGCTCCCTCTTCTCTGCACCTGACTCATGGATAAATGGATGAAACAGACAGTGAAAGTCTTAGGGGTCCATCCAGGAGTTGTTCTAACATTCAACATTGTTTTCTGTCTATGAAACCATGCTCATTTCTAATATATGTTCATCTAGAGAAGCAGGAAAATGTTATCAGGAATAGGGAGGAAACAATTTCCAGAAATCCCATCAATGATTTATTAGAGAGTAGTCCTTCCATATTTATCTCTGGGGGATAAATTTTGCCAACCCCAGCAGATGATTGAAACCTAAGATAACATACCGTGTTTTTTTTTCTATCTGTGTATACCTACCGCAAGGCTTACTTCATAAACCCAGTAAGTTGTAAAACAATAAGAGATGGACAACAATAGCTGATGATAGAAGTAGAGCTGTATACTGCAGTGAAAGTGATGTGGAATGAGGTTTCCCTCAAAATACCCTATTGTTTTTGATTTTCATTTTGGCTCAGACCCTGTGGTGCTCAGGGTCCCTGCTCTGTGCTCAGAGGATCATGTAGTACCAGGTATCAAATCCAGGTTTATTGGGACCAAGTCCTTCTTGCATGTGTTCTGCCCTTGAACTGTCTCTCTGGGCTCTCAGAACAACTTATTGCAAGTACCATTTGCAGACCACACTTGGTCTCAGGAAAGGCTGAGAGAGAACCCGTGGAGAAAAAGGGGATTCCTTACAACTCTTATAACTCCTTTGAATTTTTTTCTCTGTGTGGTGACAGTTTTGTTTCTCTGTTTTTGTTTTCTTTCCCTTTCCTTCTTTCCTTTTTCTTTTCTTTCTTCCTTTATTTTTTTTTTAACGAGGAGGCCAAACTGGCGATGCAAGATAGTTTTGATTGAAATTTAATTAGAAAGACATGAGGCAGAGAAAGAGAGAAGTACGTGTTTGAGAGAGAACACAGGCTTCTCCTGAGTGGGAAACAAGCAAACAGAGAAACATGGAGATGAGAAAATGAGACATGTGTTCAAGGGAGAATGTGGGCTTGAAAAGTGAGCCTGTCTCTCTCGTTTGAATCAGGGCTTCTTCCTGCTCTAGAAGAAATCTTTCACTGGCGATTCCCCTGAAATTCTGCATCGCCAATATTGCATAGCTCAGTACTCTGTGCTTCAGGGGACACACCTGCCCAGTATCCTATCACCTGCCACTTCTTTTCATGCTGTGGCTCCTTTGCCTCGTCCCACCTGTTTTAGACTGCAGTTGACATTCCTTTTCACACCCAGTTTTTCTGATTCTTTTTTTGTAGCCTGGATTTCTAAACATTACCTCTCTGGCTAGAGTGATAGCATAGCGGGTGGGCCATTTGCCTTGCACGTGGCCAACCTGGGTTTGATTCCTTCGTCTCTTTCAGAGAGCCTGACAAGCTACTGAGAATATCCCGCCCACATTCCAGAGTCTGGCAAGCTTCCTGTGGCGTATTTGATATGCCAAAAACAGTAACAACAAGTCTCACAATGGAGACGTTACTGGTGCCCGCTCGAGCAAATTGATGAACAACGGGAGGACAGTGCTATAGTGCTACCTCTCTGAGCTTAAAGACATTGGCATTTGGGCTGGAGCAATAGCACAGTGGGTAGGGCATTTGCCTTGCACGCGGCCGACCCGGGTTCGATTCCCAGCATCCTATATGGTCCCCTGAGCACCGCCAGGAGTAATTCCTGAGTGCAGAGCCAGGAGTAACCCCTGTGCATCACTGGGTGTGACCCAAAGAGGAAAAAAAGAGACATTGGCGTCTCTGAGAAAGGAAGTGCTTCTCAGAGCTGATGGAGATGCTTAGGCAACAAAAAGATCCCAATGGCCACCCCCAAGGACCTGCCCTGTGGATGATGAAAGAGACTCATCTCTCCCACTAGATTGGTCTTCCACGCATCCCATGATCCGGTTTTTTAATCCCCCTCTTCATATCACCCCTCCCACTTGCCTGTCAGCTCATGCTCCTCTCCCCTGATGTCACTGAAAAGAACTGGGGTTTAGGAGCGGGCTCTACTCCTTGTACCCCTTGGTGGTAGGAATCCTATGGGAACGCTTCCCCTAACCTCAGGGTCTTCTCCGTCTGTCTGTGTCACTCAGGGCCTAACGCTAATTATCCACAACATTAAAAGGCTGACCCGTTTGTTGACATGTCCCAGAGCACAAGCTACAGCATCATGCACACGGTGGTATCTCTTCCTCAGCATCCTGTTCCGTGCAGTGGGAATCTTCACCTACCTACCTCGTGTAATTGCGTGAGGATGGAATAAGGGCTGACTTGTCAGTTGCTGGAGAGAGCGCAAGGAGCACAGGAAGCATTTAATAAGTGGCAGCCGCCTCTCAGCTACATGTTAGAAAGGCTCAATGGATACCAGATGAGGATCGTGTCAATTTCCGTGTTTTGACTTCCCTAGTCTGTGGCAAATGCAGGCAGCACAGTGACACACCCTCCCCCCCCCCCCCCCCCCGCCACCCCTCTCCATGCCAGCCCACTCCCTTTGGTCTGCCTTTTCCTGTCCTCTTCTATGCTTCTCTTCGGCTTCCCCATCTGCTCACATGTGTGTGCATCTCTTTCCTACCCTCTGGGACTCTCTCCCGCCTTATCAATTTATTTATTCCATTCCGGAAGACCACAGTCTGGCCAGCAGCTTTCCCCGGCAGCTCTAACTGTGCACTGCACCATAAAACTGTTGTCTCTGGGCCGTAGAAATCTCTTTGATCTCCACCAAGCTGGATTTGGTCCCCTAAGCAGATGTGTCTGATCCTTGGAGAATTTCTTCCTCCCGTTTGCCTAGCCTCATGCCCCTCAGTGTTCTCGCTTGGATGGTTGTTTTCCCTATCTGCTCACTGGCCCTAGATAGGAACCCTCTGTCCAGTGGCTCCCAATAGGACCTGGCCACCATTACTCTCTGGAGTGCCCACCTCGGACAAGAGACTAAAGGGTGGGACACACAGCAGTCTGAGATTCTAACAGGTGTTCCAGGATCTTTTTTTTTTTTCTTTAATCTACCATGTACATGGGGCTGGTGCGATAGCACAGCGGCAGGGCATTTGCCTTGCGCACAGCCAGCCTGGCCGAGCCGGGTTCGATTCCTCCGCCCCTCTCCGAGAGCCCGGAAAGCTACTGAGAGTATCTCGCCCTCACGGCAGAGCCTGGCAAGTTACCCATGACGTGTTTGATATGCCAAACACAGTAACAGCAAGTCTCAAAAAAATGGAGACATTACTGGGCTCGCTCGAGCAAATCGATGAACAACGGGAAGACAGTGTGATAGTGTGACCATGTACATGATGGTGCAGGTTGTGCTCTGAGACATGTCAACAAAGGGTCAGCCTTTCAATGTTGTGGATGATTAGCTTAAGGCTCTGAGTGACACAGATAGTTAGAGAAGACTTTGAAGCATTCCCGTAGGAGTTCTACCACCAAATTGTACAATGGGAATGCTTTCAAGTATGAAGGAGTTATCAGTCATTTTGCCTTTCTGGAGCCAGAGGGCAGAAGTCAAGATGGTACCCACAAGGGCCAGAGAGATAGCACAGTAGGTAGACCATTTGCCTTGCACACAGCCAACCCAGATTTGCACACAGCCAACCCAAGTCTGTCAGGAGTTATTCCTGAATACAGAGCCCTGAGCATAGCCAGATGTGCCCTCCCCCTCAGAAAAAAACCTCCCCAGACCCCAAGATTGCACCCCCATTCCAGGTAAAGAAGCTCGAAAGGCCTTTCTTTTAGCTTTGAGTGAGCCCTGGCTCAGAGATACACCCTTCCATCCTCCTTCTTCACACAGGGATTCTTCCTCTGTGCATCCACATTGTCTTCCTTCTGCATGTTTGTCTGTGTTCAGATTCCCTTTTTGGCTCGTAACAAGTAAGTTCCCCCTCTGAGGTACTGAGGGTTAGAACTTCAACTTGCATTTTTTTGAGGGCATGTAAGTGTATGTGGGTGGGGGGTGGTTTACAAATTAACTGAAAGCAGGAAGGAAGGGCACTGATTGAGATTCAGTAATTGTTGTGCAGTATCTGCCAGTGTCTACCAACAAAGAGCAGCTGAGCTCCTGAGGGCTCCGTGAACAGGGTTAAACCATTGAGGGGTGTGTATGTCTGTCTCAGTTATGGGGATAGCCAAGGAGGAGGGTGACCTGATCTTCTTGACCAAGGGCATGGAAGATTCTGCAAGCCAAGAGCAGAAAGCTTCAGGGAAGGGTCAGCTGGTGAAAAATAGAGGGGCAGGAATGGAGGGCCAGGGAGCAGAGGATGAGGTCATGAAATGGGTTTGGCGGTGGACATAGAGTGAGCAGACCATAGGATTGGTGGAGTTGTTCTTTTCGCAGCCCTGCAGGTAGGCCACTGACTGATGGCCCTGACTTTTTGCAGACCTCAGTTTCCCTCATGGGTGAGTCTGAGAAGTGATGAGCTTTCTTTAGAGTGACTTTCTAGTCAGAACAGAATTCTTCCAGGGCTGGAGTGATAGTACAGCAAGGAGGGCATTTGCCTTGCGCACGGCCTACCCAGGTTCAATTCCCACCATCCTATACGGTTGCCTGAGCACCATTAGGAGTAATTCCTGAGTGCAGAGCCACAACTAATCCCTGAGCATTACCAAGTGTGACCAAAAATGCAAACAAACAAACAAACAGAAGCTCCAGAATTCTTCCTTAACATTTAATGGGTGGAACCAATGGGAACACTTGCCTTCTGCCCTGCTTGCAGAGAGTACAGCAGCCCCCTACCTCCATCCCCCACCACTGACCCCCGTGGAAATATCTTACCAGCAGGCTTACCTGCCGGCATCTGGTGTCCCGACTACTCACAGGTTTCACCTCCAGACTCCCGTCTCTGCCCACATGTTAGCTCGCTACTCCTTTTCATGATTCTCATTATTCTCTGACAGCGGCACACATCTGTCTTCAATCGCTGTCAGCCCGGGGAGGTGAGACCAGGCTTCTAGAACCCAGTTCCTGGCTGCCTGTGCTGACCACCATGCACTAGCCCAGGTGTGGAGGAGTGTGTGTGAGTGAGTGTGTGTGTGTGTGTGTGTGTGTGTATGTGTATGGCATTGGGGAGGGGATATGCTCCAGCCTTGACTTCAAAAAGTAGTGTATCCACATGGGTTAAATGAGCCTGTGATCAACCCTCCTTTGGTCTTTCATCTGCATCACACCAATCATGCATAAGTGTCCCATGCACACACAAACTTTATTGTACTCAACGGTGCCCTAGGAATACCATTCATCCCTGCTAGTCTGCCTGTCCCCTGGGTATTGTGAGATCCAAGTCTGCACTGTGATTATATGAGTGACAGTGGACAGGAAGAGAGATGAGCCTGAGAAGTAGATGTCTTATTTACTCAGCCAGGAAACCAATGGGAAACAGGACTGTTGACCCAAGGATACAGTTTGGAAAAAATCTGACGCTTCACATGGTCATGGTCATGGTCCTCCCGTTATTCATCAATTTGCTCGAGTGGGCCCAGTAACGACTCCATCATGAGACTCGTTGTTACTGTGTTTGGCATATCGAATACGTCACGGGGAGCTTGCCAGGCTTTGCCGTGCGGGTGAGATACTCTCGGTAGCTTGCCAGGCTCTCCGAGAGGGGCGGAGGAATCGAACTCGGGTCGGCCATGTTGGCCGCTTGCAAGACGAACGCCCTACCGCTGTGCTATTTACTAAAGTCTCTTTAAGATTGATTGATGCAGAGGTGAAGGAGAAGCAGGGAGAAGAGGCAGGAATGAAGTCCAGTCATTAGCACATAGATTCTCAGACTTTCTGGCAGGCTAAAGTGAATACTGATCCAGCACAAACTGATGACTGTTGATGATAGAGGGCAGGGGTGCAGGAAGTGAGTAAATAGGGGATACTTCTATTGCACGACTATCAATGACAACTTTCTATTTTTTTTTTCTTTTTGGGTCACACCCAGCGATGCACAGGGGCTACTCCTGACTCTGCACTCATAAATTACTCCTGGTGGTGCTTGGGGGAATCCTATGGGATGCTGGGAATCGAACCGGGTCAGCCGCTTGCAAGGCAAATGCTCTACCCATTGTGCTATCGCTCCAGCCCCTCAGTGACATCTTTCACATGTCTTAGACATCACAGTTAGGGGCTGTGCTGTAGGGCTCCCAGGCATGGTGGTCAGTGTGCAGGGATGACTCCGAGGATGCAGAAGGCTTTGCTAGTGGGAGGTGATCAGATGTGCCAGTCACATTATGTTGTCGTGACAACCAGGAACATCTCCACCCATTTCCAAATGCCCATTACCAGCCTCAGCACAGCCCTTTGGGAGATAAGCACAGACTAGATGAGTAAAAATCCTATGAAGGACACTCTACATCTGGGACTTGGCAACAGGCTTCAGCTTTCTTTTCCCACTCTTGAAATGGACGCAGTCTTGCATACCTTGACCTACGGTGCCACGTAGCACCTCACCAAGGTTTATAATCCAGGCCTCTGCTCTTTGAAACAGTGACACAGAACTACTTTCCATAGAGAACACAGGGGGCGGGAATGTGTGTGTGTGTTGAGGGGAGGGCATGGCGTCAGGGTGGTCCAGATTTGTTTCTGTCCCAGAGGTTGTGGCCTCTGGGAGTCCACAGTCACCTTCACGTCTCCTACAGCGGCGACTCAGCTGGGAGCTCTGGCATCAGTCAGTGAGGTGCCTGGACGCCGGAGGGAGGAGCTGGGTAGGGCTCCCTCTCAGCAGCTCAGCACAGATGGGATGATGAGGACCAGATTCCTTTTCTGAGTGATGATGTTTGCCAAGATTTTTACCAGGCTTCCTGGAAGAGACAGGGAACAGAGCTCACCAGCCCTCTGGAGTCACGTGATCAGGTCTCCGCTCGCTGGTCTTGAATGACTGCTCTGTGAGTAACATGGGGGCTCCCAGTTCTGGGGGTGCAGGGATGCAGGGTGACAGGTAGCTGTGGGAGGAAGGATGGAAGCACCTTCCCATCCCACACACAGACAGTGCTCCCCCAGGTTTGCTCCTTTAGTCTGGAGAAACTGGTCAGTTGGCCAATGTTGCTGCCTGGGTATGGAGTTGGGAACACAGAAGATACATTTAGGAAGTTATTTGATCACCAGAGAGAGCAGGAGTTGCAGCACAGTCTTGAACGCCCTCAACAGCAATTTCTGGGGGTTCTAAGACACCAGAAATCCCTCGTATGTGGCTTTTCATCTGGGGGTGCTGCCTCTCAGTGCTGACCTTAACCCTTTCCTCCTTCACCAACAGGTTTCTTTATTAGAGACCCCCATCGTGTAGTGGCTTAGCGAGCAAGCCCCCTGCCATCTGCTTCCAATACCAGTGTAACCCCAGAGTTTGTAGCTACCACATCACTGAATTCAGTGATGAGAACCAACCTCACTTGGCGAGAACTTCGAGGCCTATTGCTATGTTTTTTGTTTGTTTTTCATGAAATTCACTCTTCCCTTGGTCCATCCCGTGTTCATGCATGGGCTATGAGAGTTTTTGACTCTTTCTCAACCTCTGCCCTGGACTCTCCTCTGACCATGGCAGTACCAAGCATTCCAGCTTTTCTTCTCTCTGGTAGCGATTCTCAAACATTCTAGAATGTCCTTTAAACACAGACTTCCTAATTCCTGTTCTCCTATAGATTCTCTTCCCGAAAGTCTGATGGGTTCCAAAAGACTGAACCTGAGCTCCCTCTGGGCCTCAAAGCAGTGCTTCCTTCATGAACTGTTCTCCGCCATGCCCTGCTTGAGTAATGAAAGCACCTTCTCTTTGTCGCTCAGGTCAGGAGCCAGATTGCCTTCAAATGCCCCTCTCGTACTCCCCATCAATGCTAAGTCCTCATAAGTTTCACCCCCAAAACATAAGATCTTTTTACTTTCCCCACGTTTGGTCAAACTAGCTGGGTTTTTAGAACGAATTCCTGATGCTTCTGGGTCCTTACCAGAATTCTCTAGACTGGGTGTGATCCCTCTCCTCTTTATTCGCTCTCTCCCCTCTCCTCATCTCTCTTTCTTCCCCTCCTCACCCCTTTCTATTCCACCTCATCTCTCCTTCATTTGCATGTTGTTGCTGTTCCACAAAGTATACAACACACCCTGTTTCTTGTCTCTGCCTCTCCATTCCTGGACGTTTGCCTCAACTTTCCAGAACCATCTGTCTGTCCCCTTGTTGCCTGACTCTTATGACCCTTCGGGTGTCATCTTGAGCATGACCTGCTTTGGAAGGTTGTATCTTTGCCACGTCTCATCCCATAGTTTCCTGTCAACAGCTTCCAGAACACCCTGCTCTTTCCTTGACACCCCATTCCTCATTCAACACCTCCTCCAACACCTTGCTTACTTGATAATAGGAACTCAAAGGCAGGAACTCCTGTTGTTTTCATGGCGCTGTTGCCACCCAGTTTTCTAAGGAAGAATCGGCAAAGAAGTGCGGATGAACGAAGACGTGAATGAGAGGTGTTGGTCTAGCAGAGACTTGGAGTGGGATCAAAGAGGCAGGCTGGGATTAAGGCAGAAACTTCCTCGGGGTGGCATTACGAATTCCCAGAACAGGTGACTAACCCTCAGTCACTTTGGCAAACACTGCCTCCCTGCCTCCCAGCCCAGGTGGAAGAGTTGAGGGAGATTTTAATCCTTTCCTGCCAGAAGCTGATTCCTTTTGGATGGTCTCTTAAGACGAGCCCTGAATGATCTTGGCAGGCGCTGAGCTGGCCCTTCTTGTGACCAGCGAGATAGAAGAGGGAGGTGGACAAGCTCAGGTGTATGCTCACCCATACCTGTAGACTCAGCCCTCCGGCTCACACTCAAGAATGGGCCCCAACCTCTGCTCTGTTTACCAGCTAAGCTCTCTGTTCTGCTCTGGCTCTTGGCACGCCATGGGAAATCCCATTCGCCTCCCATGTGGATGCTGAGGCTCTGACCTCAGAGCGAAGTTGGTAGCTCCGCTGATTGCCCCTGCTTCCTCACTGTCTCTCCTGGGAGCACCCTTCTGTGCTCTCCTTCCTCCCCCAATTGGCTCTTCCCCAAATTGGCATTCCCCTTTGGTGCCTAGAGTTTGTCGGCACTTGGGCCACATCTGGCAGTCTTCAGGGCTTACCCCTGACTCTGTGCTCCTGGATTACTCCGGGCAGTGCTTGGGGGACCATATGCAAGACCAGGGATCAAACTTGGGGTGTCCCTGTGCAGGACGAGTGTTCAACCTCCTTGATTATCTCCCTTGTCTCGTTTCCTTCTTTTAATTCTCAAATGAAGTGATGAATTTGGAGGATGAAGACTCACCCACCTCCTTCTGCCTCAATTCCCCACATTGGTTCCGGTTCCTTCAAGCTCCTCAGAGGTGGCCAGATAGAAAAAAGAGCCCTGAGGGAGGTCCACAACATGCCCCTGCCCCAGGGCCCCTCAATGAAGGACCAGCCTGCCTTCACTCTCAAAGATGTCCCTGCCATTCCCTAGCTAGAGTGCCACCCAGTCCCAGGCTCTTTGTCCTGACACCCCAGCAAGAGGCTATTTTCTGGAGAACTTGTCAGTGATCCCACCCTCTGTTTGGTCTGTGTTTTTGTTTTCTAATTATCTTCAGGTTGAAATAGCAGTCTTGGAGCTGTGCCTGGCTGTGAAATTGCATTTCCATTTCTTGACACCTGCAGTTGTAATGTGAGCAAGGACAGACCCCCACTCTCTGCTCCCCCAGACCTGGTTGATCAAGTGGTTTGACTGGGGGTTTTCCCGAAGGGATTTTGGTTGTGGAACAGATTTTATCTGTGGGGTGGGCCTTTGAGGGGGCCCCCCTGGCCTCAGCTGCGTGGTCTTTGGAGTCTCTGGCATCATAAGTCTTTTCCTCTGCAGGCCTGCAAGCTCTGTTGAGCCGCTTGGTTCGAGTAAAACCGCCAATGATGGGGTGGGAGTGAAGAATTTGCTTAGTCTTTCCAGATGCTGATTCCAATTTGCAAATTGTCCTAACAGGTCAGCTTCTCATTCTACTTTTTCCCTGTTTCCTGATCCCACCTGTCAACACCTCTTGGGACCCTCTCTTACTCTTTTGTTCTTTTATCAACACAAGAATGAAAACCCAAGGGATTTCCCCATGTTCCATGTTCGCTATACTTCCGCTGGACCCAGGTTGGATCTACAACAGAGTCCCATTTAGTGATCTTTTCCTTCTATGTCCTGGGGCACGTCCCCCGGGACAGCAAAAAAAGAGATGAGGGTCAATACCAGAACCTTTGCTCCAGATTAAATGCCATTCTTCCTTCTTTCTACAAGAAACTGGATCAGAACCAGAAACCTTGTAGAAGTATATTTCTTTGCCTCAAAATGAGGCTCCCGAGAGCATTTGATTCCTTGGCAGAGGGCTATAAGTTTAATTAATTTTTCCCCTTTTCCTTTGAACCACTGGCAGAACACGCACATATATGCACATTCATGCACAATTGGGTGTGTAAGAATTTTAATGGCAGGTGGTGTTAGCAGTTCTCTCTCGCCTGATGCAGTCCAGGATTTTTCCATCTGGACATTTAGTGGGACCTCGGAATATTGACTTTCTAACCACTTGGATTTGGGTGGAGTGAGCAGAATGGGAACGGGGGAGAAAGTTCAAGGGGGAAATATGTTTCTATATAAATCACACGTGAAGGGAGTTTTGAAGTCGTTATTGCTTCAGGATGTGTGAACTGTAATTATTTTTTAAGGTCTTGATTTGCCCAATGAGCTTTTCCCAGGGTTACTGCTCCAAGGATGACGTCTTTGCTCTTAGGGAGCCCGACCTGGTCTGATAGGAGTTTAATCACTTGAAAGGGGGCTCGGGTAGGATCAGGTTTCTCCAGATTCTCAGCTGTGGTCAGCCGGCCTGCAGCACCCTGTCCAGATGACACCGATGATTAAGACAATGGAGTTAAAATGAAGAAGAGACGCTCTCTCGCTCCCTTTTTGAAAATTTATTTTCTAAATGGTTGGCTGCATAAGGTCATAAATCATTTGTTGGCTGAATAGTCATAAACTTGCCTCTGGCTCTTCTTGACTCTTTGCTTGCAGTTAACAGCACTGTTTTGCCTAGACTCTGGATGTGATTTGCGGACTCCCAAGCTTAGTGCTCCCTCCACCTCCTCACACCCTCCACCATACCAAACTGCAATCCCTATGTTCCATCTGTGGCCATCCTGCATCAGTAACGGTCATTCAGGAAGAGTTGTCAAAGATCAAATCCAACATGCCCTCTGTTTTTTGACAATATTTTTCATCCCCAGAGGACTGTAACGAGGAAGGTCAAATTGGGAGGGTCTACAAGAAAGAAAGAAAAAAAAGCAATCCAAGGGGCAGTCTGTGTTAGTAAGTCATGCCAATCCAAGATTTACTTCTTGGGCTAACTCCTTCCTTAAAGAAAACTGTGGAGGACTTGGGAAAACAAAGTCAAGAGAATACTGAAAAACCTGTATTTATTTATTTAATTTTTAAAAAATGTTTATAAGGAAGTTCACATTATTTGATTGCATTTAATATTCAAACACCAATCCCACCACCATGTTTTGGATGTTTCCATCCCAAACCCCAATCCCTATCTTAAAGCAGAACCGAAATAATATCTTTTGCATTGTTTGTTATGAAAAACCGCTGAAAATGCTACAAAACAGTATTCATAGAGGAAAGAGTGTGAGGATTGTTCTCTTTTGGTAGGGGCCATTAAAACCTTCTATAAGATATCACTAACATGTTGTTAAAGGTTGAGCCTTGTGAACTTTTGTTTCATACATATACATATATATATGACCTCTGAGTACTGCGAATGTGATCCAATCTCCAACCCCTCCAGACGAAGATTGACATGATTCTGCCAAGCACATGCCTGGCACCTTGTCAGCACTTCACAAATTATAGGAAATTGTGAATTTGAAGCAGCACTGAAGCGCCCCCTGCCACCCTGTGTACAACAGGGTACAACAGTGAGATAGCATTTCCTTCCCCCCTGCTGCTGCTTTTAGTGTCCTCAAGAGGCAGCTGGGCTGCAGCTGGGTCCTCTCCACCCACCTCACTTCAGCTTCACTCTTCTTAAGACCCATCCAATCACTCTTTCACCAGCTCCATGGTTGGCCAGGATGGGTAGTGTTGATGCCCCCATGTCAGGATCTGACCTGCTGTGTGTGTCGCCACATGCCCTGCCGGACCTACCTGCCTTTCTGGCTCTCCAAAGCACCTGCCCTGTGGCTTAGGAAAGCCCTGGAGGCAATTCTTGTGGAGAGATTTGCATAGTGACCCCTTGTGGGATGTTGTCACCTGGAGGGGACTGGACAGACCTTCCCTCATGAATGAGTTCATCTCATTCCAAAGGCAAAAGCCTGGAGAGGGCTGTGGAAGGTATCTCTGGGGAGACCTCCAGGATAGTATCAGCCTGGTCGTTGATCTGTCTCCATTCTGAAAGAGCATTGTTTTCAGAGCCTCAGCATTCCCTGAGCAAGATATTCTGCTGGAGGAAGATGCAGGAGAGAGAATAATAGTTAGAGTGAGTGTCTAGCATGAGTCTTGCTCATGTTCTATTCTGGCATTACATGGTCCCCAGAGCATTGCCCAGTGCAGTCCTGGAAGTCTCCAGAACCTTCAGGGAATCCTGCATACCTCTGGCACCATAGGGCCTGAGTGGCATCCTCCATCCCTTGAAACTGCCAACTCACTTGTCCAAGAATTGCCAGTGAGTCCCCAGGGCTCCTGAAAACTGCATAGGAGGAGGGCAAGAAAAAATATATTTAGTAGGAATAGTCTTTTCTCTTTTTTGAGGGGTGGGGCACACCTTGGGTGCTCAGGAGATACTCCTGGCTCGGCACCCAGGAATCATTCCTTCCAGGGCTCTGGGGACCATAATGGTTGTTGGAGATTAACCTCCAGCTGACCACATGCAAGGCTAGCACCCTATCCACTGTATGATCTCTCCATTTCCAATCCATTTCTTTTCTCTTCTTTCCTTTTCTTTTTCCCTTTTATTTCCTTTCCTTTCCTTCTCTTTTCTTTTCTTCTCTCTCTTCTTTTTGGTATTGGGGCCACACCCAGCAATGTTCAGGGATTACTTTTAGCTCTGCACTTGGTAACTACTCCTCAGTCACTTGGTGCTTGAGGGATCATATGGGATGCCAGAGATAAAAGCTTGAGGGATCATATGGGATGCCAGAGATAAAACCAGAGTGGTCCATGTACAAAGCAAGTGCCCTACCCACTGTACTATCACTTTGGCCCCCAATTCTTTCCTTTTCTAAAATACATTTATCCATCCCAAGACATCAGTGATTTCCAAATGCCTCAAGTGGACAGATGTCTATAATGAAGTGCCTTTTGTTTTGTGCTTATTTATAAAATGGTTGTGGTGAGTTGCACTTCCTAGTTTACTGATCCTCAGACAGGTGAGCTGCATGGATGACATCCATGTGACTTCAAATTTTCCATGGTCTTTGCCTTGTATTTTCTTTTATACACTCAAATTTAGAACCTCCATGCCCTAGCGTTAATTGATGGCATTTTGTCCTTTCTTCTGGAACAGAAGGGATAATAAGTGAAAAATTGTATCAGATCAAGATTCAATTTCATTAATTTGTTAGCCACTTGAGTCTACACAAGATAATCTAAGAGATACTGAGAGGTGTAAAAACATGCTCCCTACACTTTGCTTAAAACCAGTCAGGAGAGGTAAAGAAATACACAAAAAGACCAGGCAAACTAGCACAAGTACAAGAGAGATAATCATTGAGCTGAAGAGATAGTAGTGGCATTAGGACACTTGCTTTGCAAGCAGTCTTGAACCCTGGTTCAATCTTTGGAACCACATATGGTCCCCTTAGCACTGCCAGGATTGACCTAAGCACAGATCCAGGAATAGGTTCTGAGCACTGCTATACACATCCTGCACTGCTATATGTGTTCTGATTCCCGTGCTCCCCAAATATCAGAGTACACTGGGAATGTGGAGACAGATCTCCAAAGGCTTCCTGGAAGAGGTGGGAATTGTAGCCGTCATGGAAGTCTTGAGTAGGGCTCTAGATGATAAGCAGGAATGATGGACATGCAGCAGACTGAGGAGTCATCAGAGTGAGTCATGGAGATAAAGAACCCTCATGGAGTGTCCGTTAGGAAAACTTATGCAAGGGGAATGGTTTAAGACAGATCTTTCTTTGCCTGTGGTTGAATTTTAGAGAAGGCTTGTTTGTATGCAGACTGTAAGTGTTGAGGTATGGGGTCTGAAAATGTCCTCATATTGCCCAGCTGGTTTGGTCCTTTTAGACCATGCTGTTGGGCCACTCTCTGACTGGGAGGCCTTGACACTCTGAGCCTCCATTTCTGCCCCTGGTAAAATCAGGAAGTAGTTGAATGAGTTCTGTCTAGATCTGATGCTATGCTTTTGTGAACCTGTTTGAACAGGATGGGAGCATCCATTGTTAACTGCTTTCTTAGTGGATAAAACCTTTTTGAGAGTGGAGTTTCCACCCATTTTCACATGAAAGTGGAATTTCAAGGGTTATTGCTGGATCTAGTCTAAGCTTGTGGTTCTCTGTGTCCTGCTCTGACACAATTGGACAATGCCATTGATCCTGCTTATCTGGAAAATCTTAACAGCATTTCGATGACAGGACCCTCCCCCAAAATTGGGAATTTCAGGCTAGGTCAGGATCCCCTTTCTGCATCAGTTCCTGGGCACACAGTGCGTTGGGATTGTGGATGGCAGAGATTCCTGCCCTTCCTGATACAGGCAGGCAGATCCAGGGACAGATCCCCAAGTCTGAGAGAAAATAGGATCACCAAGGAGGATTTGTTTCAAATGTCAGTTCCTGGGCCCCAGCCCTGAATGGTGTCAATCCACTGAGCTTACTACAGCAGAAGATGTTCAATCATCTCCCCCCAAATCATTGATATGCGGAGTTAAATGTAGGGTGCTCCGATATAAGAACAATTTTGGTTCATCACCACCCAAAAAGGCCGTGTTTGACTGTTCTTGCATTGATTTGAGTTTATCGAGTTTTCTTTGCTGGTGCCCCCCCTCCCCCACCCCTTGCCTTTTGCTTGATATGAACATCTTCTTCCTGGGGGTGAGGATGGAGATGTAAAATATAAGCTAGAGAGAAATATAAGCTTCATTTTTTTTGAAGACTGATGCTGGTCTGCAAAAAAAAATGAAAGCTTGGGCAACGCTGAGCTAGAAAATGGTAAGATTTCTGCTTCTGAGCCGGTTTATGACTTTGAGTTCATTAGTGGAGGTAGTCATAGACCTGGGAAATAATGCCATCTCATCCTCTTCCCGTTGTCTTTCACATTTATGGACAGCTCACAGTTTATCCATGGAGGCTGCATGTAACTCTGTAATAGTTGCACCTGTGGAGACAGAAGCTCAAAGAGAGATGACTAGATCTTGTTGAGACTCACAGAAGTAGCGAGTTTGAGGAGCAGGCAGCCCAGCTCAATTCCTGCTCTGTGTTCAGGACTGGTCCTGCTCCATGCTGTAAAGGATACAAGGTACCTGTTCTCCCATCATGGACAAGGGAGCTGGAAGAGGCCAGTGCAGGCCAGTTGTCTGGGCAATATCCAAAGGGGTGGTGACTTTCGGCAGGAGCAAGTCTTGGATCTGGAATGCCGCCTGCGGCTGAGAAGGGCAGTTTTTGAGATGTGCACTGATGGGTACCAATGTTAGGATGGTGTGTGTTTATGTGATTTAATGCACCCTGAATTCACATAAGGAGCAAGATAGAAGGTCGGGCTCACTTCGTACTTGTCAGGGGAAGAAGTTAAGGCTAAAGGGAGTATTCCCCTAACTGAAGGGAACCTCAGTGTTGATGGAGTACTTTATCTGAACCTAGGCAACACACACACACCACCTCTGTACTGCAAAATGCTTCATTTTTGTAGGCAATCATGATCATTCCCTCCTCTGAGAGAAGTTATAGTATCATTTGTTCTGTTTTTAGATGTTTTAGATTTGGGGGTCTTACCCTGTTGTGTTCATGGACTGTTCCTGGTTCTGTGCTGCAGAATGACCCCTGACAGTGCTTGGTAGGAGGTTAATTAAATGCAAGGCAAGCATCTTTACACCCCTGCACTCTCTCTTCGAGTCCCATCCTCATTTGATTTTATTGAAGTGGAAGAGCACAGAAGTGCTGGGGTTGGCTCGTACATAATGGGGAAGTCCTTTGGAGTGTGGTCTCTCTGAGTTCTCAATCACTCCTCTTGCTCAGCATCGGGGACTGAATCTCCTGCATCCTGAGTCAATGGTCCTACTTGGCTACTCCAGGAACCATATTAGTAGCAGCCCCAGCAAAGTATGGCATTCACCTCACACCAGCATCCCTGATGATCTAAAGTGACTTTCAAACTTTTAAGAGTGGCTGCTGCTTAGCAAACATTTATCCTAGCAGCTTCTTTCCTCTGCTCCCATGGAGCAAGATTCAGAAAAGGGCCAGGCATTTCCTAGTACCTCATTACTTGTGAGTGGCAGAATTCCCTTTCCCCACAGAAATCTCAGCTTCCCCAAAGCAACAGATAAAGCTGAAATGCTGTACTACTGTACTGTCATTTTGTTGTTCATCTATTTGCTCAAGCAGGCACCAGTAATGTCTCCATTCATCCCTGTCGCATGCTAGTGTAGCCCAATGGCATCTGCTCTCTCCAGGAACTCACAGTGAGACTTGTTGTTACTGTTTTTGGCATATCAGATACACCACAGGGAGCTTGCCAGGCTCTGCTGCATGGGCAGGATACTCTTGGTAGCTTGCCGGGCTCTCAGGGAGGGATGGAGGAATCGAACCCGGGTTGGCCACGTGCAAGGCAAATGCCTTACTTGCTGTGCAATCACTCCAGCAGAAGAAGCTACGATAGATAAATAGGAGTAGGGATGGATCTATTGGAGGGGGGGGGGGCTTTGGGGGCCCCAGGGGCAATCTTCAGACTGTCTCTATTCTGTTTCCAACACAGAACTTTTCGCATCTCTGTGGAGAGCTCTTTCGCCTCGCGTGGCTTTTATAAAGGAGTAGTGCTTACAAGACAAGCCCTGGTATGTTTCACTGTTGCATACGATGAAGGCATCTGAACGGGGGCAGCTCTGCATATTCTGCCTCAGTACTGTCCCCAGTGGCCACGTGGGACAGGGAAGCCTGTCTAGGGGCGTGCAAACCTTGCCTGCAGGGAGACTTTTAGGAGAATGCACTGCCAGCCCCGGGAGTCTTCCACAACAACTTCTCCTTCCCGCATAATTCTTACGACAAGTTCTCCTTTTGATCTAGACATTTCTCGACCTCATTTCATTCGAAAAGTGATATGTGTGTGTATGACCTAATGCCTTTTGAGGGTGACCCAGAAAAAAGGGGGGAATCAAAGGGGAACTAGGGAATTGCTATCTGCTCAAAGGTCAGAGAGAAATATCTCCAGAAAGTCGACTCATTGAAATGTTATTTACCTTTTTTTTTTAATAATCCCCCTTGGGTAGATCTCCTGTTCAAACTTGAAAATGAAAATTCCTCCACTTCAAAATGAACAGGCAAGAAATGCAGTCTGTTGGGATTTTCCTCAATGAGGGCTACTGGAGAGATTACAGGGCCAAATTCACTGTCCCTGGAAAAGATGGGGGGGGGGGCTGTGGACATCACAGAAACCCACCATGCTTTAGAAGGTTCCCTCTGTGCCACTGAGGAATGTGCATTTGTCAAACTCCCACTTTGGAGTATAAGGGAAGGACATTGGCCAGAGTAGATCCTGGGATGTCCATTCTCTGATCTTCATTCGGCTTTTACTTCCTTCTTCCTGTAACATTGGGGATGGGAGTGAGAGCTGTAATGATCAATGATGCCCCACACACATATGCCCTTATGCTCAGAAGAAAAGGTCATCAGTGTGGGGTGACTCCTCTCTTTACCTGTCCTTAAGCCATAGTTGCTAAAGTATCTCCCATGAATAAAATGTGATCCATTGAGGCTGATGACACTATTGCCATCTTTGGAGCTGGACACAGCACAACATTGGGGCTGGCTGACCCAGGTTCGATCCTCGGCATCCCACTGGATCCCCTGAGAATCACCAGGAACAACTCTTGAATTCAGAGCCAGAGCACTGCTGGGTATGGCCCCCAAACCAAAAAGAAAAAAATACCCATCACAACATTGAAATGTAAAAGGCAGAAACAGATACACTCAGGAAGGTATCAAGTCCAGTTCCAGCAGTGTCCTTCACCAACCCCGTGACGTTAGGTGGTTCACCTTGTCTTCTGGTTCACCAGTGGAAAATAAAAGTGACCAGTTGGAACATCTCCCAGTCCCTCTGAATCCTAAAATCCTGCTCTTTGGCAGTTTCTGCTTCTGCATTGCTGCCATCCTCTCAAAGTACGGGTTTGGGGTAGACCGCCGCGCCCCCCCCCCCCCCCCCCGCAGTATGACCTTGTGTGGCTCAGAGAGCTCTAGCCGTTTGGTCCGACGGTGTCACCTGCAGCTATGAGGGGCTGGGACTCACTTAGGAGAGTGGAATTTGGGGGTTGCCATTTTCTTCTCCAAGGGATTGGCCCACTGCCAGATCCTCCCATCCCTCTGCCTTTCCCTGGCCTCACATGATGTCTCTGAAAAGATTTCTTGCGCGGCACCTGGTTAGACTTGTCCATTAATCTTGCTTCTTTCAAACCTGCCCTTGATGAACATCCATCCCTGAATTCCGACAGTTCAGAGAGGAGGTTCGTGTCACTGTTCAGCTACCAAATCAGAATTAATTGATTCCCCAGCACTGGATTGCAGAGGGAGAAACAGGTCAGTCCTATAGGTCAGGAAGGTATTTCAGCAGATAAGGCACTTGCCTTGCTTGCGGCTGATGTTGGCTCTGTCATCAGTAACCCCATATGGTCCCCTGAACACTATAGGGTGTGACCCAAACCCCTCCAAGCCCCACAAAAAAGAAAGGAAAAGAAACAGGCCAGTCTGACCCATTGTCTTTCCCATTATCTCTCTCCCTACCAATGTGTTCTCCTGGTCACTTGGTCCCACCATCCTTCCCACTGGATGGGTTGTGCTGGAGAGCTCCTGTAGCCTTATAAGTGGAGAGATGCTTCCTCCCCATTCTCCTTCCCCAAATTCTGCCCTCAGGCCCCTGTGCCTGCTCAGGCCCCACCTCCCCATGGCTCTTGCCCCTCCACCCACGCGGTTTTGCTCTGATGAGATTTCCTCTCTGAGGGAGTATTTTGGTCCTGTTCTCTGTTCCCAAACAAATTCCCCTGGTCCTTCAAATCTGGTTTCAATCAACATAATCACAGTTGGTTCAGTGATATCAACTCTGCCTTGATTTGTGTAATTCACGCTGTGTCCCCCACCTCTCAAGCTGTCTTATGTATACATACTTAAATGCATAGATATGTGTATATATTACATGTGATGCATGTCTATTGAAAAAGATCCATTTTCCATCATGCCTGTAATTCTTCTTCATCTTTCCCCAAATCAGTATCTCCATGCAGATAAATGTGTGTGTGTTTGAGGGGTGGGGGTTGTTTTGAAAATCCCAGGGGCTCTTTTGATTTTTTTTGAAGGACAGTCTCCAAGTTGGATTCTCTTTAGAGGACAGATGCTGATGGTCTCCTATCATAAATCTCCTCTGCCACCTGGGGAGCTGGGAAGGGTGGGGGTGGTCCCACTCTCCCTGATGCCAAATAGTGTTTTCACCTTCGTTTACATTCTGATCTAAGTCCTTTCTATCTGGAACAAATGAGATATGGAAGCTTTAACTCTTGGAGACTATTGAAGACAGGATGAGTTCAAACACAGAAAATAACACGGGGTGGGAGAATCTCAATGTACTCACCTCCTGCTGAATTCTGCCAGCCAGATAATGAAGATACCCCAGGATCCAGTGAAGTAGAACTCACTCTTTCCAATCACAGGAACACCCTCCATGTTTCCAACCTGTGGAACCATTAATACCCATCCCCTGAATTGGGCACAAAGACCTGGTACACTCAATTCAAGTTCTGTTGAATGGATGAGTGGGATTTTATCAGTCTGAAGCACATTTTTTTTTCTTTTTGGGTCACAAAGGGGTTATTCCTGGCTCTGCACTTAGGAATTACTCCTGACGGTGCTTGGGGGACCATATGGGGTGCCGGAGATTGAACCTGGGTCAGCCGCATGCAAGGCAAACGCCCTACCCACTGTACTATCACTCTAGCCCCTGAAACACAGTTCTTCCCAGACAAATCTTTCCATGGCCTGAAGTGTCTGTCTCCCTGAGCCAGCCATTTCAGGGAGAAAATATTTTTCAGTGACTTCTGAGGAATTTGCTTAACACCTTAGGAGTCAACTATTTTCCCCCCAAAATAAGGAAGGGGATGAAGGATTTTTAGGAAGGCCATGTGACTGAGACAAGGACAGTCTGCAAAGTGTACCCAGAACTTTGGAGTGTGGGGTACATCTAAGTGGGGGAAGCTCCTGGGGTTTAAGGACCATCTTCAGTGTTTGGCTTCATGGAAATGACGTGTCTTCACCTAACTGCAGATTGTGATGCAGGACTCTACCTAACTACACAATTGGGTGCCAGCCTAGAGCCTGTCCTTATTAGTTAGGCAGAGGGTATGTTATTTGAAGGTCGACAATCCTGCTGAAATGCGTGCTTCTTTCCTTTTCTGCAATTCTATAGAAATGATCTTTGAGGACAGATCATTTCTTTCATTTCACTATGAAGTGATGGTACAGGTGTAAGGGACTTGCCTTGCTTGCATCCAACAATGTAGAACCAGACCTAGTCCCAGCAACAGATGGATTGAACTGCTGGGTATGGCCGCATACCATACCCAGAGTGATTTCTGGACTATACATTGAAGTGTTCTTCCCCCTGCCTTTTGAAATAAAATTATATATATAGAATATAAATAATTTAGTGTATTTATAATCATTTTAGTAGCATACATTTGTTTCAAATTATCCATATCTTTGATTTAGTGGGACTCCCCTAAATTTTTGTTTGCTTGTTTTGGGGGCCACACTTAATTGTACTCAGAAGTTATTCCGGCCTCTGTGCTCTGGAGTCACTTCTGGAAGTGCTCAGGATTCATATATGGAGCCAGGGAGTCAATCTGAACTGGCCGCATGCAAAGCGAGCATCTAACTTTTTATACTGTCTCCTTGGCCCCAAGACTCCCTATATTTAAGAAAGCTGTGATAAGAATTTCTCTTTCTGTTTGTATTGTCATGGATATACTAGTTCATTTCTTTTATTACTTGAGCTCCTAAAACAGTGCGCAAAGGGCCTAGTGACCACTCCCTATTCTTTCCCTGTTCTCATTGGCCAAGAACAGTTCTGACCATCAGTGCTCAGGTGTAATGATGCAGTGCTGCTCAGGCCACATCATGCTGGGTTCTGGGACCACCAAGTCCACACCCAGTAGTGCAAGGAGGCCATGCAGTACTGGGGATCAAGCTTGGGTCCTTGTGCATGCATCCCTGACCCTTAGCCCCTCACAAGCTCATTTAAAATGAGACTTCCAGCATAAAGGAAAGATCTATAAGGCTGAGTCTCTCCCCTACTGAGAGGCCAGAGCTTCTTCTTGTCTCCTGTGAGTTTAGGAAACTGCATAAACCACCTCAGATTCGGGAGGGTGTGCCCAGTGCATACTGGTTGCACATCAAAAAGCCATGCCTGGATCTGTCATTTCATTGCTGACTCTTATCGCAGGGACAATGGTGGGGGCTGGGGGGAGGGTTCATCCGCACTCCTGGGTCATTCCACTCGGAGCTCTTGTGCAGCTGAGTGATCCATTGTGCTGTGCCTGTTGTTAATCCCCCATCACTGTGTTTCCCCTCGATTTCAGGTCAAGGGCTCTTCCCTCCTCTTTACTCTTGGTCCTGAACCAATACCTTCCAGTCTTCTTCAGATCCACAGTGCCTGGGGATGAGTGATGGGGGATGTGAGATGGCTTTCTGTGCTACTCATGTCTTACACCCCCCCCCCCCCCCACCATGTAACCACCTACAGTTGAGACCTGGAAGACTGACCTACAAAGTCTAAATGCTCACTCTGGCATGGCACATCCTACATGAGGATGTCTTTCACAATCACCTGCCAATTTTCAGGTGAAGGTTCAGCTAGGTGTCTGTGGAGAGAGCCTGTGACTTTTATTTATTTACTTATTTATTATTTTTTGGGATCATATCCAGCAATGCTCAGGGGTTACTCCTGGATTTCTGGACTATGCATTGAAGTGGTTTCCCCCCTACTTTCAAAATAAAATTTAGTATATGTACAATCATTTTAGTATCATGGCATCCATTTGTTTCAAATTACCCATATCCTTGATTTAGTGAGACTCCCCTAAACTTTTGTTTGCTTGTTTTGGGGACCACACTTAATTGACTCTGCACTCAGGATGCTGGGGATAGAACCTGGATCAGCCGCATGCTCGGCGAACTCCCTACCCACTGTACTACTGCCGCCCCTGAGCCTGTAATTTTGAAATTTCAAATGGACATCTCTCTGGTATTTGCAGAAGCCAGCACCTGCCTGAAGCTCCTGCCCTTCCCTTTGAGCAAACACAAATTTCAGTTCATTTCCTCTGTCACCTATCTCCTCTTCTCTCTCCATTTATGTGACAAATCATTTATTCCTCAATGTAGTTTGCTTCCAAGAAACCTGGACTCTTGTCTTCAAGCCCGTATCAGGCACAAAATGATCCTCTGCCTTTTCTGGACCACATGACAGACTTGTCATGGGGAGTAGGGGGTCTTGGGCAACAGTGACCCACCTGGATTCATCTTTCCCCTGTGTGTCCCCACCCAGAGAATGACCTTTGCTCCGGGAGTTCATTTCCTTTTCTTGTCTTTCACCTGCCCCTCTCGGAGAGCCCGGCAAGCTACCGAGAGTATCTCACCTGCAAGGCAAAGCCTGGCAAGCTACCCATGAGATAGTCGATATGCCAAACTCAGTAACAACAAGTCTCACAATGTTACTGGGCCTGCTCGAGCAAATGGATGAACAACAGGAAGACAGTGACAGTGACAGTCTTTCACCTTGCAGCACTAGCGAGTTGGAGGAAACTCACGTGCAAACGTTTAATGAAATGGTAAATGCATAGTGAAATCCTGCTGTTACGTGATTCCTGACCAAACCAGGAAGTGACTGATTCTGCAATGAGAAGACTTGGAGTAGATGGAGGGGCAAAGTGAGGCCCATAGCTGAGGCCAACAGTATTGACCATTTGCTCTGGACATCAACTTTCATGGCTGTGCATTCAGAGAGGTAGACTTTGGAGACAAGAAAGGGGTCAAGATGGAGGGTATGTTAAAGGGTCTGAAGATGACATGACAAGGCATCAGAGAGAGGGGAGGACTTCTCCATTGATTTCAGAATTTCTTCACTGGGGACAGATTTCTGGTCTCTGTCTTGTTAGCACAGATCTCCTGGCAAGAAAGTCATTGTTTTCCAGTGAAAGGGACAAGGTGGCCTTTGGGCCTTTTGGAGCTTTTCTGTCTCCATTGGTGGCAGGAGGACTAGAGGAGATGGGGAATCAGCTGCCTAGTGCACTGCATGATCTTATGTTGAACCCAGGGGTTCCTGGTAGACAGGACAGTACTCCAGCCTGCAGCCCTGAGGATCGGGTCTACATCAGCTCAGGTTGTTTCATGATGGCTTTATTTGGTCACTGTTGTTGCTGAGATCTCAATGGAAGGAGCCTCACTTGGGAAGAAGAGATATGGTGTTTGACTAGGTATGGTTCCCATTTCTGCATAATCAAGGTCTAAGGAATATTTTTTATGTACTCATGACAGAGGCCAGAGAGATAGTATAGAGGTTACTACAAATGCTTTGCATGCAGCCAACCCTGTTGGATCCCCAGCACCACATGGTCTCCTGAGCATCACTGTGTGGACCAATGGAGGCCCCCTGGCACTGCTGAGGTGGTTGAGGTAATCCCTAGCTCCACAGGACAGAAGTATTACCTCCCAGGACATTTACAAACTCTTCCCTTGACTCTTTTTTTTCCTTTTTGGCTCACACCCGGCATTGCACAGGGGTTACTTCTGACTCATGCACTCAGGAATTACTCCTGGCAGTGCTCAGGGGACCATACGGGATGCTGGGAATCGAACCCAAGTCAGCTGTGTACAAGGCAAACATCTTACCCGCTGTGTTATTGCTCCAGACCCTTCTCTTGATCTTAATAGAGTCACCTTTTGACTCCAGTGCTCTTGACCTCTAATACGTATCTTTATTCAAAAAAATTAAACTTTTTTTTTATTGAATGGTATTCTATGGTTTACAGGGCTATTATACAATGTTATTATTCTTGTGCTCATAATTCCAATTAATAAGTATCTTTAAAAATGTGAGTAGGGTCTTCAGAGAAGAGATAGCCTAACACAAGTCACCCAAAGTTGATCACTCAGGGGCCAGAGAGATAGTACAGGAAGTAAGGCATTTGCCTTGCATTTGGCCAACCATGATTCAACTGCTTATGGTCGCTGAGCACCTTCAGGAGTCACTCCAGAACATGGAGCCATGAAGAGTTACTGAGCATTATGGGCCTGGCCCAAATCCTCAAAAAAAAAAACAATCCCAGAGTGGTAATTAGCCAAACACAGTAACAAGTTTCAAAATGGATGAACAGTGGGAGGACAGTGTTTGCTTTTTTGGTTTTTTTTTTTGTTTGTTTGTTTCTTTTTGGGTTACACCCAGCAATGCACAGGGGTTACTCCTGGCTCATGCACTCAAAAATTACTCCTGGCGGTGCTCGGGGGACCATATGGGATGCTGGGATTGAACCTGGGTTGGCCACGTGCAAGGCAAACACCCTACTCCCTGTGCTATTGCTCCAGCCCCCTCTCTAGTTTTTAAACAAGGACCTGGGGAAAGGTCATCCAGAAGGGCAGCCTCTTCCTATGCCTGAAGGCTGATGGAAATCATGGAGGGATAGACATGGAAGGAGGATCCATCTTCCCAGCATGTTCCTGTAGATTCTGGGGCTAGGGTCAGCAGGGAAGGAAAGGGCACTCGGTATTCCCAGAAAGTTGGTTGGATTCAGCTGATATGGTTCCTGCTAACATAGGGTGGGCCTGCCAGTTAAGCAACCAATTCTCCAACTGAACTGTTTTTCTTCAGTAAAGAAAGGTGGTTGGGGAGGGGGGAGCGGGGGCAACCTGGACACTGCTCAGGGGCTACTATTGGCTCTGTGCTCAGAAGTAACCCTTGGTATTGCTCAGGGACCATACATAGTGTCAGGGATCAACTGGGTCTGGCTGCATGTAAGGCAGTACTCCACTCCCTGTGCTCTCTCTCCAGTCAAATTATTCACAACACCTCCTGAAATACTTCCACTAGTGTGCTGGTTTGCTGAGGAGGGGAAGGTGTCGAAAGTAGGTAACTTCAATTCCATGCATTCACAAAGCTGTTGGGGGCGGCCCTGGGGGGGGGGGGGTGTTAGAGCGTGAATTCCTTCGAGATTTTTTTGTGTTCTAAGGGGCTCCGGAAATAAAACAGGTACAGTTTGGAAAGATTAGGGTGGAAGAAAGACCTAACAGGAAAGAAATCATCACAAAAAACTCCGCCTTGAAAGGAACGTAATTTTACAGGAGCACCAAACAGTGCCTTTGCTGCAACTGTACGGTAGCCAGAGATGTGAACAGAGGCTAGGATAAGCAGGGCAGAGCTGGCCAGAGGTGGGGGTACTGTTGAGGTGAGGGGAGGAGTGGGAACAACTGACAACGATGCCAATAGTCAGCTCTGAGCAGGAAGATTCATTGCACATTTATTTACAAGAGTAGAGAAGTGGAAACAGTAAATTTCCTCCAAAGGGGTCGAATCCTGTAAGTGATGACACTTTCTTGGGATAGAACATTAGGTAGCCATCAAAATTTTGTTTCTGTCAAATTTTAATATGACAGAAGAAAATTTAGCTTATTAGATGAAGTGAAGCAAGAGAACTACGAACAATGTTTATTAAACAACCTCAATTAGGTAGTATGCAAACAAACTTGGCATTTGTTTTTAAAAGGTCAGTCACAGAGACTTCAGTATGATACTTGTAGGAAGTGATAGATTTCCTTGCGCATTTTTAATCTTTGAGAATGTTCTTCAGAAATCGTATCTCTGGAAAAGTATCTAGAACAACATTCTTCTACCTTTTACACCTGTATGCAGGTGCTTGTCCTGTATACTGTCCATGTACCAGCAGTTAAAACCAAGGTGGTAGACCAATTAGTTTTCAGTTTTTCTATACCTGCAGACAGGCAATGATTTGCAAACCCATAATTGAAGACTTCTGGTCTTTGTGTTTTGTTTATTTGTATTTGGGCTACACCTGACAGTGCTCAAGGTTTATCCCTGACTCTGTGTTCAGGGATCATTCCGGGGACTGGGGGGTGAGGGTACACCAGGGTTCCAGGGATCAAACTTGAAAGGGTCAGTCCTTGTAAGGCAAAAGCCTTACCTGCCATACTATCTATCTCTCTGGCCCCAGATCACTGATCTTGAGGGAATCTCTGTGTGTGTGTGTGTGTGTGTGTGTGTGTGTGTGTGTGTGTGTACTAGAGACCAATTCTGGGATTTCTTACATGCAAGACTCTCTACCACGAGTCCACACCCCCATCCTAGAAAAATACATTCTTAAACCAAGTAAAGTAAGTAAAGTAAAGGCCCTCCCGTTGATCATCGATTTGCTCGAGTGGGCCCAGTAACATCTCCATTGGAGACTTTGTTGTTACTGTGTTTGGCATATCGAATACGTCACGGGGAGCTTGCCAGGCTCTGCCGTGCGGGCGAGATACTCTCGGTAGCTTGCCGGGCTCTCCGAGAGGGGCGGAGGAATCGAACTCGGGTCAGCCATGTTGGCTGCGTGCAAGGCTAGAGTGATAGCACAGCGGTAGGGCGCTTGCCTTGCACGCAGCCAACATGGCCGACCCGAGTTCTTAAACCAAAAAAAGCTTAAATGCTATCACAGATTCATATGACTTCCTCAGAAACCCCTGGCAGACATGTATTGCCAGGTGTAAACCTGAGCACTGCCAGGTGTTCCCCACCCCCCTCAAAAAAAAAAAGAAAAGAAAAGAAAAGAAAAAGAAAAGAAAAGAAAAGAAAAAGAAAACAATAGCATGGAGTCTGCATTCTCCCCACCCCTAGAGTGGGCTCTCATCCCTGGAGCCTGGTTGACAGCCTGTATTTCAGAATTATGCACTAGAGACTTCATTCCTGGCTTTGCTGCTAAATTTTCAGCTGTCCTGTGGCCCAAATGTGCTCCCAGGCGAGTTATGCTCTCATGAGCTTGGTTTCTTTATTCACGTCCCCAACTTTCTTCTTTGTCATTCCAGGGTCCACTAACCTAGAGCCATCTACTATCAAGCAGATTCTTTGGGCTGCAAGATAGGACCTGAATGGCATTCTCATTATCTTCCTAAAATGAATATTTCTAACTTTGCAGCAGAATTGTCAGCTTGTCTCATCCTGAGGGCTTCCCTTACACCCATTGAAGGATTTGAGTAATAGAGCCAGGAATCTATATGTACGTGCATCACTGGAGGAATTTGGAGTCAATAATGGATGGCACGAAGAGTGGTAGTTTCCATAGTCTAGCCGTATAGCCCAAGGTTGCAGCAATCTAGTAGCTTGGGTACTGTAGATTAGCCACTCTGAGCTGCCTCCAAGGTTATGGCAATATTCACTTGGATTCGGATGACTGAATTCTGAGCACAGTTCCTAGCACAGGGAAGTGTATTGTGAGATCGCCTCTCATCACCCCTGTTACTACAGCTCTTCTTGAGTTGTCGTTAAGTGCCAAGAACTTTCTCTCACCCTCCCTTCTATTCATTCCCATATTTATGGAGATCTTGGGAGAAGTCTAATATCTTTCATTCTGGGACCCCAGGTTGATATTTAGGTCACAGGAATGAGAAAATAAATGGGAACTCTCAGCAGGAGAATGTCTTCTGCCTCTTCATTTTGATGTCTAGCTTCAGAAGGAAGAGGTATTTGGGAACCGCATACTTTACCAGGCTTCCAGATACTTGAAGAACTCAGCAAAGTAGACTTACTGTCTTGGTGAAGACATCAATCTCCAAACATGGTGTGTCCCTTGTGGGTTTGCCATGTGCTTACAATATACTTGCTCTCCCTTGAAAGGTGTACTTGGATTTGAGTTCAAACTGGTCCAGTGTATAATTTTCTTTTTTAAGCGAGAGCGGGCATTCACTGATTTTCATAGGAATTCACAATAAAGTTTTTCTTCTGATTTGCAAACCTTCCTAGCATCTTTAAAATATTATTCAATTCACAAATGTCTGATTTGCACTCAACCTTTGCAGGATAAGTCGGGTACAAACTGAGGTCATGGCTTCTTTTCTTGGCTGAGTTGGTGCTTTGTAAATTGTGTTAGTGTGGCATTCGCCAGCTACATTATTAACATCACCAAGGGGAACTAAGGCATATCATGTTCAAGGATCAAAACTTCCATGTGCTGAATCAATGCCAGTGTATTTCCAGACCCTTCCGTTTGACCACAGTTAGTTGGCAGCAGCCCCCTCCCTTGGACCTTGTCATTCAGCCACTTACTACTTCCACTGAGCTTCCTGGCTTCTCTGCACCTCCCAGTGTTTACCTGGACATTAGCATCTACTTTGTCCTCATAGCTCTCTTGTGATCCCTTCTCTGAACTCCAGTTCACCTTGTGCTTTAGACCACATGCCTGAAAATACTTGACAGTGTTCCTTCAAGCAAACTTAAAATAGAGAGATCCCCTGGAAATCAGTGACTCGTCAGTCTTTGTAGATTGGTCCAGTGGCAGAAACGATCATCTGTTGGCTAGAGGTGACCTCCTGGGATGAGCTCTCTCACATTTTCCTAGTTCCGTTCATCAGATCCTTGTCAAGTCCCTACAACCACACACACACGCCCCCACCCCCACCCCCAACTATATGGCCAATCCAATGTTAGGACACATTCCTGCACATTCTCGGGCTCCCACATATCCCCCGTGCTAATCCATTCATTAGCACCAAATTACAGAGTGCCTTGCCAAACCCATCAGGCATAATTGGGTTTTCTGAAGTCAGACCCTCCAATTACAAGAGTTCAGTTGCCTCATTAGCCCCGTGCATCCTGCAAAAACTCATCGTCAAATATATTTTCCTTCATTCTTGTTGTCATTTTCTTAATGCAGGTATTGTTGTGTAAGATTGTTTGTAATGCACTCTTTTGTTTAACCAACTGTTTGATCTTCAGAACACAATACATCTTCAGACAACTTAGAGCCAACCTTGGAAGAAGGGAGGGGGGAGGTGCAGGAGTAGGAGAAGGAAAAGGAAGAGGAGGAGGAGGCTTAGAGAGAAGACAGTGTAGCACTTGAACTTTGGTCGGTTCTTTCTATTCATCTCTCTAAGGATGCTCTTACAGTCAGAGCAGGGGAAGGAATAACTCACTTTGTACAAATTGGTGCACTGGAGATAAGGTAAATCTAAAGTTAAGTGCAGTCTGTATTTGATACTAGGGGGATTCTCTCAAAGTTCATGAACAGACAAAGGATATCCTTTTGGGGTAATCATGAGCCTGTGTTTGCCGCACTCTTTGAGTTTATAACACACAAGATTATCTTTTAGGAAAACTGTAAGCAGAAATTCTAGATCTAGAGTGACTTCTAAAGTCTACTAGGCTTCTAAAGAGTGACTTCTAGAGTCATCTGTGTTCAGATCATGGCCCTCCTTGGATCTTATTTCCTTCCTGTGCCCCCCTTTCCCACTGGGTAGCCCCTATGTCTCATGCCATGACCCCCTTAGATGCAGTTTTCACAAGTGCCCCCTTAAAAAAGTCATAGATTGAGATAGGCTGGTCCTGACTATCATAACCCTGAGCTCATCACCACCCACGCCTTCTGTTCCTAAATGCCTTAAATTTTTAAGCAGCAGTATCTTTCTCTTGAATTTTTTTTAGGTGGGTGGACAATACCTGCAAATGCACAATTACTTCTGACTCTGTGCTCAGGGATCTTTGTTGATAGTGCTTGGGGGACCATATACAGTGCCAGGAATGGAACCACGGTCCACCATGGGCAAAGCAAGTGCCTTAACCCCTGTGCTACCTCTCCTGCTCCTCTATTGTTCTATTCCTAACTCCTTTCAAAGCACTAGAGACAGTGGAATGTCTGTTTTCAGTTGCCATTTTTGGCTTATGTAAGGGTTCCATGGTTTGATCTTCTACTTGAGGGCGAGAATGGATGGTTCCTCCATGTCCCAGCTATATTTCCGGTCCTGGATGCTTGTCTGTTTTTGGAGGGTGTTGAGCCCCTTGCTGCTCCTGCTTGCCTTTGCTGTGTTCAGGGGCTGCCTTGCCACCTGTTTCCAGGTGGTCTCTACTTACTCTTCAGGGCATCTTGGGAAAAGGATGCTTTGGGATCAATTAATGCTTTCCAGAAAAATAAAAAAAAAAAACAGTTCTCAGGCTAGTCTTGATGCATTGCAGGTCATCTTCAGCCCTTTCTTCTCCAATGCTTTAGTGCTGCAGAAATCCACCTTTCCCCATCTTTGGGAATGCCCTCCCAGAACTTGCTGGAAACTCTTCCTAGCATTTCTTTGCAGACAGAAGCCAGATCCTAAAAGGATGCATCCAAAAGATTTGGGGTATGTGGGTGAGGGGTTAGGAGAGGAGGGCCAATGGTTCTGTTCCCATCAGCACAAGAATCACGGGGGGTTCTGTTGGAAAAAAATCTTTGCAGCCTTTACTTACCACACTGGGTAGCCATGGTGGGGGGCTGGGGAGGAGAAGGAAGACAATAGAACACTGTGTTGCCTTGCTGCAAAAGCGAGCTCAAAGCAAATATCATGGCAAGCTCAGTCAGAGCACGGCTCGATTAGCCCCACTGCTTGACGGAGGGTCCCTGCAGCTGTCGGGGAAAGGCGGCAGCAGACGGGCTGGAGCAAGACAAGCACACACAGGGGTCACCGGGCAGGCAATGGAATGGGAAGCCCCCATGGGAAGGGACCTGTGAGAGAAAGCACAGGGTTCGGCAACCTGCTGCCGAGCTGGGCTTCTTGGCTGGAGGTCCCCAAGGTGCTGGATAGGCTGTGGGTGGGGGAGGCAGCGGAGGTGACCAGCAAAGCGAGTGCAGACGTTTTATGCTGAGTGACCGACATATGGAATGTGTTATTGGGAAGGGTTACGGGCTAGAGGAGCTCCTCTAGCTTTTTTTTCAGGAGTGGGATGGGGGAGGGGAGGCCTCCAGAAACTCAAGGAGGTTTCTAAACAAAAGGAATTTGAGAAGGGCTGGAGAAATAATGAGAAATGCAAACTTGACCCAGAGTTTCGCTTGCTATCTCCCCCGCTTCTCCTCTGCCTGGCCATACCCACTTCCCGTTCTGCCCAGGCACCCAGGAAGGACACCGGGGATGTAGGGAGGTGGGTGAGGGGGAAGTGGAATTCCCACAGCCATCACTCGTCTCTGTTCCAGAAGGTACGTGGGGAGGCAGGCACATGCATGAAAGTGATGGTGGGACTATTCTCGTTTCCTGCTTTCTAGGTGAGTGCAGGGATGCCTAGAAGGGAACTAAGTAACAGGCTTGTTCAGGGAGCAACGAGGAAGCTGGAGGCAGTTTCCCAATCACTGTGGTCCTATCGACCTCTGGGAGTTTCCCCTTCCAGAATCCCCACATAACTGCATGCACATGTGCATACACTCACACACACTCACACACTGCAGCACGCACACTCACAGTCCAGCACACATACACACAGATGTACACATAAGACATGTATTCACACACATCATGTACACAAACATCGCAATGACACTAGGATACACAATAGCACTCACAAAGACATACGCAGGCACACTCACAAAAACCAAGAACACACATCACACGGACACACACCACAGTGACCCAGATGTACATTAGTGGCACAGATATACCACACCATGTTCACACAGACATACCACACACACACATCCACACACATGTGCATACATACACACAGCGGGGCACATCATCACACCACACACTGACACTAACAGACATGAACTTACAGCTATACTTTCTCACACAGAGACAAAGACACACACTTATGTGAGCACATGAATACACAGACACACACGGACACATAGGCACATGTGTGTTGCTGGCCTGTTTCCAAAAAGCCAGTTCTGGTTAAAACCACTCCCCTTCCCACTCTGACAGCTTTGGGACTCAGTCACCTGTACCCTCTACCTGACCCGGGCTCTGTGTCCTGGCCAGAAGTTTCTTCAGAATCTAGTGCCCAGAGCTTACTGTCCCACAAGGTGACCTGTGTTTGTGGTAGACAGATCTTCTCCTTGGGACTAGAGCGATAGCACAGCAGGTAGGGCATTTGCTTTGCACGCGGCTGACCCTGGTTCCTCGAGCACTACCAGGAATAATTTCTGAGTGCAGAGCCAGGAGTAACCCCTGTGCATCACCAGGTGTGACCCAAAAAGAAAAAAAAAATCTCTTGGTTAGAAGGAAGCCCATGTGGGTGCTGGGATACTGCCAGTACTGGGGAGTATAGAGGTACATATGCCAGAGGGGCCAGCAGTGGTGTCCAACAAATGTGACCTTGGCTCTTCTGGGGCATGTGTGACTCAGGAGGGGCTTCTCTCCCACTCCTAATGGTCTCTCTCCAAGGTCACAGGCCCGGGCCTTGGACTCGGCTCAGTTCCTGTACGGAAAAATGTGTTATATTTCTCCACATCCCTGCCTGTCTGTCTCTCGCATCCCCTCGCTCACCTGAAGTCCTAGTGTGGAGGCACTGGGAAAACTCCAGATCCACCAGCATTCTTGTCACAGGAGGGTTAAGCAGAAGACCTGGGGCCCCACATCCACCCCAGCCCGGTGGTATTTGGGAAGACAGAGGTTGGAGGGAGTGGGGTGCTTTCTCTTGCTTTCGGCCATGATTTGCCTTTGGTTGGAGGGCAGAGCTTTGTGTGAGTGGGACTGAAGGGGACAGTGAAGAGTAGCTGGGTGCAGCTGTGAGGAGCACTGGGATGGGGAAACTCCAAGAGGAGCAAGGATTCTCCCAGAACAGTACCTCTACACTAGCAGGTGGTGACTCAAGAATCAGCAGGAGCTATGCCCAGGGTCCATGTGGTTCTGTTTCTCATTGACTCCCAAATATATGATGGTCTCGGAACACCCGACACCTGAGTCTCCTTGGAAAATCCAGGTATTTCCTAAAAGAATCCTTCGGTCTGGAGCCTGAAAGGTAGAACCATGGGCCTTATATGCGGCCGACCTGGATTCAAATCCTGACACTGCATATGGTCCCGCAGAGCCAGGAGTAAGCCCTGAACACCACTAAACAGAAAAACAAAAAAGTATTCCTGCTTTCCTTGATCCTGAGCTAAGGAAGGCAGAAGATATGGATAACAGTTGGGGAAATGAAAACCTTCATAAAAGAGCTGTTTATCTCATCAGTTAGTGCCAAAGCATGAGACAGTGTATCCACCACAGAGACAGACTTTCCTCCCTATAATGATATACTAATATTGTTAATATTAATATATTATATAATTAATTTGTAATATATAAACTATTAATTATTGAATTGTTAATATAGTGATATAATTAGTGTGATGTATTGATATTAACATGTATAAAATAGCAGCTTATTCAGTACAAGCACAATAAAATATATATTGAATGTTTATTTTGAAATTAGATGAAGATTTCAGCAACTGTTATGGTAAATTTATAAATAACAGTGTAATAAATCGAATTTATAATTTATAAAGACCTTATGGATGAACTTCCAAAAGGGAAAACATATATTTCCCAGAGGAGGGCTGGTCTCCCGTACTTGTACTAAAAAAAAATGACATAATGCACAAAGACTTATATAGGCGATATAATAAACATATTTATTTAATAGATTAATACTAATGTTCAATGCTTTTAACTTAATGTGTTTTAATTTTAGCAAAATTAACAAGTTTGTCAAATATATAATACATTTTGCATTTAAAATTACCTAATAGAAGTTAAATAGAATTTATAATGTCTATTAAATAATAATAAAAGAACATAATGTTTGAAATGTATGTAGTAAAGTTAGCCCTATGGGTGCGTGATGCAATCCTCTAAAGTGGAAAGAGGGCACTTCCTAGATGGATACTGGCCTTACCAACTTATATAAGCAACATAGTAAACCCTCATTTATTTAATAGGTGTATAGTAATATCTAATTCTTTTCATTGTCAAATAAAAATGGAATGAGTGTCAAGTGAAATTCATTACAGAATTTTAAAGCAATCCTAAGTGAGATGATGTTTTGTGGTCAAGTGCTCACTGGTGCCTACAGGTGGAGCTGCCTGAATCTTCTCTCATCTCTGTAGGAAGGGAGGACAAGCCCCATTTCCTGGGAGCAGGTGGAGGGATGGCAAAAGCGCACCCGTCGGGAATGAGCCGGGAAGGGTTGGCTTCCTCCTGGGCTCTGCCTCTCTTGTTCTATGATCTCCGACAAAGCGATTTAATCCCTCTGAGCCTCAGTTTCCTCGGCTGGGAAGTGGGGTTAATCGCGGTATCTGCAGAGGATGCATTGCGATAATCCACAGAGAGTGTCCCTCAAAGTCCCCAGCATATGGCGCGGCTCAGTCAGTGCGAGGGGGTGATTAGCGGCGATTAGGGTGACTTGCGTCTGTGATTAAAGGCGGCTTTGGGTTCAGGGGGCACTGGTGCCAAAATTGCTTTCAGAGGACAGGCTCCAGGCTGGGTTTTCGCCTGGCCCAGCTGCCCTTGAAAGAGCTAGTGGACTGTTTGGGATTGGAGTCGTGATGTTTATGAAGAGCCTCCCACGTACTCCTGCTCTGGCAGGAGATTTTCCTCCCGTGGCACCTCCCCGTGGGGCCACACAAGCGGACAAAAAAAGACCCTGAGAAAGTTCCACCTAGGTGGCTCCCCACCTCGGTTTTGTGCTCCAGGAGGGCTTTCCAGGTGAGCCTCAGGAGAATGGAAGAGGGAGACTTTGCATCCCGCATAATCAGAAATGGAAGTTGTTGGCCAGGGAGTCTGACCAGAGAATCACAGATTGTGACTTTCAGTCCGTTTGTGACTTCCTCCCGAGTGGAATGGGTTGCTGGTGGGGCCCAGGGGAGGCCTTGGGGGAGCTGGAAGCTATATTTGACACAGCCCTGATGGCCAATCTGGAGCAGGACATCCAAACCCGTGTTCTGTGGCCAAGTCTTCGTGGGGCCAGCCAGACCAATCTGGTTTGAGTTGATCCTGATGGTGGTGTTTTGGCGGATGTGGAGTGAAAGGCCTAGGCATTGCCAAGCCAGCTGTGGTGTTGGTTTGGACAAGGCGCCCGGAGTATGAAAGGAAGTTGGCTGTGCTTTGGGATTTCTTTAGTTTTGTTTTTCTCTTCTGTATTTTTTTTGGGCCACACACAGCGATGCTCAGGTCTTACTCCTGTCTCTGATCACGCTGGCAGGCTCAGTGGGTCATACGGGAAACCAGGGATTGAACCTTGGTCAGCTGAGTGCAAGGCAAACACCCTACCCACTGTACTATTACTTTATTACTTACTAACTCTCAAGAGGAAGGGAATTTCTTTCCTTCTTCTGCCATTTGAGGGGAGAAGGGGAAGGCAGGGGGTGAGAACTGGGGGTGTCAGACTCAGTGGTTTGCAGAAACTGTTCCTAGCTCTGTTCTCAGGAGTGACCCCTGGTGCTGGACATTGAACCGGCGTCAGCCTCATGCAAGTCTTACCCCCTAAATGCTCTCTCTGCCCCCAGACTCATTCTTTATTTTTTTGGAGGGGGGGGTCACACCTGGCAATGCACAGGGGTTACTCCTGGCTCTGCACTCAGGAATTACTCCTGGCGGTGCTCAGGGAACCATATGGGATGCTGGGAATTAAACGCGGGTCGGCCGCGTGCAAGACAAACACCCTACCCGCTGTGCTATCTCTCCAGCCCCACAGACACATTCTTGACTAGGTTCCGAGGTAGGTAGCTGCCTTTTCCTCCTTCTTTTCCTCATTGTCCTCATCATTATGAACATAATTATTATAGATCAGTTACTCCACAGCCCCGACTAAGTAAGAATATTAATGTGTAGGTGTATAACACCTTGTAAATAATACTGATATCTGACTCATGGACCCCACTGAAGTATGAGGCAGAAACCTAATGCAAAAGTCATTAGATTGGGCCATTGTTCTCAGCTGCTTAAGCATTTAATAACCTCAGCTTGGGTTGAAGAGAGAACACAGGGCTTAAGGTGCTTGCCTCGCACTTGGCCAACACAGGTTCAGTTCCTGGCACCTCATATGGCTCCCCTGAGCCATGCCAGGAGTGATCTTAGATCCAGGAGTAAGCCCTGAGAACTATTAGGTGTGACCTCCAAAGAAACTACACACACACACATACACGCACGAACACACACTACGCACACACTATACACACACTACACAGACATGCACAAAATTTAAGAGTTTAACCCCAGTTGCTTTTTACAATACCATAAACATAAAACACTACTATAACCACACTATAGAAATTATAATAATTTTTTTTAAAAAAAAGAGTCTCCCGGCTACAATCCCAATTTTCTGAGTAACTGAAGCAAGCCACCCAAGTGTGTGGCTCCCACTGGGAAGTGGAGTTACTTCCTGCACAGAAATGGAACCCAAGCAGACGTCTCAGAAGATGCAAATAGCATGCATGGTAATAGCCCAATAGTAACCACTGCAAATAGCCTGATAGTAACCCATTATGACTGTAACTCACCTGGAGGGACAGGTCATGTGTGTGCGCAAGCATGCAAGCATGGGTAGGCATTCATCCACTTCATGGAGTGGATGAATATAATGCCCAGACCCAGGGAAAGCACCTTGATGAGATAAGTTCCCTAAGGACTAGGAGCTGGCCTGGCTCCCATGTTCTTTGCAGATCCTTCCTTGTCCACACTCGATGGCCATGAAATGAGTTTGTAGTCTGCTGAAGATGAAAGGAACTGGAGTTTCCTGTGGCTTGTGTCGGCATACCAAACTCCTTTAAGATCTCTCTGTCAAGACAGGACCCAGACAGAAGATTCCCGGGGCCCGGGGAATAACTGTGCTACCTTCCTGCCGAGGCCGCTAGTGCACATTTGTTTTGACATGTGCCATGCAGTCTCTCTCTCACTGCCTGGAGGCCAGAGGACGGTAGGCTTTGAACAACATCAAATTCCTTTCCCAACAGCTGTGTGCCGCACGCTTCCAGCTCCGAGCTCGAGGCGTGGAGTTTGCTTTCTGCAGAGGAGAAGGACCCTTATCCATCCAAGTGTCTCTACTGCTCATTTCCTGGTCTGGCTAGTTCAGAAGTGCTTTTCCTGGAAGGGAGGTGGGGTGTCAACCTCCCAGGTTTTCTTCTCTCTCTCTCTCTCTCTCTCTCTCTTGCTCTGCCCTCCCCTATCTCTCTCTTCTCCTCTCTCCTCTCTCCTCTCTCTCACTCTCTTTCTCTCCTCCCCTCTCCTCTCCCATCTCCTCTCTCCTCCCTCTCTCTCTCCTCCCTCTCTCTCCCTCCTGTCTCTTCTCTCCCCACTCATCTTTCTCTCCTCTCTCCTTTCTCCCCTCTCTCTGTCTCTCACCTCTCTCTCCTCTCTCTCCTCTATCTCTCTTCTCTCTCATCTCTCCTCTCTGTCTCTGTCTGTCTCTGTCTCTCTCTCTCTCTCTCTCTCTCTCTCTCTCTCTCTCTCTCTCTCTCCTCTTCTCTCTGCTTCCCTGTAGAAAATACCTTCACTATTGATTGCATGCCTTCCCACAAAGCAGAGAGGATATTCCCCAAATTGAAGACCTTGTCCTAGTTTAAATCCTGGACCAAGTATGGGCTGTGGCACTTAGTTTTTAGAACCCCAAGTTAAGTTATTTGAATAAGAGGAATTCAGTAGGAGGAGGCCTGCTTTGACTCTGTGTTCATGCACGTCCATCCAAGAGGTCACAGGGCCTCACGTAAAAGCTCACCGAACAGCATGGAGAGAGGGCACCCCTTCCATGTGTGAATCACAGGTGGTTTCTTGGGGGTGGAGGACACACCCATCAGCTCTTGACCCATTCCTTGCCCTCCCTTCGTGTGCCTTGTTTATCCTCAATTGAGATTGTAAGAGCTGCCACCTCTCAAGAGGCAGGCTCAGAGTAAAAGGGGAACATTTCAGAAAAGGGGTGTACTGCTGGTGGGTAGCTCTTGTGCTGTGGCACCTCCCCAGATCTCCTTCTGACGAGCTCATTTCTCATGGACTCCATGAGAAAAGGTCAAGCCTCTCCACACCTTCCTCCTTGGACAAGCCTTCCCCTCCCAAGGAATGTTTGGATTCATCCTGCCCCCAGTGAGTTCACCTGCCTGTTTCCAGTTTGCATCACATCATGCTATTTCCGGTTGCCAATCCCCAAGGATGCAGGAACCTAATTGGTCTGTCCTCACTGGTGTTTGTCGCACCTGCCTTTTGGCCTGGCATCTATGCATTTTAATTGATCTGCCCCTTTTCCCACGGCAGAGCCTGGCAAGCCACCCATGATGTATTCGATATGCCAAACACAGTAACAACAAAGTCTCCAATGGAGACGTTACTGGGCCCGTTCAAGCAAATCGACGAACAATGGGAGGGCCCCTTTTCCCTACCTTTGCTTCCAGACTGTTAAGAAATGAATCAAAACCAGAGTGATTGCCAGCAGAGGTATTGCCAGGATCTCTCCAGGCTTCTGTAATTGACAGGAAGGCCCCCTCCAGGGGGCAGTGACCTGGACTGAGAACCCAGAGATTTGAATTCATTCTGCACTTAAGATCTGGGAAGCAAGTTTTCCCAGTCATTTAAGATGGTTTTAGAATGACATTTCCAGGGGACTTGAGCAATAGTACAGGGGGTAGAGCATTTTCTTTGCACAGGGCCGACCCGGGTTCAATACCCTGCATCCCATATGGTCCCCCGATCACCACCAGGAGTAATTCCTGAGTGCAAAGCCAGGAGTAACCCCTGAACATTGCTGGGTGTGACTCAAAAAAAGAAAAAAAAAGTAATAGAATGACATTTCCAGCACATTCCTTTGCTCTTTGTCATTCATTCTTCTTTCACAGATTTCTTCTTCTTCTTCTTCTTCTTCTTCTTCTTCTTCTTCTTCTTCTTCTTCTTCTTCTTCTTCTTCATTCTTCTTCCTTCTTCTTCCTTCTTTTTCTTTTTATCTTCTTATTCTTTTTTTTTTTTTTTTGCTGCCTCTCCCTGAACAAGATAGAGGGGTTATCTGGCAGGATGTGGTCTTTGCGGCCCTTCGCATTAGTCAGAGACCTTGTCAAAGCTGTAGAAATTCTCCAAAGGATTCGGCCCTTCTGGACACAGCTGGACAGTGTCCTCAGTGACCCCAGTCAGAGCTTTCATTCCTCCAGATGCTGTGGCGAACATGAACTCTTTTGAATTTGCATACTCAGGACCTGGCACCTGCAGGACACAGAACTATGGTTGCTTGCTTTGCAAGCAGCCGACCTGGGTTCAAACCCTGGCAACCCTAGATGGTCCCCTAAGCCCCACCAGGAGTGATCCCTGAATGCAGAACCAGGAGTAAGCCTGAGAACTGCTGGGTGTGACTCAAAATTCAATAATAATAATAATAATAAAGTATTGGGTACAATGAAAGGTACTTCCACAGGGGAACATCTGCCTTGGGCTTAAGCAGCTCTTGCCCAGGCTACGTTCTCAGTAACCCCTGCTTTCCAGCAGCTGGGCCAAACCCAGGGTTGAAGAAGCCTTGGCCAGTGCCATGTCCATGGTCACACCCAGGCACTACAGGAACTGGTGACCTGCAGCAGGGCTGACCTTGGCAGGCATCAGACCCAGGAAGGACCAGGAGTCAACAGAATTCTGCTCACTGCTTTCACGAGGAACATTTTCATTAGGAATCTGCAGGGAGGAAACAGAAAGGAGGGCGGTAAGGCCCCTGGACAGGCAGCTTAGAGCCTGAGCTTCTTGGGGCGGCGCTTAGCCTGCTGGGGGCAGCTGTGCCGGCTCCAGGCTGGAACTTGAGCTGCCGCTGGAAATAAACTCTCTGGAATGTTTGAGAGCAGACACACACACACACACACACACACACACACACACACACACACACACAGCTCAGTGGACTAATGAAGGGCATCGAATTCAGAGCCAGACAGGGTGAGCCTGGCTCTGCTCTTGGCTAACTAGTTCTTAGATTGTTTCATGCCTGTTTTTGCACCTGAAATGGGAAAGGCAAAAACTTGCCTCTGTGAAGATGTTAGCAAGACGAAAAGTATCCCTTATTTTTGTGAATGATGTATTTTGGGGGGGGGGGGTGGGAGGGTCATACCTAGCAATGCACAGGGGTTATTCCTGGCTCATGCACTCAGGAATTACTTCTGGCGGTGCTCGGGGGACCATATGGGATGCTGGGAATCGAACCCGGGTCAGTCGTGTGCAAGGCAGACACCCTACCCGCTGTGCTATCGCTCCAGCCCCATGATGTGTTTTCTTAACGATACCTACCTTAAGGCAGCTAACCAGGCTAAAGGTTCACTGCCTGCAAGTGCGTGGAGTGGGATCTTTAGGTGCAAGCTAGGGTGAGCGATTGTGCCTGAGGAGCCAGCGAAACTGGACAGATTCAGCCCCTGTCCCTGCAGGCTGAGGTGGTCCTGGAGCTTGACTCCTATTTTCTCCTCCACTACGCTTCCTTATCCATTTCAGCTGCTGCTTGGATACCCAGAAACCCTCTCTGTGGATTGTAAACAGAGCCAAAGAGGAGGACTCAGAAATTGCTCTCTTTTTAGTATTTTGAGGGATGGTGAAACCTTGTAGGAATGTTGCTCCAGGGACTGAGAAAACACCATATGTGGGAAAGCATTTTGAAGTGAGGAAAAGAGCAAATGCAAGTTGGTCAGAATCTTGGAAAACTTGGAGCAGCCCAAACGGGCACTGGGGAGAGTGTCGGAAGGGGGTTTTACGGAGGTCTTTAACAGGTCTTTTTCCAATTAGAGCCAAGAAGAGCCTGGGGACCATGATCTACTTCAGAGCCAGGTCCTGTATTTTCTTTGGGAAAAGAAGGCAGAGTTGATTGGCTTCCAAACCAGCCTTGGCAGAAGCCCAGACTGCATCTCAGACTGGGAAGAGCGTCTTAGAGAGGGATTGATAAGAAGAGGGTGCTCGCGTTCAATCATTGAACACAGAGGCTTGATCCTGTGCAAGGCACCCAGTAAACATGAGTGGAAGAGATGGGCAAGGAGGCAGTCCAACAACCACAACTCAGCAGGTTCACTGTCTCTGCAAAAATGTGGGGGATCAATGGTTTAGCATCGGGGAAGAGCATGGAACTCATTGCCTCAACAGATGGATTCACTGATGTGCCAGGCCTAAGTCAAGCTAGGGTGTCCCCTTTGCAACCCCTGCTCCAGCCTCCTCTTGCTCCTCTGGTACTTTGTATGTATGCCTTGAGGGCTGGCCTGAGGCATCTATACGGTCACAGATGATTGAGTCCATGTTCAGGTAGCATTTTCAGTTAGGATTATGTGGCAGGTACCAGACTCAGAACATTCAGATAGGTCTTGTTATTTACCTCTCACACTACCCTACTGTCCCATAAGCCCCACGGCTCTTCTTGTGCTTTACAGCCAAGTTTCTCTCATTCTGAAGTCTGCAACATAACCCTCGGCTATCTAACCACCCCGGCTGGAGCGATAGCACAGCGGGTAGGGTGTTCGCCTTACAAGCGGCCAACATGGCCGACCCGAGTTCGATTCCTCCACCCCTCTCGGAGAGCCCGGCAAGCTACCGAGAGTATTCGATATGCCAGACACAGTAACAACAAAGTCTCCAATGGAGACGTTACTAGGCCCGCTCGAGCAAATCGACGATCAACGGGAGGGCCTTTACCTTTACCTTTATCTAACCACCCAGATTCTAGGCCTCCGTTTCCTCCTCGCAAGAATGAAGAGACTATCAGTGGCAATCTTGGCTTTGGACAGCTGTGTGTCCACTAGCCTGGGCTGGCTCTTTGTGAAAATGCTGGAAAGCAGATTAATCAAGTCAGATCCACAGTGAAACTGCTGGGTTTTCATGCAGCTTTGCAAATAATCTAGTAGCGGATTGTGCCCCGATGCTATTCTAAAGGGTCATGGCGACGTTTTTGGACTCGATGGTGCAAAAAAATAAGGTCGGTCCATAAATGACACTGGGAGTGTTTAGTCCACTTTTTCTTTTCCCAGGTGCCTTCCCAAACTCGATGTCTTTGTGCTGAGTTTGTGTGTTTACAGGTGTTGTGGTAGGAACCAGTCTGTGGAGAATTTGCAAACAGTAATAAGAGTATCTAATCATCATCACGGACCTTTGGTAGTTCTGTCTTTTTTATCTATTTATTTTGCAAGATGGAGGGTCTTCCAAGCATGCTGAGGGGGTTCTCTGGGCCACTTTTGGGGATGCTTAGTCAACTTAGCCAGGAAGTTCAACATGAGGACCTGGGTATGTAGTACTGCTTGGACCTAGCAGTGCCCAATCTACACCCAGCAATACCTGGGGAAGCATGCAGTGTCAGGGATCAAATCGGGTTGTGACACACAAGACATGCCCACTAACCCCTACACTATCTCTCTGTATCTCTCTGGCAACTCTCGGCAAACTCAGGAATTGGTCGCCCTCTCTGATGGCTCCAGTCACCCCTGCTGTTCCACTGTAGCAACCTGCTACTTGGTTGGGCTGACCAGGCTATCTGGGGTTGAGGGCATTCATTTCCCAACCTCCCTGCAAGGTGGCAGATGAAGTCATTGATTATACCCACTACTCTGAACATAGCCCCCTCTGACTCTTTGCCCTGCCCACCTGCCCACAAATGGAGTTCTATTTGTACCCTCCATCTCACCAACATGGGGCAGCTCAGTTCCTGGAGCCTGGAGAAGTTGAGTGGGCACACCACCGGGGTCACCCCACAGGTGCCCATGCTCAGAAGGGAGCCTCACACTAAGGGCTTAATTCTCTGGGGTTGCCCTCTTGAATCCTTAAGCATTTTATCTTGGAAGGTATATTTGGTAAGGAGAGCTGGAGCTTCCACACTCTTATACCTCCAGTCCTCACCCTGCCACTGAGTTTTGCCGACTACCCTGCCCTTCTTTGAATTGCCAGTTCTGCCTTCAACCCCCGCCCCCATAATGTATCATTCTTGATGCATTTCATTGAACTTGCAAGCACTGTAGCACTGTCCTCCCGTTGTTCATCAGTTTTGCTCGGGCGGGCACCAGTAATGTCTCCATTGTGAGACTTGTTGCTGCTGTTTTTGGCATAACGAATACATCACGGGGAGCTTGCCAGGTTTTGCCGTGTGGGCGGGATACTCTCGGTAGCTTGCCGGGCTCTCTGAGAGGGGCGGAGGAATTAAACCTGGGTCAGCCACGTGCAAGGCAAATGCCCTAACCACTGTGCTAACAATCTAAAAAAAAAAATCCTATGGATTTTTTTGAGCTTGCAAGATGAAAGGAATATCAGTGGGAGAAGGATTGGAGAGAGTCAGCTCTCCTATGGGAACCTTCTTTTCCCAGCATAATTGGATTCCTGGGGCAACGTGTGGAGTGAGCAGCAGTGTCAGCAACCCCTTCTCGCCTCTGACCTTGAAGGAGTCCAGGGAGTGGCTGCCATGGGGAAAAGGTGGGGTCCCCTTATCAGAAAAAGAGTCAGGAAACGGAAATTGGAGCAGAGGACCAGTGATGTTTCTTTTGCATGGGGGGAAGAGGGTGTGGGTGATGCAAGGAAACAAGACTTGAAAGGCAGTGTTGTTGGGGTCCGGAAGTGCATTAGCCTGGGCCGGCTCGGACCCAGGCTCTTCATAAGCTCAACTGCTCTGCTATTTCTTGTGTTACCTTTGTTTATTTCCCATCTACGTTCCCCCTGGAGTCAGCGAAGTCTTTCTGAAAATATCTAAGGTGAACCAAGGGAAGGGCTTTTATTTTCCATGCTTCGACAGAGCTTTAAAGAGGAAGCGATATACCCCTGGGGAACCCCACAAGGCAGCAGCAAAGGTAATTAAAGGACAGGAACCACAGGGCGGGCGATGGCAGCCTCAGTGAGCAGTGGGGATCACCCCTCTGCCACCCCTCCCCAGCTGGAGAGGATGGAGGGACCCGCCTTCGGAAAATCTGGGCTCTGCTGAGTGAGCGAGGGACCGGCCATACAGGTGTCTCGAGATCAGCCGTCTAATCCCACAAGGACTCAACCCAAACCCCATGTCGAGGCTCTCCTATGGCAACCGAACGAGAGCGTTGATGGGTTAAAATGCCATCGAAACCCAGAGATAACTGAATTAGAAATAGAACCCCTGAGAGAGCCATTTTGTAATGGAAACCTGAGAGAGAGAGAGAAAATTATTCTACCAGCGGTCTCGCTGCTCAGGGGCCAGGCCAGCCCATTCCTCTGAGCTGGTGACCGCTGCCACTCCTTCCTCTGCGGGGCATGCGTGACAGGGCTGCCATCTTGAGGAGAGAGTCTCTGGGGGACTCGTGGACATGTCCACTGGGGAACCTGGCTCAGCGCCCTGAACTCCAGCCCTCTCTCAGAGTAGGTAGCAGCCTTCCATGCGCATTGACAAAGGTAGGAGACTGACTCCCCAACAGCTGGCCGCTCAGGGAGGGGCCATCTCTGGTGACCCCCACCTCCCATCCTGGGGTATTCCTTTCAGACACTACTGGCTGCAGTGGGGTGGGGCGGGGGTGGGGAGGTGTGGCAGGGTTGGAGGGCCGGTCTTTTGTATTTTATTTTTTGGATTTTGGGGTCACACCTGGCAATATAGGGGTTACTCCTGGCTCATGCACTCAGGAATTACTCCTGGCGGTGCTCAGAGGACCATATGGGATGCTGGGAATCGAACCCGGGCCGGCCATGTGCAAGGCAAATGCCCTACCCGCTGTACTATCGCTCCAGCCCCAGGAAGAGCTGTTTTTTTGAGTCAGTGGATGCTAATAAAAGAAAGTCACTTGACAGGTTCAAAGTCTGTTTGTACAAGTGCAACAGGGTCTGGTCTGCTTAAACTCAGGGGACTTTGAAAGAAGAGACAGGACCTGGCCCACCAGTAGTAAGAGGTTAACAGAAACTTGGATGCCCAAAAGGGGGGAGGGGAGAGACAGACAGACAGACAGGCAGACAGGCAGACAGATAGACAGAGAGACAGACAAACAGACAGAAGAAAAGTGCCTGCTGTAGAGGGGTAGGGGTTGGGGGTGATGGGAGGGAACCTGGGGACACTGGTGCTGGGAAATGTGCACTGATGGAGAGATGGGTGTTGAAACACGGTATGACTGAAAACTCATCATGAACAGCTTTGCAAGGGTCTATCTCACAGTGATTCAATAATCTTTTTTTTTTTTAAAGGAAACTTGTTGGTATCAGGCCCATGCTACAGTGGGTCTAGGAAGATACCTCGCCTTTTCATACTGCTGCTTGCCTCTAATACTGTTAGGTTTATTGATTTATTTTAAAGTATGGTTGTGGCTTGAGGGGCAGAACACATGGCCTAGCGCAGGAGGCCCTGAGTTGGGCGCTCACCACCAACTTCCCTGTCCTCCACCCAGCACAATTAAAAAAAAGTGCAGCCCAATTTAAAAAAAGCTGAGTTTTCTCCTCTCCTTCAACAACAACAACAACAACACACACACACACACACACACACAGCTTTTTTGTTTTTCTAGTCACAATGCTAGAAGAGTGATCGTTGAGGTGAAGGCACTAGGAAGTTTAGGAGAGGAAGTTGCTTTAGTGTACAGCAGGGCTTCTTAAACTTTTCCATTAGCAAGCCATTCTTTTCACCCAAGACATGCAACTCGGGTGAGTGTTACAGACACACCTGGGATTCAAGGTGCAGTTGATTTTCAATTAATGTCTGATCAAGAAGCTTTTTACCCAGGCCGGATTTTTATCCATCCAGTTCCAGGGTTGCAGTCTATAGATTCAGAAGTCAGGCTGTGGGGCAGTGTTACTCAATGTGGGACCCTTTCTGTGGACCCCCGGATTATTCCAAGGGGACCACAGGTGTAAAGGGGGGAACCCATGGCAGGAGACTACCAAATGGTAGACCAGAGCACCCCAGAAGGTGGACACAAGGGGGACACATAGGAAAACGGCTGGGTAACTTCTGCGGAGATTTGGGGACTCCCATGAAGGCAGTAGAATAGTGTCCCCCTCCAGCTCCCAAAGGACATGGACTCGGTTGCTGATGGCCCCCTCCAACTCACACCTGTGTTTCCTTTGCAGCTCTTACAGGTGAACAAGGTGATGTCCATCTTGTTTTATGTGATATTCCTCGCTTATCTCCGGGGCATCCAAGGGAACAACATGGATCCAAGGAGTCTGCCGGAAGACTCTCTCAACTCCCTCATCATCAAGCTGATCCAGGCCGATATCTTGAAAAACAAGCTCTCCAAGCAGATGGTGGGCGTCCAGGAAGGCTACCAGAGCCCCCTGGCCAAGGCCGAGGCCCCGGCGCGGAGGCCACGCGAGACAGAGCAGGGGGAGCCCGCCAAGGCCGAGTTCCAGCCCGTGGTGGCCATGGACACCGAGTTGCTACGGCAACAGAGACGCTACAACTCGCCCCGGGTGCTGCTGAGTGACAGCACCCCCCTGGAGCCCCCTCCCCTGTACCTCATGGAGGACTACGTGGGCAACCCCGCGGGGGCCAACCGGACGTCCTCCTCCTCCTCCTCCTCCTCCTCCTCCTCTTCCTCCTCTTCCTCCTCTTCCTCCTCCTCCTCCTCCTCCTCCTCCTCCTCGTCCTCCTCCTCCTCCTCCTCCCGGAGGAAGCGCTACGCGGAGCACAAGAGCCACCGCGGGGAGTACTCGGTGTGCGACAGCGAGAGCCTCTGGGTGACCGATAAGTCATCGGCGATCGATATCCGGGGACACCAGGTCACGGTGCTGGGGGAGATCAAAACCGGCAACTCCCCCGTGAAACAATACTTTTACGAGACGCGCTGCAAAGAGGCCAGGCCCGTGAAAAACGGCTGCCGGGGCATCGACGACAAACACTGGAACTCGCAGTGCAAGACCTCGCAGACGTACGTGCGCGCACTGACGTCCGAGAACAACAAACTGGTGGGCTGGCGGTGGATACGGATTGACACGTCCTGTGTGTGTGCCTTGTCGCGGAAAGTGGGCAGAACATGAACCCGCCTCTCTGGTCCCCCCGTATATAAATTATTACTTTAAATTATATGATATGCATGTAGCATACAAATGTTTATATTGTTTTTATATATTATAAGTTGACCTTTATTTATTAAACTTCAGCAACCCCCCCCCCCCACAGTATATAAGCTTTTTTTTCTCAATAAAATCCGTGTGCTTGCCGTCCCTCCGGCCTCTGCCATCTGTTAAACGGACTGTTGCACGCAGCGGACGCACACCAGTGGGGTTTTGTTTGTGTGTTGGTTTGTTTGCATTGCGGTGTTGGCAAAGCCCGGACTTGCATTGGTCCTCAACGGTGCTCACGTCGAATGATGTCAGAGCTGTGTTGTAGACACAGTGATGTTTCTACTGCTAGTTTCCACCCCACCCTGCATCTGATTCATTCTTCAGAAGAACTCTGTTCACTTCCATTGGCCCCAGACACTAGGTAGCTTGGAGCTGGCACAGATCGGCAAGTTCACCCTCAAGCATTGGCTCCCATCTCTGCTATTCCTTGTGCCGATTAGAATTATGATCATCTCCCGTGTTACCCTCAGTCTTGGAACAATAACAACAAACCTGGCAATTTGACTGTTGGAAGTTTCTTTTCAGCACATTTGTTGGTTTTGGGGGGGGCGGGGTGGGGAGGGGAAATTGGTTGGGCTGGTTGAAGGGTTGGATTATCCTTGTGGGTTTGGGGGTTTTATTTTTGGTTTTGGCTTTGGTTTTTGTTTGGGTCTTTGGTGAATGGTTTTCGTCCTTTTAGGCTGTAGGAAACCTTTTTAACTGCTTGTAACAGGATTATTGTATGGTCCACGCAGAAGCAGACTCAAATGAATGGTGAATAATTCAAGACGGGGAAGGAATTTACCCATAGAAAACCTCTTGGGGCATGCCTTCTTCCCCACACTGGGTGGTCCCCCCAAGGACTAAGGGCTGCCTAAGGAATTAGAGTGGCCACACTTTGGAGTCAGACCCAGGTTCAGATTTCGGCTCCTTGCCGGGAGACTGGGGCTGAGGTTTGGTCTGTTCTCAGACTGTAGGCTTCTGAGAGTCAGAAAGTCGGGTGGGCTTGCTTGACTGCGGCCTGATCTTTTGGATGGGTGGGGGCGTTGGTCTCAACCAAACATCCCCTGTAGAATTTCTAACAGCGTAAGGCATTCAAGAATGATGGTTCCTTATCCCCACCCTTACTCACCTTCCTTGACTGTTGTGTTCCTCCCTGGTATTTGGTTGGGTCTCACTTTGAGAGGAAGGCTCAGTTGGAGGCAAATCTTTCCAGAGCGCGCATACACACACACACACACACACACACACACACACACACACACACACACTTCTGTTCTGTTCTCTCCTTGCCTTCAAGGAGGCAAGATGCAGGGTGAAGACAAATCCCTCAGAGAGGGATGAATGAGGACAGTCTGTGACTTCTCTCAAGGCCTTCCTCTCCCCTTTCCTTATCTTCAGGGCAGCCTTGCATTTCAGAATCAACATTGTGACTTAAAAAAATTTCAGAGGCTGGAGTAATAGCATAGCAGGTAGAGCGTTTGCATTGCATGCGGCTGACCCATGTTCAATCCCCAGCATCCCATATGGTTCCCCCAGCACCACCAGGAATAATTCCTGAGTGCCCAAGGAGGACATAGAAGGCTACCTTAATGGGGGCTGTTGATTTACTTTGCTCACCAGGAAGCAGTTCACTCTCGTGGGGCAGCAACTTAAGGACTGGAATTGCCTGTCTGGTCCGAAGCACCAGGAACCTACAAATCTGCCCCCGTGCCCCCAAGCCCTGTCCTAGACCTTCTCTGGCTTGCCCTGTCTTCAGGGCCTGTGTGTAGTCTCTCTGGAGCAGCCTAGGAGCTCTCCAACACCTGCTGTTTATCACATGAACTCCCAGAAACAAGCTCATCAAGTGGCAGCCACTTCAGTTCAGAACCACACTAGACAGTGTTGAGAGGGCAGCAAAGGAGGAATTTATGTGGCCCGAGTGCCCACTCTACGCTGAGCACTTGCAAACACAGCCAGCCCACTGTTCATTGTCATTCCTCTGGGTAACTCTTAGCAGCTCTTCCTATCATGCTCTGTGAGGAGGCAAGATGCAGGGTGAAGACAAATCCCTCAGAGAGGGATGAATGAGGACAGTCTGTGACTTCTCTCAAGGCCTTCCTCTCCCCTTTCCTTATCTTCAGGGCAGCCTTGCATTTCAGAATCAACATTGTGACTTAAAAAAATTTCAGAGGCTGGAGTAATAGCATAGCAGGTAGAGCGTTTGCATTGCATGCGGCTGACCCATGTTCAATCCCCAGCATCCCATATGGTTCCCCCAGCACCACCAGGAATAATTCCTGAGTGCATGAGCCTGGAGAAACCTCTGAGCATCGCCGGGTGTGACCAAAAAAGAAAAAAAAATCAAAGCAAGCCTTCTGCCTGGAAACCTTCGGTGGTATCACTTCCGGGAGCCATCAACCAGAGCACAGTAAGCCAACTGCTAGGCTAATTGGGGTGGGGGAATTCTCAGGACTCGACCTTACCCAGTCATTTGGCTGGGCTCAAGGAGCCCTTAGGTTTCCCTTCTGAATTTTCTATTCCAATGGATAGAGGGCCTTGTCTGGAAGATCTGGATACTGGAGGAGATAAATTTGGAAGACCCCATCCTCTAGTCCTGGAACAGTATAGTTCCTAGACAGCAGGGTCAGGTGTAGACCCAGCCTTGAGTGAAAGTTGACATGCTTTCAGAAAAATAAGAGAAGTGTGCTGTTGGAGTTAGGCCAGCTCCAGGAAAACGTGACTGTGGGCATGAGATGCAAACTGTTCTGCCAGAAAGTCTGGGCTTCAGTCCTTCTGCTATCTCTGCCTCTCCCAAGCTGGGGGACTGGCAGGGAGATCGACCAGGCTCTGTTTCAGAAAGTATTGTCCAATGAAGGCATCTGAGTGTTGGCTGAGTCAATGGACCAGGCTGATGTGCCCAAGGCAGAACCTTTCTGAAGCTTCGGGGGGCCTGTTTCATCCAAAGCACACATTTAGTGAGTAACAACATGTAAACAGGAGAGCCTTGGAGGGCTGGTGTTGACCTTCTAGAAATTTCCTTAGTTTCTTGTTGGAGTTTTATTCAACAAAGGTATGTTGCAGGGTCAAAACTTCGACTGGATAGGAGAAACCAGGTTTTGACACAACTTTGGGGACCATAAAGATATAAACTTGGATCATTACTGGGAACTCTCAGGATCACTGGGAAAGGCAGTGCCCAGAATTAAGGGGCCTCTTTTCCTCACTGGATGCTACTGTGAGAAACTCTGTTGGCATTTTAAGGTCTCTGTCTCTTAATTCTCTGGGGTATATGCTCAGGCAGTGAAGAGTGAAGGCATCAATTCTTTGACCTTAACATTTCTGAGCATTTCCTTGCCTGTCAAAGGAGGGCTGTGTCTCCTTCACAAGGCTGTCTCACAATGTAATTAAATCAACCAGTTCCTGGCACAGAGAAGGCTCTTTGGGTGTGGTGATTATAATGATGATGAGGATGGTGACAATGATATGATGATAATTAGCTCTAGGGGGATTTGCAGGAGCCCTCATTCTGGAATTGCTATGGAAATTCCAAACTCCAAAGAGTAGAATTGGTCCCAATTAAAGTGGATCAATCATCTCGGTAAGTGGGGTTTTCCCAGTTCCCATCTGCAGGGCTTGCTCACCAAATACCTACTCCAGTTCTTTCTGATGGGTCTTTAATCCTCCTCTGCTGAATCCCCAAGGAAAGTATTTCTAAGCCTTCAAACATAATTGCTGGGGAACCCATGTGGCTATCTGAAGAGATGACTTGTGTGTTGTTCCTTCTTCTTGCAAATTTATGGTACAGCCTTGCTCTTGTGCCCTCTTTCTCTATTCCTATCTCTTTCATTCTCTCTCCCTCTTCTTCCTTTCTCTCACTGTCTCCCCTTCTCTTCTCCCTCTCTTCTTTCTCACCCTCTTTCTTTCTCTCTCCTTCCTTTTCCCATGTGTATCTGTATGTATTGTATGGTGTTGGTGTGTGTGTGTGTGTGTGTGTGTGTGTGCATACTTAACTTTATTAGATAAAAACTCTTCACTGAAGCTCGCAGAGACCACAAACCACATGCATTAATTTTATCCCCTTTGTCCATGTGTTGAGGAACAAAATCCTTGCAGTCTATCCCTGGCTATTTGAAAGTTTGTCCCGCTACACCAGAAAGATGCATCCCCCAGATGCATCCCCCAGGTATCAATCTCTGAGGGTGGGTGAAAAGCCACACAAGACCTGACATTGTCCCTCTGAGCTCCAGCTTGGTCTCAGTGAAGTGCGCTGAAGCCAGAAGAAAACCAAGCTTCAAACCTAGGAGCCTCTTCCACTGCATATGGATGATCTCAGTTTGAATCTTCCTCAAAGTCCACCCATCTTAAGCATACCCTCAGCTCTTTCCATCACTTTACCAAATGACCTTGGTCTAGAAAACTTTTCAAAAGGTGAGCCTACTCCCCAGCAAGTGTTCTGTGTTGATTACCATATTTGGATATTTTTATTCAAGGGGACAAACTTGGGTCCGCTTGGAAGAGCAGGATCATAGAGCAGGTCAGAAGGAATCTGAAGACTTTTGGTCTATTTCCTTCCATTCTTGACCTGTATTTGGTTATAGTACATGGAAGAGAGGGGGGAAAGCAAGTAAGGGTATCTCTAGGTGTATCCTAGCATAACAAGTAGCAAGAAGATGTTCTAGAGACTGAAAAACCCTTTTCAAGAAACTGGCTACCACTGCGACTGACTAGGCTGAATTGTCGCAGAGCTCAGTAGTGACGTCACCCCTTCCATGACAGACATCTTTGCAGCAAGAAATCCTAAGTTTATTGGGAAGTGATGAAACACAATCTAAGGAGTGAGAAGGCCTTTCACATGGAGATTCATTGAGGTTGTGGGGGGAGTTCATGCATGTGTTCATACATGCACATGTGGGCATGTGCTTGTGTACAGATGCTTTGATATACTAGTCATTGATATATTGCTTTTTTCCCCAGGAAAGGTAATGCTTAACAAATAATGCTCTGGAATATGAATTTAACCTTTAAGAGACCTACTCTGGTAGCCAGCTGGGGAGCATATGGGAAAAGAACATTCTTAGAATCAGATAACAAGCTGCTCAAGATTGAGGATTTACAGACAGAAAAGGGACGAGACAGACTCCATCAGCAGAAAGAGAAGGTGTTGGAGCAGAGAACCCTCTCATTTGGTATGAAAAGTGGAAAGCCGGTGCTGAGGTTAGGGGGCGAAACATAAGATAAGGCCAAGAAATTTATTATAACAATTAAATAATGGTTATTACATCCTCAGTGTTTTGTCCCTGGTAGACACCACATTTACCCAGTTGTAACTCTTTTGTGCAGCTGAAGACACTGATTGGGACATGTTAAGTCCCTTGCTGAAGGTTGTACAGTATTGCAGGTAAGGGAAGGTGCTCACTGTGCATTCCTGAAGGCCTGTGGTTGGAAGCTAGTGCTCTTTGAACTGTCACAGGGAAGATGAAGATGTTGGGATGAACATGTTTCAGATGAACCCCCCTTCAGAGGGTCCCAATCATGGGATGGAAACAGAATTCAAGAGTGGGAGGGTGAGAGACACACAAGAAAAGATGAAAGGGTCAGTACAGTAGGGGTTCCCAACTTGGGAAGACCTGAGGGACTTTCAGTGGCTGGGTTGGGTCCCCTACCCCAAACTTCCTTTCCCCTGCCAACAATTTAACTATCACTGTTTCTGGGCCAAAGTGGATGGCACTAACTTCCAAAGTCAGCATTGCTATAATAACATGTTGGGACATCTTCAAAGAGGTAGAAGCTGGAAATGTCATAACTTTTCAGAATTTGTCAGAACTTTTAATCTTCCCCTATCAGACACAAATCTATTTTTATTCCTTTTATAGTTAAAAAATTGTTGAAAACCTTCCAGATTTCAGGGACCCTGTTCAATTAGACTCAGTACAAGAGAAGACATCCTTTCTGCAGTAAAAGTAACAACAGCAAGGGTGGAATCAGAAGGTATAACAATTCAGGGTAGTGCTGACAATGTTTGCGTCTCTTCCCAGTAACTCTTCAAAAGGAGTGTGCTCTATTTCAAAAGTTCTACTTACTACACAGTAGCAAAGATTTGGAATCAACCTAGATGTCCAGCAACAGATAAGTGGTTTGTGAAGAAGATATAGTTTATATACACATAGCTGAAATATTACATAGCTGTAAGGAATGATGAAATCATGCAATTCACTGCAACATGGATGGAATTGGAAGTATGTTAAATGAAGTAAGCCAGAAGAAGGATAAACACAGGATGAAATCACTTATATGTGGTGTTTAGAATAACTGGATAAGGGGATGAAATGGTTTAAAGGGGAAATGCTGAGATAACTCTGGATTCCAGTGTAAAGGGAGAAGGAAAGAAATAGACAGCAGGGGAGGGGTGAAGATACAGATGAGGAAGAATGGGGGGATCATGAAGCAAAGGGATTCAGATACATCAGTGGTATCAAAGAATGGCAGAGCTAAATATCCAAACCACAGAGTCAACAGTACTGAAATCATGAGACCCAAACCTTTTTTTTAAATTAATTTATTTTTGTAAAGGATCCCCATGAGGTACAGTTACAGACTTATAAACTTTCATGGTTATGTTTCAGTCATACAATGTTCAAGTACCCATCCCTCCACCAGTGCCCAATCTGCACCACCAATGATCCCAGTGTGCCTCCCCCTACCTCCACCTTATCCTCCCCACCCCATCCCACTTCTGTGGCAGGGCATACGCTTTTGCTCTCTCTCTCCTTTTGGGTGTTGTAATTTGCAATAGAGGTATTAAGTGGCCATCATGTTCGGTCTATAGTCTATTTTTAGCACACATCTCCCATCCCAAGTGGGCCCTCCAAGCACCCTTTACTTAGTGAGACCAAACTTTAACAACTAAACTGGTGCCTATCAAGATGGCATGCTGGGGTTGAGGCTGTAAGGGAGGAAATCTGTGAATATTGGTGGAAGGAAATTGACACTGGTTGTATGATTAGTGCTGGAATATTGTATGGCTAAAACTATGAATAACTTTGTAAATCATAGTGTTTTAATAAAAATGTTATGTATTAATAAAAATATCAAAAAGTTCTAATTACTAGATAGAACCCCCCTAATGTTGAGGGAAAATCAACAGATAAGCTGGATATAACTAGATGCTCAACAAGAGAGCTGTTGCAACCCAGATCATGACCGACTAAATGCAGCTTAGAACTGTCATCAGGGATGACTTCCTCTGGTTCTTAAGGATGAATAAGAGTTTTTCAGGGTAGAGGTGTGTGAATGCCAAGAAGAATATTCCAGGCAAAAGACAAAACTATCCAAATGCATGGGCCAGGGCCATAGTCCAGTGAGAAGGGCATTTGCCTTGCACGCGGCTGATCTGGGTTTGATCCCTGGCATTCTGTATGGTCCCCCGAGTGCTGCCTGGAGTAATTCCTGAGTGCAGAGCCAAGAGTAACCCCTGATCATCACCAGGTGAGACCCCAAAAGCTGAAAAAATAAAAACAAAGCAGACCATCTAAGTGCAGAATGCTGAAGGGAGAGAAGTGGGAACCAAATAATTCAAGGCCATGTAAAATAATCTTGACATTTAAATTTTAGTGCCCCGAGTTCGATTCCTCCGCCCCTCTCAGAGAGCCCGGCAAGCTACCAAGAGTATCTCGCCCGCACGGCAGAGCCTGGCAAAGCTACCCGTGATGTATTCGATATGCCAAGCACAGTAACAACAAAGTCTCCAATGGAGACATTACTGGGCCCGCTCGAGCAAATCGATGAATAATGGGAGGACAGTGACAGTGACAGTGACAGTGACAGTGACTTTAGCGCCTCCACTTTTAGTTTCAGGATCACTCCGAAGGGTAGATAAAGTAGATTGCTAGACCACATCCTTAGGGTCTCTGGCTCTTTAGGTCTAACAAATTCCTGAAGGATGCTGCTCTACAGTTGGAAAGTCACTAGATGGTAAAACAGTGAGGAGTCACAGGTATTTCTTTTATCCCAAATCTTTATTTAAAAGATGAAGTTGCTGGCAGTGGGCGAACTGGAGACAGTTCAATGAAGTGACAGATAGAAGGATAGAATGGGCAACACACGGAAGAATATGGAGTAAGAAGACCAGGAAAGTTCTGAGAAACATCACATGGGATGAGCAGATCTGTTTTGAGATATCCTCGATAACAGGTGATAACCAATTAAATGTGGAGGAAGGTGACAGAGGAAGGCACTGAGGAAGTGTCCATGATGTTCCCAAATCTAATGACTTAGATTTTGAGTCTAAGTCAAAATCAAGAAGATGGCAAGATGAGTGAGTGTGAAAGCAAGAATGACTGTGTGTTCGGTGCCCACAGATCAAGGCAGAGATACTCACTGAAGAATTAATTGTGGAAAACCAGCTCTGACTTACCAGCTGCAAATATCCCAGCCCAGAAAAGCCTCTCCATGGATATGTACATCTAGTCAGAGCTCAATGGAAGCCAAAAGGAGTTTAGAACTCATCAACCAATCAGAATGCAGAATTGCCACAAGGGAACTCAGAAGGCTTCCTCGGTCTCATCCTAGAAGACTATCCAGAAGAGTGCTTAATGCTGACTGAGGAGAATGAAAGGGAAAAGCTGAAATTTGGGGCCTCTGCATGTTCACACCAGTGTCATCCAGGGAGGTGCACCCTTGGGTGAATAGGGGGATCAGAGACATTTCTGTTTACATTTCATGTATTTGGGGGAGAAGGGAGAGGATTGGGTCACCTCCTGTGGTACAGGAACTAATCCTGGCTCCATCCTCAGGAGTGACCCCTGACGATGTTTGGAGAACAATATATGGTGCTTGGAAGAGAACTAGAGTCTACCAAATGTAAGGTAAAAGTCCCTAAACCTCTACACTATATTATACTATCTTTCTGGTCCCTTGACTTACATTTTAAAGGAAATAAATCAGATTTTGCCATGCTGAAAACTAAAGATTCTGGGGTTAGAGCAATAGTATAGCAGGTAGGGTGCTTGATTTGTATGCAGCCAACCCAGGTTTGATCCCTGTCATCCTATAATGTTCACCAGAGCAATTATTTAGTACAGAGCCAGGAATAATCCCTGAGCATCACCAGGTGTAATGCCCAAACAAACAAAAAACGCTTCAAAAGATTCTGGTCAGAAAGGACAGTTTGTGGTTGCTTTCTAGACTAGGTCTTTTGTCAGTTGTTAGTTTGTTTCCTTGCATGTTTCATCATCAACGAAGGAAACTATGCTCCTTGCTTGTTCTTGCATCCTTTGTCTGGCTCTGATCTCAGATCTGAGCTTCGCATATGAATTCCTTTTCCTTGGGGGCAATCTTTCCTGACACCTCCACCACCATTTTATACTTGCAAAGCAGTCAGCATTATATTTCATGTCATAGACTGCAAGTGAAATTATAGCTGTATAGTTATTTGTATAATTACTAATTTGATATGCCATCTCATTTGTCAATACTCTCTATAGGTAGTTACCATGCTGCTTTTAATCAGAACCATATGCTAAAGGCTGGCCACTAAACTGCCAGTAGATCATGAATCAACACTTGTACAACAGAATGAATGACTCCCCTTAATCAGTTGGGACCACCATGGGAAGAGGGAGTTGATCAGCCTCCAGGAGAATGGATCTCTGTGCAAGGTTCTATTGCTCTTTCATTAGTTCAATATTTGGGATGAAATAAGAGACTACGTCATGGAGGCGAAAAGCTCAACAACAATCATGACGTCCTTTTTAGTCCAAAGATCTGAGACTCATTTCATTCTCCAGTGAAGTGTGGGACAAGATCTCATATTGGAAGCAACAACTTTCAAATACAAGTACAAATACAGAGGAAAGGAACCACATGGTCACGAAATAGGGCCAGGTTTACACTTCTGATATCTCTTATATGAAAAACTCCATTGTGGATGGAATAGTCATTCCTTCGTTCAAGCAAACACTTATTCAACAAACTTTCCCAGAGAATCCCTCTTGGCCTAGAGCTACTGTCCTCTTAGTACAAACCAGCCTCTGAGGTTCATACCTTAATGGAACTTCCCATCCAGAGGATGTGATCACTGTCACTGCCACTGTCCTCCCGTTGTTCATCGATTGGCTCGAGTGGGCCCAGTAACTTCTCCACTGTGACAATTGTTACTGTGTTTGACATATCAAATATGTCATGGGTAGCTTGCCAGGCTTTGCCGTGCGGGTGAGATACTCTCGGTAGCTTGCCGGGCTCTCTGAGAGGGGCAGAGGAATCGAACTTGGGTCAGCCATGTTGGCCATTTGCAAGGCAAACACCCTACCCGCTGTGCTATTGCTCCAGCCCAGAGGATGTGATGAGAAAAGAAATTTAGAAACTAGAAAATATGTGATAGGGCCAGAAAGATAGTACAGGGATGAATGCATTTGCCTTACATAGAGCAAAAGTTGGTTTGATCCTGGGTACCACATAGAGCCCCTCGAGCATAGAATCAAGAATGAATACTGAGCACTATTGGATGTGACCTCAAATCCTGCCCCCTTTAAAAAAATAGAGAGAGAAAGAAAGATAGAAAGCATGAGCCTAAATTAACTTTAGCTAGTGGTTAACTCTTAGGAAGAATTATAAAACAGCAAAAGGACAGAGATTGAGAAGGGGGCAGTTAGAGGCAAGGTGATGGGAATATTCCAAGTTGATATTTTTATGACTAAAATGCTGGCTTCTCTTAGACCCAAGACCTCGTATGCCAGTCTGTCTAAGGAAGGCCAAACACATTTTGATTTTTTCCATGCAGTGGACGGTCCTAACTCACACAAAGAATCTTCATCCAAACAGCAAAAGCTAAGCTTTGACAATGGAAACACAAAGAGGTTCCCTTCAAGGGTCTCCCCATTCCCCAGATCCTGAGTAAGCTTGTGATCAGAACTTTAAACATCCTTTTCTCCCCATCAGATGGGAGCATTGTACACTCTGTGTTTCTCCCCAGGGGAGTCCCCTGGGACCTTCCCTCCCTCAAAGATACCATTGGCCCTGCCACACCTGCTTCCTTGACGAGAAACTCAGCCCTGTTGCCAGGTTCCAGAGTAGCTTCACTTTGTTGCCAAGGAAGGCGTCCCCTTACATCCTCTCTAGATGCCAAAAGGCCTGGGGTGGAGCTCAGGCAGGAGCCAAACTATTCTCTGGATCCCTGTACTTTGGGCTTCTGCTGTCAGTTTGTGCTGCAAAGGTAGAAATTTGTACAACCCAGAGCTTCTTTTCTGGCTCCAGAACTCTAAGAGAACTGCTTTTATTAATGTCAGACATGCTTCAAGGAAAATTGCTCTTGGACCTTCACCACAGTGACATTTTATGACCGAGTTATATGTACAACATGCTCTGAGTTTTCCTTTATGCGAATTGAGTATTAAACAATGTCCTGGGGTCAACGCCATGGTACAGCAGGTAGGATACTTGCCTGAAACGTAACTGCTCCAGGTTCAATCCCCAGCCCCATAAGGTTCCCTGAGCCCACGAGGAGTGACCTCTGAGTGCAGGGCCAGGAGTGAGCCCTGAGCACTGCTGGATGTAGCAAAAAAATAAACAAACCAAAAACTCTAGTTCAGTTGTAAAGGATCCTGGGAATTGGCTCCATCTAGTTGGAAGAAGGAGTGATGGGGTGAGACGTGGGCCAGTGGGGTTGTCCTTGAGAAGCTCCATAAAGCTGCTGGAACCTCTTCCACTCCAACCTCTGTAGACTGGTAGACTCAGAGACTTGAGCCAACTCAGCCAAAATCTTAGAGCCAAAGGTGGGACAGAGCTTAGGAAATAGCCAGACTTTAAAAACCCAGATCCCTGCCCCCTATGTCCACACTGCTTACACAGGCAACTTTCTGACCAAAAGCAGAGGGGTCGGTGGTGACATGAAGGGTTTAGATGCCCCATTCAAGTCAAGCGGAAAGGTGCCTCTGCTTCTTCTGGGGTCTGCAGACATCCTGAGAGTTCCACCTGTAATCGTCCTTCTGTTTCTTTCACACCCACCGCACTTGCAAAGGGTCCCAAACTAATTTGACCTACTTCCCCCTTTCCATAATGCAAAATCACTCAGCAACCTCCTTCTCCTTGGAAATCTATATTCTTTCTTTTTTCTTTTTTGGAGTCAAACCCGGCAATGCTCAGGGGTTACTCCTTGCTTTGCACTTAGGAATTACTCCTGGCGGTTCTCAGGGGACCATATGGGGTGCTGGGAATTAAACCCAGATTGACTGCATGCAAGGCAAATGCCCTCTGCGCTGTGCTATTACTCCAGCCCCTGAAATCTATGTTCTTGAGTAAACCAAAGGGAATCACCTCTGATTGCAACTGGACACCCCTGCTACTTCCTGGATTGTTCCAGCATCCCCTACGCCATGGTGCAATATCACCAATATTGACAAGTACTGCTCCTGGTTAGTGTTGTGGTGACTCAAGTCCAGGAGACAAGAGTCTTGAACCTCCATCCCGACACACATATCCAAGGGAGCTTAAGGTAAAGGTAAGGTAAAGGCCCTCCCGTTGATCGTCGATTTGCTCGAGCGGGCCCAGTAACGTCTCCATTGGAGACTTTGTTGTTACTGTGTCTGGCATATCGAATACTCTCGGTAGCTTGCCGGGCTCTCCGAGAGGGGCGGAGGAATCGAACTCGGGTCGGCCATGTTGGCCGCTTGTAAGGCGAACGCCCTACCCGCTGTGCTATCGCTCCAGCCAGATTCCTGCATTTCATTAGGTCTCTAGCTTTCTGTCTGCTGGTGGTGAGGAGGGTGGGGGTAGGAGGTGATACTAAGGTTGTAGCCAAATAGCACAGGTCAGCTGAGAACTGGAGCCTGGATCAGGGTCCTTAAGGGCCTGTGCTGGGCCTCCTTCAAGTGTAGAGAATAAGGGATTTCTGGGGACCTCCAGGGAAGAGTAAAAAAGCAGCAGTCCTTACTAATGGGAGCAGCCATTCTTAACTAATGCAGTCTAGTGGCACCTCCCTGACTGAACCCACTGTCTTATCTCATCAGGATTCCCACAGGGTGGAAGGCAGAGACACAATGCTTGGTACCAAGTTTGGCATCCAGGAATCTCTCAGCAACACTAGCTCCCTAGGTGAGGACATGCAGTAGGCCAGCTGCCTCTACCACAGCCAAGCCCACATTCTGGTCATGGTCACTCTTGCTTCTAGAACTGTAGCACTATAGCACTGTCGTCCCATTCTTCTTTGATTTGCTCGAGTGGGCACCAGTAATGTCTCCATTGTGAGACTTGTTACCTTCTAGAACAGGATCACTTTTTCTTGTTCAAAGCCCTCATGCTATAGACCAAGTCGGTTCTTCCAGGGATTGTGGCTTCTAAGCTCAGGCCAAATATGGAAGCTTTTTAGTGTCCTTGCCAAAATTCCCAAGGTTCCAGGTACATAGAGGATTCCTGATGGCTAAAGTTTTCCTTGCTCTATCTGCTTTTCCTGCTGCTTGGACTCAAGCATTACCATGCAGGACTCCCAGAGGGCCTCTCAGTGCCAGAGCCTGGGCAAGACCCCATGAATTTCTCGCCTTTGGGTTCTTATTGTCTCCATCAGGAGGTTAAGAGGTAGAAAAGATGCAGGATAGACGGGAAAAAAGCCAGTATGTCCTTTAAGAGCTATAGGTGTTGGGTCAATAGCTGGAAGGGCACTTGCCATGCACATAGCCAACCTGGGTTCAATCCCTGATACTACATATGTTTCTCTGAGCATTGCCAAGAGTTATGGCTCAATGTTTAACACAGAGTAACGTTTAGCACAGAGCCAGGAGTAAGCCCAAAGATCTCCTAGGTGTTTCCTAAAGAAAAAAAGTTATAGATGTGAATCTTAAACTCCTGCTCTCGCCACAAGACTCCAGAAGAGGGTCTTCAGAATCCTTCTCCCTCCACACTAGCTCTCCGACTTAAGAATCATATCACAGCACACCTCCAAGAAAGAAAGACACAGGTAGCTGGACTGCACTATGATCAACAGCTTTCACGACAGCTTGCCATCACAGCACAGGGCTCTTGCTTCACGCCAGCTAGCTGGTTTGTAGTGTGAGAACTTTGAGAGAGAGAGAGAGAGAGAGAGAGAGAGAGAGAGAGAGAGAGAGAGAGAGAGAGAGAGTGGTGTGGCCACAAAGACACAGTTCTGCAGAGAAAGAAAAGCCTGAGTCCTGGGGAGCTAAGGAGAGCGGTGAGATGGCTCACAAGGGATGCAGATGTCTCATCTGTCCTGAAGGTCCTAAGCACCGACTTTCTCCCCACAGTCTCCTGTTGTGGTCCATATAGAGCTGACCTTCCTGGAAGAGAAGGAATAGATGTGGCCAGCTGGTTACCAGGTGGAGGCCCTCTGTAGCTCCCAGGAGCTTTTGTTTTGGAGGATGAATAGCACAAAGTCATGTTAAAGGAGGGACCTCCTGAGCAGGTTTGAAGAAGGTGGGTGTGGTGGGGATCTTTCAGTGCTCATCTGACATCTGGATCTCACCCATCCCTCTGATCATCCCTGGCTTGTTCTTAGGACCAGTGGATGGATCATTTCTGCTTCCCAGCTTCTGAACCTTCAGTGCCCATCCTGGTTCTTAGTTCAGGGACAATCACATTTCTAGTGAGTTTTTTCTACCCCTTATTGCCATTACTCCTTCTGTCCCATACCAAACTGGCTCAGGTCAGTATGACTTGAATCTCAGGTCAGGTTCCTCACAGTGGGTCTCGCTGTCCACTCCAGCATCAGAGTCCACAGGCTGTGTTCCAGACTAGCATTGTGTGCTACTCTTTGCATTTTGGGTAAGTGTGGCTACAATCCCTCAGGAGTGCAGGACAGAGTTGGGGGCTATAAGAACACAGGCTTCTTACTGGTCCTGGCTGACCTGGTGCAGTTGGTATAAACAAGACAGAATTTAATATTTACCGAATGAGTAAGCATCTTTTTGTATTTTCTGTTCTACAGAATAAGGCAAGAAATTATTTAATCCGTCACATAAATATTTATGTAAAAGCATGAAACCTCAAAACTTTTAAGGCTCAGCAATTAAAGTAGAATATTCCATTATTTTTAAAATATGCCCAGGCAGAATGTCTTCTTTTAAATTTACTGTAACTAAATAAGCAAATACATCGTGATTTTCACTTTAAAAAACCCATTTTAATCTAAAAAAAAGAAGGAAATAAATCATGACAATGTAGAAGTGTTAAAAGCTAACTGTAGAAAAAATTAGAAATTATGGAACTATAACCTAATGCTGACAGTTCCATTCACTGGCTGGCATATCACTCTCTTATTTTTAATTATTATTTCCCATCTATCTTATCTGCACATTCCTCAAATTTGACAATAATTTTTCTACATTCCCTTTCTATAGAGAATAGGAAAGTTTTTTTACTTCTTTGTAATATGATTGATCAAGTATTTCAGAAAAGTTTATTTAGGTTTATTGATTCTTGGTATTGATTTGTGTGTTTTCAGATGTGTTAACAAATTGGGGGAAAAATTTTTGAGTTTCTTTTATGCATCAGTTTTGAAATATCCGGAAGTCTTCCTACCACTTTTTTTCAATGCAATGATTAATATTAAGTGCTCTTTGAATTGCCAACACTCATTAACCTGTCTGTCGTTAATATCCCCTTGTGCCTTTAAGCTAGCTGTCAATGGGAGCAGTTGACATCAGTAAAAGCTGTAAAATATTTTTCCAATGTGAACAAAAAATTCATTCTTTTGTTTGTTTGTTTTGGGGACACACCTAGTGATCTTCATGGGCTACTCCTGGATTTTTACTCAGAAATCACTACTGGCAGTGCTTGGGGGACCATATGGGGTCCCGGGGATCAAACCCAGGTCTGCTGCATGCAGAGAAAGGGCCCTACTTCCTGTATTGTCTCTCTGGTCAAACTCATTCTTTGTTTAATTGGACTCAATAAAACTCTAAGTGTCTACCCATTATGTCTTTTGGAAATGGATCCTCCCTATAATAAATTATTTTTCATCTAGGCCTAATATAATAAATTCTTTTTCATCTAGGCCTAATTCACCTTCTGGTCAACCGGTCTTAGTCAGGGTTGACCCTGGAACCCAGAAAACCTAACATACTCATTTCTTCTGCTCTACCCACTTCCTGTTCCCACCAAAAGTGCTGTTCTTTTGTCCCAGAGTTCCCAAGCTTCTGTGAGGTTAAAATAAAATGATGCCCATGTTCCATATTTGTGTGTAGAGAAAATTGAAACGACTTTCTGAACCTCAAAGGAATTGGCTTCAAGGGCCTTATCTACTTGAGTCATCTGGTCTACCCAAATGAGATTTGCTCTGGTTTGGCATATAAGGTTTTTCAGTTTGTTTTTTCAGCAGTACAGTCTGAAAAGGTTTGTTCTGTATTACCCATTTTTCTTTTAGAATATCCATATACTCCCTGGATAAGATAGTTATTAGAGGTGGGTGAGGATGAGGGGTCCCCCTTGACCCCTAGATGGCTGTAGCCTTTGTGGCTCTCGTGGTTAAGAGTATGGGCTGTGGCTCAAAGTCAATGGTTGGAAAACAATCTTACAGGCAAACAATGCCCTTAAAAACCTGGGGTAGCCATATTTATATCAGACAACATAGACTTCAAGTGAAATAAAGATTATAAGAATTAGTCATTTCTTAAGGATCAAGGGACCAATATACCAAGAAGAATTCACACTTCTAAAGATATATGCAACTAATAATGGACCAGCAAAATATCTAAAAACTACTAATAGATATCAATATGGATACTGGCAGCAAAAACACAATAGTAGTAGGAGACTTTAACTCTCCTGTATAAATCAATTAGGCAAAAACTCAACACAGAAACATTGGCTTTAAAGGAAGAAACAGAGGAGATGGGCCCAACAGACATACATAGGACTCTTCAAGCCCCCAAAGATCAATGATACATTCTTTTCCAGAGCACACAGGACATTCTTCAAGATAGACCACATACTGAGTTGCAAAATATATCTATATAAAATCAAGAAGATATACATCATATCAACTATCCTCTTATAATATGATGCGTTGAAAATGGAAATTAATTACCAACAGAAATAAAAGAGCTCAAACACTTGGAAATTAAACATGAATAAATAAGGATTTTCTGAGTGAAAAAAAACCCTTAATAGTATGGTTTTATGAAAGAAGGAAGGAAGTTAGGAAGGAAGGAAGAGCGAGAGGGGGATAAAGGGAGAAAGGAGGAGAGGGAGGAAGGAGGGAGGAAAGGAATAAAAAGGTCGGAAGGGAAGAAGAAAGGGAGGAAGGGAAAAAAGATAGTAAGGGAGCAAGAAATTGTTGATGTGGAAAGAGGGTCAATAGGAGACAGTGGTGGCAGGTGTGGTATCGATGTATTCTCAAAAGTTAACAGTATTGTGATGTAAATCAAGTCACCACAATAAAAATATAAAAATGGCAGGCAGGCATTGGGAGCCTATAATTTGTATTTGCTCTAACTCTGAATTTTGCTTGTTTAAAACTGTGCCATACTTTCATAAATTTTCTGTTTCTGAAACTGTGCACAAAAATTCGATCTTCCAAAGCATAATCATAGTTTACATAGAGGTATAAAGATAAAGTTTCCCATGGATCTGAACGGAAGTTCAAAGTGTAATTATACCCTCATCATTTTTTCACACAGTTTAACAATAGACTACCCAGACCTTAAATATATTTTCTAATGTACTTTCTTCACATAAACAGGATAGCACAGCGGGTAGGGCATCTGCCTTGCACGCAGCCAACATGGCCAACCCGAGTTCGATTCCTCCACCCCTCTCGGAGAGCCCGGCAAGCTACCGGGAGTATTCGATATGATATGCCAGACACAGTAACAACAAAGTCTCCAATGGAGACGTTACTGGGCCCACTCGAGCAAATCGATGATCAACGGGAGGGCCTTTACTTTACTTTACTTACTTTACTTTCTTCACACTTACATATTTGTTGATATTAATGAAATAGCAACATTCAGAAAACAAAATGGATGCCTAGGTATCTTAGGCATTTAGGTTACAACTGATTTTTGGTTTTGTTTCTTTTTTTGCTTTTTCAGTGTCGGAGATAAAACCCAGATTCTCACACAAGCCAGACAAATGCTCTACCACCAGGCTAGCTTCCCATGCCCAGAGATACATCTCTACTATCCTAGTATTGAAGAGACAATTAATTAAAAACACAGGGCTTACATACAAGTGGTACTACATGGAAAGTATCATGTTAAGCGAAATGAGTCAGAAAGAGCGGGATAGACACAGAAAGATTGCATTCATCTGGGGAACATAAAGCAACAAAACGGGAGACTAACACCCAGGAATGGCTGAGATTAGTACCAGGAATTTTGCTCCATGACTTGAAGGCCAGCCACATGTGCTAGGTGAAAAGGAAGCTCAGATAGAGAAGAGAGCACCAAATAAAGGGTGTTGTGAAGACCCTCCCAGGTGGGAGACATGCTAAAAGTAGTCTATAGACCAAACATGATTGCCACTCAATGCCTCTCTTGCAAAACACAGTACCCAAAAGAAGAGAGAGCGAACAAGGGGGGATGCCTTGCCACAGAGGCATGGTGGGACGGGGGGATGGGGGGTGGGAGGGATGCTAGGACCCGAGGTGGGGGAGGATGGGCACTGGTGGAGGGATGGGTACTTTATCATTGTATAACTGAAACCCAAGCACAAAAATTTATAAGTCTATAACTGTACCTCATGTTGTTTCACTAATAAAAAAATGATTAAAAAAATTAAAAAAAACACAGGACTGATCATGAGTGCTTCCTGGGGGTCAGGACGGGGTCAGGGGGAGGCAGAGAGGGAAATCAGAATAAAGTAAAGAGCTCCCAGAATTCAGATGGGATATGGAATGCAGTGAATGCAGGTGAAGAGAGCTGGATCTGCATATTATGTGAGATATGAGCAATGACTTGGACAGGAGGTGATTCAGTAAAGAGATTCATGACCATGGAAAGAGCATTTGGGATAGAGCGTTCCTGGGTGGGGCAGCATCTGGTGTCCTAAGAAACATAGGCCATCAAATTGATTTCATTTCCTGTCGTGACTCTTTGCTTTTCCCTCTAGTGCTCCAGGACACCTCTCTTTGTCTCTGATCTCCACTTCTGTTTCCCAAGTCTTTGTCTTTATAAAGCACTGTAGCACTGTCCTCATTGATTTGCACTCATTGATTTGCTTGAGTGGGCACGAGTAACGTCTCCATTGTGAGACTTCTTGTTACTGCTTTTGGCTTGTCGAAATACATCACAGAGAGCTTGTCAGGCTCTTAGTGAGGGCGGGATACTCTTGGGAACTTGCTGGGCTCTCCGAGAGGGACGGAGGAATCAAACCCGGTTCGGCCGCATGCAAGGCAAACACCCTACCCACTGTTCTATCGCTCAATGAAATGAGCCAAATATCTGCACACCCTTTGCAGGAGACCACAGGATGGAGGCGGCTGGCATGCAGTGCTCCCACAGAGAAAGCGGGTTAGGGTTGTCCTCTTGGTGTGGAAGTGCCAGTCTGGCTCTGGGATGGCAGTCTGGGTGTACAATGTCCAAACACGCATGCCAAGTAGAAGGGAAATGTGGGTAAGTCTGGGACAGAGACAAGGGGTGGAGGAGTTGACAGCCTGTGGCCACATCTTTCACTCCCTTCCCTCTCTGAGACAGAGAGAGATTCTCCTGTTATGTCTCCCCAAGGCAACCTGATATGTGGGACAGGGTAGTGGGGTTCAGAGAGGCTGCTGTGCCCCAGAAGGAGGTCAGCATTCATGGGATGGTCCAGGCATACCTAGTTGTTCCTCGGTGAGGATCTTTTGTGGGTGCCTACGTGTGTCCCTTTTTTCCACCAATGTGTTCTGAGTCAGTTCCCTGGAAGCTCCCAGAGGCAGGGGTTCCCAGAGCTTTACCAACAAGCTGGGGGACATGTGGGCGTCTGGGCTGTGAGCCTGGGAATCGGGGAGGGGGTGTCTGTGCAGGGAAGCTGGCCCACCCCAGCCATAAATGCCATCCTTTTAGGGACACGCAGGAGAATTTTATTGTTTCATTGAAAACTGAGCCCCTGGCCCAGCTGTTCTGCCAGAGAATTCCAGGCAGCAGGGATGGTGCGGGAAAGTGGGGAGAGGGCTGGGTTTGGGGAGTAGCTGAGATCTTGTTCCTGGCGTTGGAAGGGGGTGGGGGGAAATTGGATGCGGTTCCAGGGCTCAAATCCTTCTTTCCCCACACCCCAGGGCGCTGGCTCCACAAATGCTCATCCAAATCACCAGGACCCAAGTGTATTTCTACCCCCTTTAACAGTGCCAATGGGTTCTGAGCTGGTTCTGTCAGTCAAATTTAAAGGGGGTGGGGATGGCGAATACACTTTTTTTATTTATTAAAATTTTTTTTAATAGTGAGACATCATGAGGTACAGTTGCAGATTTACACATTTTTGTGCTTGAGTTTCAATTATACAATGATCAAACACCCATTCCTCCACCAGTGCCCATTTCCCACCACCACGGATCCCAGTATCCCTCCCACCACCCATTCCCCCCATCCCACCTTGTCTCTGTGGCAGGGCATTCCCCTCTGCTCTCTCTCTCTCCTTTTGGGTGTTGTGGTTTGCAAAAGAAACATTGAGTGGCAATCATGTTTGGTCTATACACTTTTAAAAAAAAATCCCTCGTTGGAGATTAGAACATATTCCTTGTTGGAGATAACAGGTCAGCCTGCAAATAGGAACTCACCTGTGGATTTGCTCCAGGAATGGTGCTAGGAGGGTCTACTTACACCCAGGTGGCTCTCCCCTCTGGATATTTCCACTTGGTCTTCTTCTTGTCATTTACATCCCCCTCTGAAGGGCCTCCTCACCGCCCCCCGCCCCCGAAGCAATCTCTGACACCCAGGATAAAGTTGTTCTTCAGATCAGCTTCAATCCTACCCTGATTATTCTCCCTGTTTACTGTCCGTGCTTAGTGGGTGACATCTTCTGCTTACAAGACAAGTGCCTGAGAGCTGGGACTGCATTCTTCCTTTGCCACATAATGATGGTCATTGCTAAGGGTTTCCAGCACCTAGCAGACATGCAGTTAGCATATCTCATTATAACGCCTAGAGTTAAGAACTATCCTGTGCATTTTCCTTGATGAAGAGCAGTGAGCAGGGTGATTAAGAAAAGGGACCTGAATTAAAAGAGGAAAAACGTGACTCTTTTCCCCCTTCCGGTATTATCTGCTCATAAAAATACTCCTTAAGGTCAGATTTTATTAGGTACCTGCCAGGCAGCCTGGAGACACTGAGATGGCAAAGGTTCCCACCGTGTATGAAGCCCATCTTAATTCCTCATGTCAAACACAGCCCAACTCCTTCCAGTCCTGAAATCTCCCCTTCACATTTCTAACATGCTTTCCTGCTTTCCTGCAGATTAATGAAGAGTTGCCATTTTAGATTTTAAGAATCAGAGAGAAAACATGTCCAGCCCTTCCAATTATTGTTAGGTTCTCCTGCAGCCAACAGTAGTTGTATGATGTTGATGAACTCACTTCCTTTCTCTGGGCCTCAGTTGCTTGGAGAAGAAAGAGTCGCTTGCTGCTAGCTGAGGTCCAAGGTGAGCTTCTGATGTTGGCACTCCATTAAATATCCACAAACAGGGAGAATCTCACCATCCAGCATCCTGGGCATTACAGGATGGAGAAGGCAGCTTCCTAGGGGTCCAGGTACCCCTCTGCTTGCCTGTCCCCTGAGCTGTCCTTCCCATACTCAGGTTGCAACATAAGAACCCTATTTGACTAGAGAAGAGAAGCAGGGTTGTCCCCTGAAAAAATGGCACCAGTTCTCTATCCACCCTGCCTTCAAGTTCTCTGCAATGTGAGTTTACATTCCTCTCCTCAGGAAGTGGAATCTAGCCCCTGCCTTCCCCCCCACCCCCCCCCCCGCCACACACACACACATACACTCTGTCAATTTCGCTTGGTTCTGAAGCTGCTTTATCCAAAAGAACACAAGATTCAAGAGATCTTATACTATTGCCTCCTTTTCAACTTCGTCTTCTTCCTCCTTCTTTCTCTCCTCTGTCTTATTCTTGACTTTGTTCCTCTTTCTTTTCCTCCTCCTCCTCCTCCTCCTCCTCCTCCTCCTCCTCCTCCTCCTCCTTCTCCTCCTGTTAGAGTGTGCTCAGGTATTTTGTCTTCAGCAGAGCGATAGCACAGCGGTAGGGCGTTCGCCTTACAAGCGGCCAACATGGCCGACCAGAGTTCGATTCCTCCGCCCCTCTCGGAGAGCCCGGCAAGCTACCGAGAGTATTCGATATGCCAGACACAGTAACAACAAAGTCTCCAATGGAGACGTTACTGGGCCCACTCGAGCAAATCGACGATCAACGGGAGGGCCTTTACCTTTACCTTACCTTTACCAGTCAAGATTGAACATAGAGGACTGTAGCCAAGATGGCCTAATTTGGTCAAAAGCTTTATTTGAGAAAAGGAAGGAAAGGGTATGGAAGCTGGAGCATGGGATCTTAAGTAGGGTGCTTAAGAAAGAAGGAAAACCTTTCTTTGTATTATTTCTTATTAGAGGGATGGCTGAGCACTGTGTCCTGGGTTTATGACATGAAAGATGGCAAGATAAAGAGACTTGAGAGCAGCAGGATATTTGAAAGAATTATCTATCTTCTGTTTGAGAAAAAAAACTACCCTGGGTGCATATCCTGGATCCATCCTGGGTGCCTTCTCAGAAGCTTTTCTCTGGGGCTATTCTATGACGTCTTCACTTTCATCCTCTTGATTACAGTGTGCTCAGGTCTCTTGTCCTCAGTAGTAAAGATTGACTTCTTGACATCTCCTCCCCCTCCCACCTCCCCTCTCCCCTGTCTTCCTCCCCTCCACCTCTTCCTCCTCCTCCTTTTCCTTTCCCTCCTCCTCCTCTTCATCCTCCTCCTTCTCCTCTTCTTTCTTCTTCTTCTCCTTCTCCTCCTTCTCCTTCCCCTTTCCCTTCCCCTCCTCCTCCTTCTCCTCCTCCTCTTCCTCCTCTTCCTCCTCCTCCTCCTCCTCCTTCTTCTTCTTCTTCTTCTTCCTCCTCTTCCTCCTCCTCCTCCTCCTCCTCCTCCTCCTCCTTCTTCTTCTTCTTCTTCTTCTTCTTCTTCTTCTTCTTCTTCTTCTTCTTCTTCTTCTTCTTCTTCTTCTTCTCTCTTCTCCTCCTTCTCCTCCTTCTCCTCCTTCTCCTTTTCCTTCCCCTTCCCTTTCCCCTTCTCCTTCCCCTTCCCCTCCTCCTCCTCCTCCTCCTCCTCCTCCTCCTCCTCCTTCTTCTTCTTCTTCTTCTTCTTCTTCTTCTTCTTCTTCTTCTTCTTCTTCTTCTTCTTCTTCTTCTCCTCTTCCTCCTTTCCTCCTCCTCCTCCTCCTCCCTTCCTCCTCCTTGTCCCTTCCTCCTCCTTCATCTCCTCCTTCTCCTCCTCCTCTTTCTCATTCAATTTATACAACTAAAGTCACATCCCTGGTAGCTTATTTATTCTTATTGAGCTCTTGCAACTACTATGGCAGTTGCTCTAGGTTAGCCTGGTAGAAGACCATGCCTACAGTCCAGCCAAGCCCTCTCTAGAATAGCCCACAACAACTGAGCACCAGACACATGAATGTGTCCAACCAAGACCTGTAAAACGATCCCAAATGGTATCAGCCTGTCTGGCTTCTATCAGCAGAGATGCATAGCTGACCCACAGACTGGGAACAATAGTAAAAAATGATTTAGGCTCATTTGTTACACAGCAACAACCAATTGATGATGTACCTTGGTTAACCCCCACAGTACCCCAGTTCTTCCTGATTATGTGCCCCTTAGCATCTGTGCATGTAGTAGGCCATTTCTGTCTCACACGGACTAATCTTTTTTGGGGTTTGGTTTGGTTTGGTTTGGTTTGGGGGACATGCCCAGTGATGCTCAGGGACTACTCCTGGCTCTGTGCTTAGGGGACCACATAGGGTGCCAGAGATGGAACTGGTGTTTACTACATATAAGAAGACTGCTTTAACTCCTGTAGTATCGCTCCAGTCCTTAATCTACTTCTTGACAATACAGCTTCCTTCCTGCAAGCTTAATCCTAGATATAGAAGCAGATGGAAAACCGCCTACAGGATGTTATTTCATTTTTCAGTGTGTCTTAAGAAATGAGTGGCATAAGGCTGATGCTTGGCCTGCTTCTGACATGGGAGTCTGGAAAGTTCATCTGCAGAATTACACTGATTAGACACATCTTAGAGATAAACAGCCCACCTCCATCTCAGTGGCCTGGGTGCTCAGGTGAAGTGGAAATTGGAGGCAGTACTGGTCACTTCATGAATATGGCCCCTGGGAGAGAGGTGTAGGTCTGGACAGGCTCCCCAGAGGAGGATTCCAAGAGGTCACTGACACAGGAATAGAAAGCAGGAGCCCAAATACACCTGCACCCACTCTTTTCTGAAGACCGACCTTGTTTTCTTATGTAAGCGCTCCGTTTATCTCCTCTATTCAATTAATATTTGTTAGTAGTCTAATGCAGGTAGGCACTTGACTAAGCCTGACAAAGATTGATAAGGTAGAGCTCAGAACTTCAAGGAACTTTCAAGTTCATGGTTCCAAGTTGTAGAAACCATTGTGAGCAAATGCCAAGGTTGAGGTACAGATTTAGTTATCACTTCTAAAACTGACAATAAAGCAGATTCATGAACTGTCATCCTCTAGAAAGATCACTGCAGTTATTTTTGATTCCTCGTACGCTTTTAGCAGTCCGATATTTAATTTTCCCTTTACAAATGCAAGTCATAGCACTGTAGCACTGTCCTCTCATTGTTCATTGATTTTCTCGAGCGGGCCTAGTAACGTCTCCATTTTGAGACTTGTTGTTACTGTATTTGGCATATTGAATACATCACGGGGTAGCTTGCCAGGCTTTGCCATGTGGGCGAGATACTCTCGGCAGCTTGCTGGGCTCTCTGAGAGGGGCAGAGGAACCGAACCCTGCTCGGCCAGGTTGGCTGCGGGCAAGGAAAAGGCCCTACCGTTGTGCTATCGCTCCAGCTATCGCAATTCATAGTCCAAGGCAAACGCTGTATTGCTAGCCCTCTCCCCAAACCCATCTCCCCTCATTTCAGTTCCAATTTATAGAGGCATTAGTTGAAAACAAAACTGTCCATATTTACCTATAAAAACTTTTTTGTTTGTTTGTTTATTTTTGTTTTGGGGCCACACCCAGCAGCGCTCAGGACTTACTCCTGGCTCTGGCTCTGTGCTAAGGAATCACTCCTGACAAGCTCAGGAGTCCATACTGGTTGCTGAGGGACAAACCTAGCTTGGCCGGTAATACCCTACATGCTATACTATCTCTTCAGCTCCTAAAAGCGATTTATATTTTAAATCCCATATCTGTATCTTCATGGTATGTTGTCCAGAGTCCAAACAATTCTCACCATCACACCCCCTCCACTCACCACCCACATTGACACTAACCATGTACACCTCTTATTTGGATATTTGCAAAAAAGCCTTCCAACACGTCTACTTCTACCCTCCTTCTCCCATACATTTCCCCCCAAGGCAGCAGGCAGAAGGAAGCTGCTCAAACCGGAGACAGATCCTGCTAATCTCAGTCTTTCAAATCCTCTAATCACACTCAACTCACTCAACACACTTGCAAGAAAATCCAAACTTCTTATCAGACCCTAGGAGATCCCGGGACCTGACTGCTCTCTGTCCTTCTCTTACACCCAAACTCCAACTTCTCTGGTCACTCGAGAGCTATTGCTTTAGTGTCAGTTTTCCAAAGCTTTTCTCCCGATAGGCCGTTGCCCTTCCTATTTTCTTAACCTGTAAACCTCTCTGTGCATCTGCTCTGAACCTGATTCTGCAGTTATATAATCACTGTATCACTGTATCACTGTCATCCCGTTGTTCATTGATTTGCTAGAGTGGACACCAGTAACGTCTCCATTCATCCCTGTTGTGTCCTAGTGTAGCCCAATGGCATCTGCTCACTCCAAGAACATGAAGAACCTGAAACTTTAGCAACCTCTCCTTACTCGTCCTTCCCAAAGCTGCCACATTGGGGGCTCTTTCAATGTCAGGGTAATGAGGCCCGTTATTGTTACTGTTTTTGGCATATCGAATAATAATTGAGCTCAACACAAATCCTTCCTCTTCTGAAAGATCTTTTTTGACTACCAGAGCTAAAATTATCACCATGGCATTAGCCCAGGCCTCCTCCACAACATCCTTCACTCTTGACCGTTTCATCCTCTTCAGCACTACCTACATGCATTTAGCCATGTCTTCGTGAATCCACCCACCTGTTGCTCAGCCCGAGCTGCCTCAGAGCAGAGGTCTCTGCAGACTTGCCTCTACCATGTCTATTGAGCTCTGTGAACAGCACTTGGAGGTTCTGGACCCTTTACAAGCATGTGTGGAGTGAATGTCTGTGTGTCACAGTATTCCCCAATGATATCAAAATATTACACTTTGTGCAAATAAACACAGCTCAAATATGAATCTGGAAATTCAGTAACGTGACTTAAATTCCCTTCCTTCTCTGCTTTTTAAAGGGGTTAGGGTCAGGAAGATGGAACAGCTAATAAGGTACTTGCCTTGCTTTTGACTGACTGGGTTTGGTCCCCAGTACTACATGTGGTCCCCCTACGCCCCCAAGCACAACCTGGAGTGATCCCTGAGCAGAGAGCTACAAGCAATCACTGAGCATAGTCAGGCAGGGCTCCAAAACCCAAATAAAATAAATAAATTGGAGCTGGAGTGATAGCACAGTGGGTAAGGCACTTGCCTTGCAAGCAGCTGAATGAGTTCAGTCCCAGCATCACAGATGATTCTCTAAGCAATAACAAAGTCTCTAAGCAATACCAGGCATTATCCCTGAGTGCAGAGCTAGGAATAAGCCTAGTTATAGCTGGTGTGTCCCAAAAAACAAATACACAGTTAATTAAGTAACTAAATTAAAGTACTTTTTTTCTTCTTCACATCATGCCAGCTCCTCTTCCAATTTAGGAAGGACTATAATTATTTCCATTTTACTAGTGAGGAAACTGAGGCCCAGAAAAGCTAAGTCAACTTCAGCTTTGCTGTCTTGACAAACAAGGTCAACTCACAGAGGCAAATTCTATCCTAGAATGGTGCACAGAAAAAAGTTACTGTGTTTTCCTCATTTTTGAGGGACACTTGCACTTTGTATTCTTGACTTTGCCCCAGAGATGATCCTTGCTCTCCTCAAGCCCACGTCCTTGCTATGTTCTGTTCATCTGCTCCAGGTTGGGGCTTTCTTCTGACTAGGAGCAGGTGCTGTACATATGGGTGTCTGGGGATTTAGAACAACACCAGGCTTCAGAAACCCCACTGCCCTAAAGCTTTCTGGTCAAGTGCAAATAAACAGTTGTCTGTGTGTGCTCCATGTCATCACCCTTAAATCTCCTCAATTGGCATGGGTTGAGGTGCAGACACCTAAAGACTTGAGGCTGACAGCTGCTTGGAGTAATTCAACCAGAGGATGACTTGGAGTAGATAAATCCATCCAGCATAGCAGCTTCATCTGCCTCCTGATCGTACACCAGGGCCTGGGGCTTCCCCAGGGAAGGCGGGCACTGCCACTCTGGAGTTTGCAAAAGGGCTAGCCCAGTGCAGCCTTGTCCTGGTAGGGACTATACTTCCCAGTCAGTAGGAGAAAACTCTGAGGTCTTTGTAGGTTTTCCTGCCTCTCTGAAACCTCTCACTGTTAGCAAGTCCTCAATTTCATCTCTGAAGACCAGATTGTACAGAGGAGAAGACAAGAACTCTGGTGTCAGAAAGAATTGGATTTGAGGGGCTGGAGCAATAGCACAGAGGGTAGGGCATTAGCCTTGCATGCAGCCAACCTGGCTTCAATTCCCAGCACCCTATATGGTCCCCCGAGCACCATCAGGAGTAATTCCTGAGTAAAGAGCCAAGAGTAACCCCTGTTCATAGCTGGGTGTGACCCAAAAAGAAAAAAATAAAGGAATTGGATTTGAACCCTGTTTTGCCACCCGAGAACACCATGTTATTGGGCAAGTTCCTTGACCTTCTGCCCAACATCAAGACTCTATCAGGATACAGGCATGCAGCCAAATCAGGTCATCTGAGAAGCATATAAAGAGAATATTTACAGTATTGTACCCTTGGGGACCAGAAAGCGAAGAATCCAGCACCCCAGGAAGGGCTGGAACTTGAAAACAAAATTTAAGGGGAGCCAAAAATCTGAGGAACCAAGAAGTAGATTTATAGCAGAATGGGTAGCAAGCTTGTCTTGCACATGGCCAACCTGGGCTCAATTCTTCACACCCCATAATGTCCCCAAGCCCTGCCAGGAATGTTCCCAGAGCACAGTTCCAGGAGTTAGCCCTGAGCAGTGTTGGATGTGTCCATTCCCCCTGGCCCTACCCAGATCTACAAAATCAAAATCAAGACTACAATATTTTCCTTCAAATTGAAATTGGTGGGGAAAGGATCATGGTGCAAAACAATACAACAAAACCTTCAATGAAAATAAGCTCCAACCATGCTGAACCATGCTGACTCTGGAGGTCAAAGGGAAGAATGTGCGTATATATGTTCTGTGTATTTCGTCCCAGTGATGCTGAGTGGGTGCATTTGCAATAGAACCTGAAATATATATTTCATATTATATATATTTTATATTATATATCTTATATTTTCTAGTCTAAGAGCCATGCATAAGGTATGCAGAAAGCCCATAGTTATGGAATTCACTCTCAAATCTCACTATTGATCTTCTTCCTCTCTGATATCTGTATCCTGCCCTTCCTGGCTTTCTTTTTCTGCTTGATCCTGTTTCTTAGTCTAGTGATAAAAAAACTCCCCAGGAGGAAAGAGGAAGTCGTCCTTCTCTGTTTAAGACAACCTGGCCCGCTTCTGACCTCTGGGGCTCTCATGGGCTGCACCCACCTTTAAAAGGCCTTTCTGGGGCTGTCTCCCAGGTGCTTGAAAAGTTTGACTCAAAATATTGATATCAGGCCAAATCATACTGGAGCAATAGCACTGCGGCAGGGCGTTTGCCTTGCATGCGACCAGCCCTGCCGACCCGGGTTCAATTCCCCTGCTCCTCTCGGAGAGCCCGGCAAGCTACCGAGAGTATCTTGCCCACATGGCAAAGCCTGGCAAGCTAACCGTGAGATATTCAATATGCCAAACACAGTAATAACAAGTGTCATGATGGAGATGTTACTGGGCCCACTGAAGCAAATCAATAAACAACGGGAGGACAGTGCTACAGTTCTACAGTGCTTATATTTCAGAGGCAAACATGTGATTTTGATGAGCAATCTCAAAAAGTCTTGAAATTCTCCCAAATAGATACTACACATCCAGGTGGGTTTGAGAGACCCGCCAGTGGTTCTCAAATATCATTATAAGTATCAACTCTTGGTGTGGTAAGTTTGGAGCAGAATTTCCAAATTCTGGAAATCCTGGACAATGGAGTTGAGGTGTCTCTGTCCCCAAAATGGTATCAAGACACCCATGGTAGATACAGAGAGATCTGCGCTTTTATATCCAGTCTGTGTCTTGGATTCTAGTTGGGCTTTCTCAATACCTTCCATGGTCAGGCTTCATTTGCCCTCATTTCTCACAACCCAGCTAAAATCTTGACACTTGAGTGATCTAAAAAGGGTGTGATATTATTAAGACATACTTGTCCCAACTCCAGGATATTCCCAGGATCCAGGGTCATGTGTCACCAGCAAAGCTTCCCAGGGGCATTGTCTTTAGGTGAGGAGGAGTAGCCAGCCCCCCAGGGGAGATGGTTAGAGCTAGGTGTGGAGAGAGATGTCAAAAGGGAGAGGACAAAATGACAAGTTGGGGGCAAGAGTACATCTCATGGCTAATTTCCAGAGACAAAGTAAACATCCGATCATTCTGATGAGATGATAAGAATTCCTGAAAGTCAAGATGAGGAGAGAAGAAGGTCATTGGGAAGCGGGGAGGGCGCCAGGGAGAGTTGAACTCAAAGTCATCTTGCAGCTCTGGAGGCGTTGAACAACATTACAGATGAAGACTTGGGGTTGCCCCATGGCCCAGCCATGCTCTTCCTGAGATAGACTCAAATTATTTCACAATCTTCCTTGCTCCCTCATGATTGACTGGGATCATATTATATTCAAGTCATTCCCTTCCCGGAATCGGCTCTACGTCTCCTGCTTCCCCGCCTGCCAGAATGAACTAATCCGTAGAAAGCAGAAACTTCCCGCCTCCACAAGCCAGAGACACACCATAAAAGACTCCCCTGGACTGCACTAAGAGGGTCTCTGCAGGCCTTTACTGTGTCCGTCTGACCAATGTACTCTCTTTTAATACACTTACTTTGCGCTCACCTCAACCTTCTCGCTCTCCTGGTAAATTCTTTTACCTCCCCACCCAGAGATTGGACCCAGCAGTGCAGAGGTTCACACAGCTTCTCATGCATCATAATTGACTGTCCAGCCTGTACCTTTGCCAAGGACTCAATCAGATGCCAGAAGAGGCAGGTTGGATAGGAATCGATCCATGATCTGTAACCCTGGGCCAGATCTGGTGTGGGAAGGGTGCTCAGTGGGCCCACCTTAGTCTTCCATAACCCAAGTGGTGCCAGCTCTATGGAAGGCGAGATTTGGGATGTGCAGTTCATGCTGTAGCACTGTAGCACTGTCCTCCCATTGTACATCAATTTGCTCGAGTGGGCACCAGTAACATCTCCACTGTGAGACTTGTTTTGGGCATATCGAAACACCATGGGAAGTTTGCCAGGCTCTTCCATGTGGGCGGGGTACTCTTAGTAGCTTGCCGGACTCTCCGAGATGGACAGAGGAATCAAACCTAGATCGGCCACGTGCAAGGCAAACACCCTACCCACTGTGCTAACATGGTTCATGTTACAGTCTTATTTTCTTTCTAGAAGACTTGGTGGGTGGACTTGGAGGATCAGGAAGAGATCAGAGCAGCAGGCAGGCCAGGGAGATCATCAATGGTCTGTCCCTACCCATCTACATAGGAGGCAACTTGGGTTTCAGACCGGCGTGGGACTTTGTCTGCAACTGACAGGGGTAGCCTGGAATGCACCTGGGCCAGAGGGGGCCTGGAAAAGTGGGATCATGCTGATGCTGGTGAGAGCTGAGCATGACTTGAGAGGTGGAGAAGGACATGCCTGGCAGAGCCAGGAAGGAGACGCTTCGGGTCGAGGCAAGAACTGTGTGTGGGATGGCTCGGAAAGGGAAGCTGGAATAAAGCCAGAGAGCGTGAATCCCTGCAGCGACCAGGTAAGCCAGGGGACTCTGGGCTCATCCAGGTTTTCACAGGAGTGTCTGTTTCTTTACCTCTCATGGGACATGTTGAGGAGGGGTTAGATCTCAGATCTATCCTCTAGAGACCAAGCAAAGATCGGATCATTGCTTGGTAGGACAGCAATTTGGAAAAATCAAGATGGATGGGGAAGGGGAGTCCGGGGAGTCTCAGTCACCTCAAAGCTCTTGAAGCTTTTATCCACATCACAGATGAAGACTCAGGAGCAAAGAGGACCTGAGTACAGGCCGTGGCCAGCATTACAGGGAGAGACCTAAAATCCCAGAGGGCATGGAAGGCAGGCCTGTCTAGGGTTCTGGCTGCTCCTTATTGAGGGACTTGGGACACCCACCTCCCCAGACTCCTTGGATGGGCTCCAGAATGCCAGGCAGCCAGACGTGAGCTCATGTTTACTCCAGGCATCCAGGCATGCAGCTGGGGTGCAGGGATAGGGGTGGGAGGCAGCCCACCCCTCACTCCACTGTTCCATCTTCACACTCCCAGTCACACCATCATTAGAAGCAAAGAGCCCTTGTTCCCCCATCCGGCCTATGAGGGCAGAGACCAGAGGCAAGGTCTCTGATTTTGATGACAGTTCAGTCCTCGAGTTCTGTAAGAACTGGAGGAATGATGTGGGATCAAGATGCCCTATTGGACCTGTACAAAGAAAACTACAAAACGCTACTTCAGGAAATAAAAGAGGACATGAGGAAATGGAAAGATATCCCCTGCTCATGGGTCGGGAGACTTAACATTGTCAAAATGGCAATACTACCAAAAGCATTGTATAAATTCAATGCAATCCCTATAAGGATACCCATGACATTCTTCAAAGAAATGGAGCAAACACTCCTGAAATTTATATGGAACAATAAGCCCCCACGAATAGCTAAAGCAATTCTTGGGAAAAAGAAAATGGGAGGAATCAACCTCCCAAACTTCAAACTGTACTACAAAGCAGTAATAATTAAAACAGCATGGTACTGGAACAAAGGCAGAACTGCAGACCAATGGAACAGGGTTGAATACACTGACATCTCTCCTCAATCATATGCTCATCTAATCTTTGATAAAGGTGCAAGTAATGTGAAGTGGAGTAAGGAAAGCCTCTTTAATAAATTGTGTTGGCATCACTGGACGGCTACATGCAAAAAAATAGGCTCAGAACTCTGCCTAACACCATGTACAAAAGTAAGATCAAAATGGATTAAAGACCTCAACATCAGACCAGAAACCATAAGGTACATTGAAGATAAAGTTGGCAAAACCCTCCATGACATTGAAGCTAATGGTATCTTCAAAGATGCCACGCCACTGGCCGAGCAAGTGAAAACAGAGATAGATAAATGGGACTATCTTAAACTAAGAAGCTTCTGCACCTCCAAAGAAACAGTGACCAAAATACAAAGACAGTCTACAGAATGGGAAAGGATATTCGCCGAATACACATCTGACAAGGGGTTGATATCCAGGATATACAAAATACTGGTTAAACTCCACAAGAAGAAAACATCCAACCCCATCCAAAAATGGGGCAATGAAATGAACAGAAACTTTCTCAAAGAAGAAATCCGAATGGCAAAAAAGCACATGAGAAAATGCTCTACATCATTAATCATCAGGGAGATGCAGATCAAAACCACAATGAGATACCATCTCACACCTCAGAGACTAGCCCACATTCAAAAGAACAAAAGCAACCGATGCTGGCGTGGATGTGGCGAGAAAGGGACACTCTTTCACTGTTGGTGGGAATGTCCACTGGTTCAGCCCTTCTGGAAAACAGTATGGACGATTCTCAAAAAATTAGAAATTGAGCTCCCATTTGACCCAGCAATACCACTCCTGGGAATATATCCCAGAGAGGCAAAAATGTATAGTCGAAGTGACATCTGCACATGTTTGTTCATTGCAGCACTCTTTACAATAGCCAGAAATTGGAAGAAACCTGAGTGCCCAAGAACAGATGACTGGTTAAAGAAACTTTGGTACATCTACACAATGGAGTACTATGTAGCTCTTAGAAAAGATGAAGTCATGAAATTTACATACAAGTGGTACAATATGGAAAGTATCATGCTAAGCGAAATGAGTCAGAAAGAGAGGGATAGACATAGAAAGATTGCATTCATCTGGGGGATATAAAGTAACAAAGTAAGAGATTAATACCCAAGAATAGCTGAGATCAGCACCAGGAGGATTACTCCATAACCTAGAGGCCAGCCGGGTATCCTAGAGGAGAGGGCAGTTCAGATAGAGAAGGGAGCACCAAATAAAGGATGTTTGGAGGATCCTCCCAGGAGGGGAGATGCATGTCGAAAGTAGACTATGGACTGAACATGTTTGCCACTCAATGCCTCTTTTGCAGACCACAACACCCAAAAGGAGAGAGAGAACACAGGGGATTGCCCTGCCACAGAGACAGGGGGGATGGGGGGATGGGGGTGGGAGGGATATTATCCATGGTGGTGGAAAATGGGCACTGGTGGAGGGATGGGTATCTGATCATTGTATAATTGAAACCAAAGCACAAAAAATTGTAAATCTACAACTTTAAAAAAAATAAAATACAATAAAGGGAAAAAAAAAGATGCCCTATTGGGTGGAGTGGAGTGGACTGGATGGGGAGAGCCTCAGGTAGTGAGGGACTAAAGGGGATTCATTTTGTCCTGCGCATAGGTTTAAGGAGAGAACCTAAAGATAGCGCTGGAGGCTTGACCTACTTCAACCATCTTCCAGCAAGCAATTCTCCAGGCTTCATCTATATAACCTTTCCCCCCACACACTGCGTTTGATATGAATTCTCAAATAGGAGTGTAGCGCCATAGCACTGTCCTCCCGTGGTTCATCCATTTGCTCGAGTGAGCACCAGTAATGTCTCCATTGTAAGACTTGTTGTTACTATTTTTGGCATGTCGAATACTTCACACAGAGCTTGCCAGGCTCTGCTGTGCAGGTGGGATACTCTCAGTAGCTTGCCAGGTGCCAGGTTGGCTGCATGCAAGGCAAACACCCTACCCACTGTGCTATTGATCCAGCCCCAAATAGGAGTGAACACTCTAAAATTTATTGTAAAATGCATGTGTGCATGCAACTTTAATCTCCATAGATAGCGGTGTGCCATGGGCACTCTATATTCTTTCCGTGAATTTCATGGGGTTATTTAAAATCTGCCCATGATGCTCTAAGTCTTGGTTTGACCCCAAAACCCATGGAACATCTACAAGGGTTGAACAGTTGAACAGTCAACAGAGGATGAAAGGGTCAAGAGTGAAGGATGTTGTGAAGGAGGCCTGAACTAATGCCACGGTGATAATTTTAGCTCTGGTAGTCAAAAAAGATCTTTCAGAAGAGGAAGGATTTATGTAGAGCTCAATTTTTTTGCCTTGATCATTATTTGTCTTTATTAATCTTGATTGCATTTATGATATTTATTTTTCTGGCCTCATCACATTACTCAGTACTTCCAGTGCTACACCAAAGAGCAGTAGTTGTGACAAACATTCATTCACCAAGTCCCAGCTGAGCAAAATTGCTGCCTTGATTCCTCCTCTGTTGAAAAGAGAAAAGACAGAGGTGGTTCAAGTCTGATTTTGCCTGCCTACCTGCTTACCTGTTTTCACCTGCACATGGACGGACAGTTTGCTAGCTGAAAAGGGAGTAGATGTGGTTGTGGAAGACTTTTCCCTTGCACCCAAGGTGGACATGATCCCTCCCCACTGCAACTTGTTGCATCCTCAGTCCTAATTCAGGTAGAATGGCATAGGACCAGATCAGGAAGGGATGTGACTGCTTGTACACATGGAGAGATGACCCAGCCTAAATACTCTAATGCATCTAAAACATAAGGTTTTCTCTGTACCTAGCCCTACCCCATTGGGAAGAGAACATTTTTTTACCATGTGGTGAGGGAGAACACCTTAGGGTCTATACCAGTATCTCTCCTCCCCTGCGCCAACACACACACACACACACACACACACACACACACACACACACACACACACTTTAGGGTCAGTCAAGGAAAAGTTTTAGAATCCTTTGGGTAAGGACAAAAGGAAGGAACCATTAAAGGAATACCTAAAAGGGGTAGGAGAGATAGTACAGTAGGTAGGGCACTTACCTTGCGTGCAGCTGGCCCAGATTTGATCCCTCGCACTACCTATGGCCCCCAGAGCCCACCCATAGTAATCTCTGAGTTTGGAGGTAGAAATAAGTGCAGAACATTACCAGGTGCATCCTCCTGACCAAAATAAAAACAATAACAAAAAAGGAATCTTAAAATGTGAAAGTTTGTATTCTGGTCCATTATGTTGTTGTGCAGAGTCTGATTTCTACATTAAAATGAGTTTTTTTTTTTTAAAGTTCCTTATTGTACAGGCTCTGTGCCTTAAGAATGTGGGAAATGTCTTAGGGAGGGTGGTCCCCAATCTAGGAAGGCTTGTGTGTTATATGTTCAGGTTTAATAAAATGATTTGTATTCCTGCCAAAGGGAAAAGAAAAAAGCATTAACTTTCTTGAAAATAATGTTCACTATGGGCATTTTGGTATATATTCTGAATCAAATTTTGTGAGAATTGTTACTATTTTTACAATCATTCTGGAAAAGGGTTGATATTTATTTAATGCATTTTCTTCACCTACCAAGAGAGTCATATCATTTTATCACCTTTAATCTATTTAGTGAGTTGCTTTACAAGACTTTATATTGTTATTACTTCCTGAAAATATTCATTTTGATCATGATATAGTATTCTAATACACTGTTGGATTGAGTTACCCATTTTTTTGCTTGAATAAGCATACATATGTTAAGATATAAAATAATTTATTTGAATTGTCATTTGTTGGCTTTCTCTCTCTTTTTCCTGGAGCAACTTACAAAAGACAGATTATTTATAGATAGTTTGAGAACAATATAAAATATAAAGCTCCTATAAAACTTTTGGACCTTGGTCTTTGATGACACATGTGTGAATTGGAGGGGAGCATTTAATCTTTCCATTTTTAAAAGATTTAACTTTCCTGGTTTTATCGTCTGTTACTTGTGATTTTTCTGTAATTGAATTTATTAAACATAGTTTTCCAGACTTTCTCTAAAACAGTTAATAAAACAGATTATTGTTTTAAAACCTGTTATACCTGCAGTTAATTTTGTACTCATCTGTATTTTTTTTATTTGTATCTTGTCTCTTTCCTTAACATTTTTACACCTCACCCGTGACATTTTAGAAGTATAAATGTTGTTATAAAATCAGCCTCTAATTTTGCTTAATTTTTCACTTGGGGGGAGGGTTCATCGTGTTGTTGCTCTCAATTTTATGTTTTAATTCCTTCTTACTTCTTTCAGTCGGCTCAGTTGCTCTTTTACTAACTTTGTGAGTTGAAAGCTTAGCTCATTTGTTTTTATTCTTTCTTGCTTTTTGATAAATGTGTTTAAAAGTGTAAATTTCTAAGAGGTGATTTACTCATGTCTATGTAGCTTGCCATATGGTGTTTTCACGTTGTTCAGATTTAAGTACTTCATACTTCTCTCTGCAATTTCCTCTCTTGCCAAAGGGCTATTCATTGATATGCCTTTTTAACTTCCAGTCATATGAGATTTTAAATCTCTGCCCTTTGCTATCAGGTCCTAATTTTACAGTATTACGGTCAAAGCATAGTTTTTGTGATGTTGTTTCTTTGGAATTCAGTGAGTCTTCCTTTGTCACCCAAGTATAATATTGACTTTGTAGACAGTCACAGATTCTTAAAAAGAATATGCAGAATATATTTATTACGTGTGAAATACATATGCATTCATTCAGGCTTATTAGTTATGTAGTTCAAATCTATCATATATTCTGTTTCTTTCGTCAGTTTGATTGCTTTCATAGAGACATGCTAAAAACCAACAGTGACGATAAATGGTACTGTTTTAAAATTATGTCTTAGCTTTGTATTTATTCTAATACTATTCTTTGCATGTTGATTACCTCATTTTGATTCCCAGTATCATGTGACTGATGGATATAGCCTTGCACAGCTATGGTGGCCCAGGTACCAGTACCACAGGATCTGAACAGTCAGGCACTCCTGGACCCAAGCATTGATCCACCATTTGGTTGACTGAGAATTGCTAGAAAGGAACCCCATGTCCCTTGAATACTACTTGGAAGGAAAAAATAAAATATAATAATGTTTTTGAGTTTGTTGTTCCAAGAAATGAAATCACTGGGTTATATGGAAGCTCTAGTCTCACCTTTTTTGGGGGGGAAATCTCTGTTTTATTTTGGAAAAGTGCATTGTATAATTTTTTATTGAACCATTAATTAATGGATCAGCTTTTTAATTTTTTGTTTAAATCATCCACTGAGTTTTTTTAATTTGTTTATTTTTTTTTCATTTTCTGAAAGTTCCATTTGATTCATTTTCAAATCTAATTCACTTCTTGATTATTTTTCCTCCTTACTAATCTTTGTAAGCTATGGTTTTATTTCTTTAATCACAGCAAACATTTATTTTGTATCCCACATCTGGTGACTTTAATAGCAAAAGCATTTGAAGGGGTGTGTTTGATATATTTTTTTCTGCATCTAGAGATGAGTAGAAGAGGTTTTCAATTAAATCAGAGGAATAGACCAATTTCTAGAATGTAATTTTAATGTTACTGAAGGGGCTCATACAGCATGCAGGTTTGAACTCCGAGGCCCAATCTCAGTTCTTCCTGTCTTTTTTTCCTCCTTTTAGAAGCACACATTAAAGAGATTGGGGAAGTTACATTTTCAATAAGAAGTATTGCTCTTGTGTTTCCTTCCAGACTTTTGAAACTTACTGCTGACTCCTGATTTTGTAGCTGGAATATAAGAGAAGAGTTTCATCTGTAGGAGAATGTGCATAAGATTAGGGGAGATGGTTTGCTTCTGGGTCAGGTACACAGATCCAGGTGTGCATTAAACATACACACACACACACACCACATAATAACATACACACACACACCACATAATAGCATCCACCTTTCCCCCAGATGGATTTAGAGAAGGGTTTTAAACCATAGACCATAGGATGTCAAAGCTCCTTAACACTTCAGAATAATGATTGTTTGGAGGACCCCTTGAACAATAGGGTCATCACTTTGATGAGGGCCCAAGAATATGGTTCTGCTCAGGGGCCTTGCAGTGCCCGAGATCACGCTGGTGGTATATGGGAGTCTCCAGAGCTGCAATTGGTGATGCTCGGGTAACCATGTGGTACCCAGAACTGAACAAGGTCAGCTGCATGCAAGGCATGTATCTTAACCACTAAACTATATCTCTGACCCCCAGAATACTATTTTGTTGTTGTTGTTTTGTTCTGTTATACCTGCCCATGCTCAGGAATTACTTCTGGATCTGCACTTAGTGATCACTCCAGGAGGGGCTTGGAAGGCCATATAGATTTCTAGGTATCAAACCCAGGTTGAACAGGTACCAGGCAGCACCCTACCTGCTGTACTATGACCCCAGTTTCCAGAATAATGTATTGAAGTTAGCTAGACTATCATGAAATTCATAAAATTACAAATGAAGCCAATAATCCCAAATCATCATTAAGATGTGATAAAAAATTATGATAAACATGCTTTTGGTAATGGTTTAAATAACAAAATACTGCAGAAAGATGAAAAGCTGCTGTATTTCAAAGTGAAGAACATCAGGATGTTTTGTGACATCTTCAACAATGACAACATCATCCCAAACTCTCCAGGAGTTCTCTTGTGGATAAATCACACAACTAGGAAAGTAATTTGTTTCCTAGACTCAAAAGAAGAGGGTTGGTTTCACTCCAGTTTGAGATTAATAAAATAAAATAGATTTACTCCCATCCAAGTTCTTGGATGAATTCTATTCAAAGGTATTGGGGGAAGGGGCATGGACTCTTGAGTAAGAACCCTTTAACTTAAAAGATTTTGTCACTGTCACTGTCCTCTCGTTGTTCATCGATTTGCTCGAGCGGGCCCAGTAACATTGTGAGACTTGTTGTTACTGTGTTTGGCATTCAAATGCATCATGGGGAGCTTGCCAGTCTTTGCTGTGTGGGCGAGATACTCTCGGTAGCTTGCCGGGCTCTCGGAGAGGGGTGGAGAAATCGAATTCCAGTCGACCAGGTCGGCCACGTGCAAGGCAAACACTCTACTCACTGTGCTATCGCTCCAGGTCAAGAAAAAAAGAAGTAGCACATTCCCAACGTGCCACACCATTCCAAGCCTAACTGACTCAGCTACCCAAGGTTTGACTCCAGGAAGCAAGCTGTTACCTACTTTGTTGGGGTGGTCCATGGTGCCAGGCAACCAGACTGGCCTTTGAATATGCATGATTTGGGTTGTGTTGTCACTTCTCCCAGAGCATCACAGAATGCCTGGTGGCACAGATGGGTCGGCTCTGTGCTCCCTTACCCAGAAGGCCTGGATCCATCCCAGGGGGAACAGAGGCACCAATCTCTGCCCCTACCTCCACCTCTGCTCCAATTTATGTCCCCCGCCTACTTTGGAGTCTTTACAGAAGGATAATCATCTGTCCTTCTAAGGACCACCATGCCATTTTAGGGATGGGAGAAGGGAATAAGAACCAAATTTGACTCTGCAAAATATGTGTTGTATGATGCATTGCATTGGTGACGTTACCCCATCTTTCAGATGGGGACTCAAACGCTTTGAGAACTTAAAAAATTTGATTCCATTGCAAGCCTAATAGGCAGAGGCCAGATTTCTCAATATAATGCAAAGATTCTCCATATAGCGCACCACCATCATTGAAATAGCTAATTCCATCTTTGGGGAATTCTAGCTTGCTAAACGTTTTTCCTACATAGAGCATTAGCTTATCCAGAGGGGTGGATGTACTAAGGATTAGCTGTGTTAAATGACAGTGTCCATTTTTTATTCATTCAACAATTTCTAAGGCACATCTTCTAGTGCCAGCACTGGGGCCAAAGCAGAGAGAAAAACAAAGCCTGTTCTCCTCCAAATTTACACTCTAGGTGAAAAAGGGCAAGAAAATAAGAGGCTGGTAAATATAGAGTAGATCAGATTGTACCTGGAATGATGCAGGACGATACTGGCGAGGCAAGGTAGAGGGGTGTTCTGGTGGTTCAAGTGGACTACTCAGGGGAAGTAAAATGTGAGCTGGGTCTACAAGGTGAGCCAGGGGGAATAATGAACAGTAAAGGACACTTGGCACCTGGCAGAAAGGAGGCCAGCATGGTAGGAGCAAAGAGGAGAAAGAGAACATGGAAAGGACAACATCAAAGCATTGTCATCAATTTTGAGGCAGAGAGATTGTTTCATAAACTAAGTATATGCGTTGCAGTAATAAGCCTAGACTCAATTCCTGGCAAGGTATGAAAGAAAATCCAGAGCACTCTTGGGAGCAACTCCAGAGCACAAAGGCAGGAGTAACCCTACCACTATTTGGATGTGCCTCCAAATTAAGAACAAACCAACCAACCAGGAAGGGCGAAACCACTATGCATTGTCACAGGAGTACTGATCAAATTACTGAAACCTTTGCACAATGGTTAGTAATTTATTGATCGTTGGTAATTAGCTGATTACTTTGCCATGCTCTCAACTGTTAACCCATCCCTAACCTGGCCACTCCCCCTTGGAGCTTCTCTCCAAGTAGTGCGTCATCTTCATCAGTTACAGGGGAGATGCCTGGCAAGTGGGAGACACCCTCATGCCCTTCCTCCTGCCCATGGGAGACATTTTTGGTTTGCTCCCAGATCCATCATTTTTTTTCTACTTAACATTTTGCATGTCATCCCAAGGCAAGTGTCATCAGAGGATCCACATCACATGGTAGGGACTTTTTTTTTATTTATTTGAAGAAGTAAGAAATTACTTTCATTGTTCTGAACAAGCCTGGGTTGTGAGGTGGAGACAGCTAAACAGAGAGGAATAGTGAGCAGGGACTGAGCAGAAGCCAATTGGAGATTGTTGTTAGACTCCTTCTTAAGGAGCGTGGCAGTGTGTTGGGAGGTTTGAACTGGCCACATTCCTCTACTTAGGAAACAGAGATGAGGGTATTTGCAGATGGTCATAAAAGAAAGACAGGAAGTGAGGATGATGATGGTTAGGATCTGGGCAACCATTGTATGGAGGTCCCATGAGCACAGATTAGAATGACTGTCGGTCCCAGTCTTTACTGGGGTTTTCATTCTAAGACAGTCCTTGGAATGAGCTACATTACGGAAAGCTAAAATATTGGAAGGTGTTTGACCTAAGCAATTGGGAAGAAATGTCTCTGTATACTGAGATGTGGATCCTATTGGACCAATTTTGTTGGGAAGATCTTTCATTGGCCATAAGATTAGATATTTATATTCTATTCAGGGGACATGAGAGCTACATGTTGGGCGTTTGTGTTTAAAACCCTGACAATGATATCGGTGATGGTGGGCTGTAGGGAGAGGTAGTGATTGTGGTGGAGATCGTGGTGCTGGTGATAGTGGAAGTGGTGGAGGTGATCATGTTAGTGACAGAAGTAGTGTAATTTCTAGAACTGGTGTTGGCGGTGATGGTGTGATGGAGGTAGAAGTGGGGGTGTTGGTATTAGGGGAAGTTTGTAGTTAGTGTAAGTGGTGGTGATAATACTGAAGAAGGTGGTGGTGATGGGGGGAGGGCATGGTGTTGGAGGAGGCAGTAAAAAAATGACAAAAAAAATTGGAAAATAAAGTTCAGGGGCTGGAACAATAGCACAGCAGGTAGGTCATTTACCTTGCATGTGGCTGATCTGGGTTTGATTCCCAGCATCCCATGTGGTCCCTGAGCACTGCCAGGAGTAATTCATGAGTGCAAAACCAGGAATAACCCCTGAGCATTGCTGGGTGTGACCCAAAAAACAAAACAGAAAAAAAAAAAAGAAAGTTCAGACACTGCGTGAGAAATAATAGGGCATGGGGAGAGAAATGAAGAGATTAAAGGAATAAGCCCTGAGGTGGGCTTAAAAACAGTAAAATGAAAGGACAGCAAAACCAAAAACTAGGAAAGGTGTTAAAACAAAAGCAATCCGCAAAAGGAGGAAAATGGAAAAGCGAAAGTTCTGGCATCCAGGTGGGGATGTAGTTCAAGGAGTAGGAGGATATGATTAACTACACATGTAATCATCTGGCTCTTAATCAATGAAGATAGAGGCTAAAAACTGCCATTGAGTGGATCAGCATTGGAGGCCTTGATAAGAGTTTCTGAAGTCCCACAGTGGGGACCAGGGTCAAGTGGTGAAGGTTCCAGAGTGAAGAGTAGAAAGTTACTCCCCATGGAAACATGAAGAGGCAATAGTTGAAAGGAAAAGTTTGAGATGTCATTTACCTTAAGGTAAAAACTATTCTTCATGTTGGTATGGAAATGATCCCAAAGGGAGGAGAACCAGTAAGGTGGGCAAAGAGACCAGTGCAAACCTAAGAAAAGAAAAGACGGGGGTCAGGAAGGAGTAAAGTAGTTCAAGTGGAATGTGGGAGAGCATTGGAGGACAGATGGAATGGGTAAGGGTAGGTTTTATCTATTCATGAAATATCATCATCTAGTCCAGGCAGGGACTTCCAAGTTGCTGGTTAGTGGGTGAGTTCGTTGACTCAGCAATTTTTGCAAAGATTTCTTTTCTGGAGTTTTGTAAAGGACAAAGCTCTAGTTCATATTGATTGTGCAGTCTACCTATACCCATTTCATTTTTCCACTTACAGAAAACTGAACCATTTTTCTTTGACTTCATTTTAATCCATTCATGTCCACCAAAAAATGTGTTTACCTATTTGGCACTTGTTTGTTTTGCTTGTTTTTGTTTGGGGGGCACACCTGGTGGTCCTGTGGTTTTACTTCTGGATCTGGTGATGCTCAGGGGACCATATGTGGTGCTGGGGATCAAACTGGGATTGGCCACATGCGAGGCAAAGCACCTTATCTCTTGTACTACCTCTCTTGACCCCAAATTTGACCTTTGGTATTACTTCCTGATAATGGCTTCTGAAATGACTCTAACTACCTGTATAATTTCCAGTCCCTTAGTACTTTGGACACCTCTTAAGACTTTGTTCAAGATCGGGCAAAGAGAAAATGGCCAGTGCAAACTAAGAGAAAACATATGAGATTCTAAAATAGAAACATACCCCCTGGATCAACTATTTTCTCACCACCCGCTCTAGCATCTAATGCAATAAATGCAAAACCCTCTGACAAACAACTCAGAAAACAAGATTAGAACATAGTTTCTTCTCCACCCCACTCTCCTATATCTGTCTTGTCAACACATGTAAAACTAACAAAAGAGCATCTGAACAGAGAGGAAATTTGGAATAAGAGCATCTACGATCCCTGTGACATGTGCTTAAGTGTGTGTGTGTGTGTGTGTGTGTGTGTGTGTGTGTGTGTGCGTATATGTACACGTGCATGAACACATACATACTCAAGCACACTTGGGGGAAGGATATTTCTTTGCCCCAATATGTGGAGGGTGAAAGGAAATCAGCTAGCCTCAAGGCCAGAGGAGTTTGATATTGGGGAGAAGGCAGAGAGCACAGTAGACTTGAATATTCTCTCCAGGGATCTTATTTAGGCAACAAAAGTTTTTTTCCAGGTGTAGTGAACCCCTTGAGAAGACCATGAGCTAAGGTGTTACAGGAAACAATGTTGGATGTGTGGCCTAGGAGGCCAGTTCTCCATGTGTTACAAAGAGGCTAGTCTCTTCACCTCATCTGTAAGGTACATGATAACTATATACAACCCTTAGGTCTAGGGAGGCAGGGAGAAGCAGCCTCCATGGTCCATAATCATACTTTGCCGTGCATTTCCCCCAAAAAAAATGTCCTGGAATACTTTAATCAACTCTCACAAGATTTCAGCCCGCTGGAGCCACTGATTGGGAATGTCGTCAGGGACTTGGAAGGTCCATCTAGAACCACCTTCTTATGTTCTGCACAAGATGGCTTGCATTTCTGAGTACTTGGACTGTGTGCTGGAATTCCAGAAGGTGCTTTGTGCCTCACTTTGGTGAACTGAGGCTTATCAAAATTAGGCTCCAGAAATCTAGTTTTTGTGCTAATTCCCCCGGGAGATATGGCAAAGCTTGGGAACCACATACTAATTTCTGGGACCAAGTTAAACTCCTTCAATGACCTGACCTGTAAGTCTATGACTTTGGTAGTGGTCCAGGGATAGGCATGTCCCCAGAGTTATTTCATCCTGCTCTTTTTATGTATGGAGACTAGGAGAGTGATTCCTTCCTTTGATAGTCATGAAATTAATATGGTATGAATCATATGTAACAAAGAAGTTAAAGAGGGAGAAGAATTGAGAGGAGGGTAAGGAGACAGGGAAGGATTCTTGGTTAGCTTTATCCTCAAACTCCCAGTTAATGAGGAAGGATTCTGCCACTTGCATTGAATAAAGGAGCCTTCTATAAGATTTAATGCTTGTTGGGAGATAGGAACAATGTGTCAGACAGGGAAAACTACCTGACACATTTCCCTGGACACAAAGAAATTCCCTGATGCACAGAAAAATTTCCCAGGTTCCTTTTCAGCATAAATGATCACATGACTAAGTCCTGGCCAGGAATATGCAAATAGAAATTATAGAATAAGCCTTTCAGGAACTCCTAACGGCAGGCTAAAGAAGAGACTTCTAACTAGGCAGTTCAAAGGCTAACTTATCTAGTTTTTAATTTATTTTATTTTAAAATATCCCCAATACTCCTGTTCCCTAGAATGAAGGGATGGCTGGAGTGAGGCCGTCATGGAACTCTGGGGTGGACTTGAGAAGAGAAGACAGAGTCAGTCCTCCCGATTCACCTGGAGTGTTGCATCGGCTCCAACTGTCTTTCACACAGGTGCCTCCACATATTCTGTAAGATCAGTTACAGGTCTTTAATTCCCAGAACTCTTTGTCTAAATGGCAGCAAAACAATTCTCAGGGGTGTGTGTTTTTTCCCTGGTGTATCTTCCTAGAGTGGTCCATACCACCACTATATGTACCCCTAACTCCCACGATGCACCCCCAGAAGGTCAGAGAAGCCCCGAGGAAATAAAATCTGAGCAGAAACCCCAGTAAAATTTGGGATTGAGCTTCAGAAAATGGAACCTGAAGCACATAATTCTTACATGCACAAAGATGACTGTGTTTAGGAAACTGTGGAGCCTATCCTTCCCTAAAAGGTTGATCCTGGGGCCAGAGCAATAGTACAGCCCGTAGGGAGTTCACCTTGCACTCAGACAACCTTGGTTCAATCCCCGGCATCCCAAATGGTCCCCCAAGCAATGTCAGGAGTTATCTCTGACCCTCCCAAATATATATATACATATATATATATATATTTCGGTCCTTCAGCATGTACCCAGCATCACTTCTTCCTGATTCCTGTCAAAGCTGGCCCTGTACTCTTAGGACACATTTCTTAGCAGCTGTGGAATATCACTTACCAAAAACTATTTGGAGTCAGCTAAATTCTAAATTTGAGTTCTTCATAGTTAGTCTGTTGCCCCCTCTCAAATTTTCTCTGAACCACTCTTAACCTAATGTGGCGCTGACAGGGGCTTTGTGGGGTCAGAAGGCTGGTGTGTATTATCTGTTTCACTGCCATTCCCTTCTCCCTGGAACATAGTTTTCTTTCATCTCAGACTAATTTCTTCCAGGCCCTGGTCTTATTTGCTCATTGGGTCTTGGCATACCAGTCTGGGATGAGTTTGATATGGTTCCTGGCCTGGAGGCTGGGGATGAATGAAATGACCAACCAAGAAATTCAAAGCCTGGGGAATTAACAGTATGTCTCTGAGTCATGTCACCACCAAGCAGGCTGAGTTTGGCACATTCAAGTATCTTGGAATTCTTCCACCAGATACAGCAGGAGGGAGGGGATGCAAATGAGATAACTATAGGTAGGGGAAATAGTATAAACATTGTCCTTTCTCTCTCCTGAAAAAGATTTATTACACAGAGAAGATAGCAGGTGTTCATTAAAATGGGCTTTTAGCTATTTAAATCCATTATACAGTGATGAGAAAACACTAATTGCCTTGAGTACAAATGCATCTTAGCCACTCAGTTGCCCTTGGAAAGGACCCCAGTTGGATCAGAACATGAGAAAGACTGGATGTCCAGGGCTCTCTCTGAGGATGTGAAGAAGGGTCAGTCGTGATTAACACATTTGCTCAGGATCAGATTAGGAATGATCATTACTTCTTCCTTCTGAGAGATACTAAGATTAGTGGGGTTGGGGGAGAGAGATCAGGGAAGGGAAATAAGAAGGGATGTTAGTAAAAGGAGACAGAACTTTTTCCTTTCCTACTGTCTTCCTCCGCCCCTCTCAGAGAGCCCGGCAAGCTACCGAGAGTATCTCGCCCGCACGGCAGAGCCTGGCAAGCTCCCCGTGACGTATTCGATACGCCAAACACAGTAACAACAAAGTCTCCAATGGAGACGTTACTGGGCCCACTCGAACAAATCGACGATCAACGGGAGGGCCTTTACTTTTTACTTTACTTTACTGTCTTGTGGGAACATCTAGAGGATTTCCAAAGAGATAGATGCCAATGTTGACAGACCAATGACTAGTTCCTCTATGATCAAACCTTCAGGCAAAGGTAGGCTGCTCCCAAGGAAAGGCTTTTTTCCTTTGTAATGAACTCAGAAAAATTCCTCAGGGCTTGTTTATGTTGGCCACAGGCAGTTACTGGACAGCCTAAGGCAAGAGTGGTTAATGTCCACTGAGAGGTTCCCAGCAAATGCCAATGGCTATAAGCTACCAGATGGGGTGAGATGGCAGGGAATTGGAAATTGATGAGAGCACTGGGATTAGGCATCAGGGTATTAGTACCTCCATTGCAGAGAGAATACAATATTTTATATCTGTATTGTATATGTTTATATGTCTGTGGCTGGTTCTGGAGGTCTTCAGATGCCTGGGCCCTGCTCGAGGCGGGGAGGGAAACAACTCGCCCCCTCCAAGGGGCCCCAATGAGGACAGCCAGGTGCGGGGGCAGGAGACTCTGTGTTGTTCTCTTCTGGGATCTGGGTTTTATAGTCTCTGGGTCTTGGCCGTTGATGGGATTACACAGCGTGGGGAGTGGCAGATGGGGGATCTGGGTAGAGGAGGCCCAGTCCTGATCCGAGCAGCCTTGGAGATCTCAGTGTGGCACTTGCCAAAATCTCAGGGCTAGGATGAATGGAGATGTTACTGGTGCCTGCTCCAGGAAATTGATGAACAATGGGATGACAGTGATGTATTTATATGAAATATGATTTATATTTTATATAAATATAAAACATTACCTACTGCAGGGTATAGTGTGACTTCTCTATTTACTTCCATAGGATAACTAGGATAACTAGGGGGCCCAAAGGAAGGTGCTAGAGTGTCATGGGAGTACAACCGGGGGGTGGGGGTCTTAGAGGAGGGGAGTGGCTATCTGTAATTTTGTGCAAATTATTTTCTGAGACATAGCCAAGTGAATTATTCTTAAGATAAAGCTGTGCAGTGACTGATTTTAGGAGCTGTCAATGAGAGCTGTCAGTGAGAGCTCATTTCTAACACACTTCCCCAGTGCCTTCTTTTGTGAGCATTACAAATAGGTTTCATGGATTCTTCTGCCTTTTGGTGCCTCAAGATAATGAACAGTGGGACTGGAGCAATAGCACAGCGGGTAGGGCGTTTGCCTTGCACATGATCAACCTGGGTTTTATTCCCAGCACCCCATGTCCCTGAGCATCCACAGGAGTAATTTCTGAGTGCATAAACCAGGAGAAATCTCTGTGCATCACCCGGTGTGACCCAAAAAGTGAAAAAAAGAGATAATGTGTGTGTGCCTATTGCATAAAGGGAAGCTAAGACCATTAGGGAGTCCTGAAATAGTCTAAAGGTCTCTAAGGCTATTTCACATGTCAGGGTTAAGACAATAGGTCTTCAGGCAGCAAAACAGAAATGAGCATTCCAGGTGGAAGAAAAACCCATGAAAGGAACACAGAAATATGGGTGATAATTGATTTGGTGATAATTTGTTTGACTTGAGAGATAAACAATGGCAGAGCCATGACAGACTCATAAAGAAGCCAAAGAAGCTGCGCCTAGGTTTCAATTCAAGAATTCCTAGAATTGAGCACAGGTACCTGGAATTGAGTCATGATTTCCTCCAAAGTGAGATAACCATAGTGAAGTTAACTAAGGGTTACCAGTCAGATGCAGGTAGGGAAGCCCCCCTATATAACCCTTATGTAATTCTTATGCAACCATTATGTAGCTCCAAATTATAACCAATCTGCTAAGTATAAATAGTGGAAAGCCCCTCACACTGTGACCAAAAGAGTGGCCTGTGGAAAGTCGGTGGAAAGTCTCTGTTAAATAATGTAATGTTAAAAAAGCCCCTCACTTTTGAGACTTGTGGTCGCTTATTCCAAGAAGGCTACCACTGTGTCAATGAACTGGACAAGGGCCTTAGCTTGAGCTAGCTGAGCTAGCCAATAAAGACCCTATCCTTATTGCATCGTAACTTGTCTTTGTGTGATTCCTGTGGGGAGATCTTGGCCCAGTTAAACAGACAAAAGCTGAGAGTTTGAACAATTGACTAATGGAGAAAAATCAGGATGGGTTTGGGTAGGAGAAAGGGGAGAACTAGTGGAAAACTTTAATGGCGAATGGCCTGTAGAGAGTTCAGGTTTTCACTTCTGCTTCATGTATGTACTCACCAGGTGGCCTTGAGTAAGTCTGAGAACATTAGAATATCAAGACTTTTATCCAGGGACTGTAACAATAATACAGCAGGTAGGGCATTTGCCTTGCATGGAGAGGGCATTTGCTTTGCACTCATCCTACCCGGGTTCTATCCTCAGCATCCCATATGGTTCCCCAAGCACCAGCAGGAGAAATTTCTGAGCGCAGAGCCAGGAATAGCCCCTGAGCATCACCATGAGTGACCCAAAAATACACACAAAAAAGACTTTTATCCATAAAAGAGTTTATTGTTAAAAACTGTGTATCACGACCATGACCATCCTGTTATTCGTCGATTGCCTTGAGCAGGCCCCAGTAACGTCTCCTTCATCCTAGCCCTGAGATTTTTAAGAAAGTGCTATATTCAAGGCTCTTTAGGAGAATGAGACCCATCATTGTTACTGGTATTTTGCGTATTAGGTACGCCACGGGGAGTTTGCCAGACTCTGCCGTGTGGGCAGGTTACATTTGGTAGCCTGCCAATTTGTCCAAAAGTAGGAATGAGATAATAAAATGTTGAGCAGCCGCATTTGCGGCCGCACACTTCTGGAAGCTAGGTTTTATAGTCTCTGAGTCTTGGCCGTTGATGGGATTACACGGCGCCAGGGGGCCAGATTGTGGGTGTGACCCCTGCCTACTGGAATATGAAGGATCTGGGTGGAGGATGCTCAGCCCTGATCCGAGCAGTCTTGGAGATCTCAGCCCCGGGACCCGCATGCCTTTGTTCCTCTGCTGGTACCTTCAGTGTGCGGAGAGTGGTCTCAGCATGGTGGTGGATGGTTCTTGAGGTCTTCGGCTGCTGGAGTCCTGGTCAGGGTAGGGAGGAAAACTCAACCCACTCCCCTCCAAGGGGCCCCGGCGAGGACAGCCAGGCACAGGGGTAGGAGATTCTGCGCTGTTCAAGACTCAGAGACTATAAAATTGTGTAAAGTTTACAAATAACGACTATCATGTACCTAGCTCGAAACAGATCCCAAGTAGTATTAGTGACATATAAATCTATCTCCACCATCCATTCCACCCCCAGGCCCACACTCTAATGTGGTTCCCCTGAAAGAGTTTAGGTGATCATTGGATCCTGATTATTCAGGTAGTTGCTGGAGCTCTGTCAGAGCACAGAGTATTTTTTCTATACTTGAGAAGTATTAGGAAGAACATCCACTGTGATGAGATGAAATGACCAAGCTGTGGCAGTCCTGAACATGAGAATTTTCCCATCAGTCGGAAAGTCAAAGATAAAACACAGTGGGAGTGGTGCAGGTGGGAAGAAAAATTGGGACAAGATTGGGACAGACCCTATGAAAACAAACTGAGGAGAAGTTTAGGCAACTGGAACCCAGGATCAGTCTAGAGTGTGGTCTTGTTCAGATAATAGGGACATTATTCTGAGACCCCGTTGGGTAGATTCTCAGTGAAGTTATCTGTGTTGTTTAGATAACTTGGTAGATTGATAATCTTTTGTTATCTATTACCTGGAAATCTCTCTCCCTCTCTCCCTCTCTCTCTACCCCCTCCCTTTACACACTCTTCTTCTACTTTATCTTGTATAATATAACGGCAATTTCAAATTGCTTTTGCAAGTAAAAAAGACAAATAATATACGTCTTTTCAAAATCTCTTTACCAACACAACCTACAAAATTTTTTGGAGGGGGCTTCCCCAACAGTGATCAGGGTCCCAGGGTCACTCATGGCAGTACTCAGCCAACCTGGCTGGAAGGTTTAATGCTCAGACTTGAGGAGGAAGGCTGGGGGTCACCAGAGCAGGAAGAAATACTCTTATATCACCTTTTCTTGCCAAGCCATATCCCATCAACAAGGTGCAGAGAAAGGTCACCAGAACATCTGTTCAACTTAAATTATCAATTGAGTTACTGCTTTCCAATGTGCTTTGAATCTTTCTTTCAATCCTTACTGGGAATGGATTTGAGACAACAAGCTTCCCTGATAGATGAATATTCTTTGTTAGAACGTGTCTTTTTGGCTATCAGCTCTCTAAAAGTTGTTTAGATTTTTCTGAGAATGCCCGGGTTATAATTGCCTCCATGTGTGTAACTGATGGGTGGTGGAATTCCAGAACCACCATCTTGGATTCTGGAAGTACTGTGAAGCCCTGAAGAACTCATCGAAAGATCAGTGGAAAAGCCCGTTTTCTTCTGAGAGGATTTCAAGTCTTGATGATGAAGCATTTCAATCTGAAAAGTCGGCCCTGCTCCCACAATAAACTCACTTTTTCTTTGGTCGACATGTATAAGGAATCACTCAGGGAAACCACAAAAACCATGAAAAATTAGTTTAGATTAATGCATTTTCTGAAAATCATGGTCTAGCAACTGAAATTTCTACAAGGGCATCACTTGATATGTTTTTAATGGAGTTGGTGCAATGTTCTTTAAAAAAATAACCACCATATACTTACTCGACGTCAAAGGCAGGCACTGGTTTGAAAAGCCGAAGACCCATTTGCAGAAGTGTGGGTCAGGGGAGGGGGAAGAATCATTCTTCAGTGAACCCTGCATAGTGACGTGGCATTTGAGGTCTTCCTCAGTAGTTTACTCTTGTGGCAATCCAATCTGAATTAGAGTTTGGTGAATGGTGAATATGCTGATGTCAAGAGTATCCTCCAGGCAATTCCACACTCTCTGCAGAGATATATTTTTTGCAAATAACAGTTCATTTTGAGGCATGATGCTACCCTTCTGGCATGGGCCCTAGATTTTTAGGTTGACTTGTTTGTTTTTATCACAATGTTATGATTTTTATTTTATAATAAAATAAATATTTGAATTACAAAGTTACCAAGTTATTCATGAATAAGTTCAAGTGTACAATGTTCCAACACCAGTTCCTTCAGTTGTGTCCACTCTTCTACCTCCACCAATATCCCCAGTTACCCTCTCACCCCCCACCCCCAGCCTTTCTCTGTGGTAGGCTCTTTATATCTCCTTTTTAGCACTCCATTCTATAGAATGTTTAGGCTTACTTTGGCCACTACTTTTGGCCACATCAATGGTTCTTACACTGGGAATACACTTCTTTTAGCTATTTTTTAAATTTGGGGATCACAACCAGTGATGCTTAGGGGTTACTCCTGGCTCTGACTCAGGAATTATTCCTGGCAGTGTTTGGGGGACTATATGGGATGCCGGGGATCAAACCCAGCTCAGCGGTTGCAAGGCAAATGCCCTACCCACTGTACTATTGCTCCGGCCCTTTCTTTTAGCTATTGATGATAATATTTCTCCTTATTGTTTGATTGATTTGGGGGTCATACCCAGAAGTCAAGGCTTACTCCTGGCACTATGCTTAGGGAACACTCTTGGTAGTGCTTGAGAGACCATATATAGTGCTGAAGATTGAAGCCAGGTTAGTTGAATACAAAGCAAGTGCTTGAACTGTTCTACTATCAGTCTGGCTCAATGTTTGTCCTCTTCAAAATGTATATTTTGGTATTATCTATGTATAATACTACTTTATAATCTTGGGCTTTAGGACTTGCTGAGGTTAGAAAAGGAGGCAGGTAGAGAGCATTTTTGTGCTCCAGGAGGAGAAAGCAGCCCTCCAAATCAATGGCAGTCATCCACTGGAGAACATTAGAACACAGGTCTGGCTCCAACATGGAGCCCTTTTCCATTCTAATGGGGTCATCTGGAAGATGGACCAAGGAAGGCAATACCCAGAAGCAACTGAGAAATAGGTCCCCCTTTTCTCCAAAGAACGCTTAAGAACACAAGTCTGGGCAAAGGCAAAGAGGATTTGCCTCCAACTCTGTCCCTCTCTAGTTAGGGACTTTAGCAGAGGCACAGATTTTTGAACTCTGTATTTTTCAAGGCATAGCCACCCCTGTCTCCACTTACCATCTCTGCTTGGTCCATCAGAAGCTTGGGGCTCAGGGAAGGCTAACATTGAGGTTACTTTTGAGGGAGTGCCCAGAGCAGAGGAAGAAGGGAAGCTTCTGCAGCTTCAGAGAGGCACACACAGGCCTCAGCATAGTTTGTGGAGAAGACAGTACAGGTCTCTGTGCTTGAGGCTGATACACTTGACTTAATGCAGAGATCTGAGCTTTCCTTTGGTAGGGCTGAATGTAGTATGAAGGCAGAGAGATTGAAACTCCTTGGGGACCCAGCCCTGTGTCACAACAAAGTAATGATCTGTGGCATGAGAGATCTGTTCAGAAATGGCTACCGATTTGGCTTGGTCAGTGTTCCCATTAGTACCGGTATGATAAGTCAAAGACATTGGTGGGGCTGAAACAGTAATACAGGGGCTAAGGCAATTGTCTTGCATGCATCTAGGCCAAATTTGGTCCCCAGCACTCCACATGGTCCCCTGAGCCCCACCAGGAGTGATCCCTGAGCACAGAAGCAGGAGTAAGCCCTGAGAACTGCCAGGTGTGTCTCCTCCTGCCAAAGGAGAGCTGAATATTTTCATGGTTTTTCTGTTCTGGAGAAGGGATGTTTCTAAAAGACCCTTTGGATGGAATATGCCCCAGGGAACGTGGAAAAATCAAAAGCAGGTGATCCCAAGAAGGAGATATTGATGGGCTCTTGTCCAGCTTGATTCAAACCTCCATGTGCTGAATAAGGAAAGAGATTTGCAAGTCAAATTGGTGGTATGGCTTATACTAGCTATGTGTAAAATGAGGGGGAAATCAACACTCTTTGAAGAGTGCCCAGTGTAAACCTTGTTAAGGGCATCTTCCCACCAACTGTCAGCATTGCACCCAGAGTGAATGGGTTTCTGAGAAGGCATCGTTAAGAATAAGGAAACAAGATTCTGCATGCTAGGGCTGAGTCCTTAAAGTGTTATGAACTGAAAACCACTGCTCTTGGGTCCAATAGAACAGGGCTAAAAGGAGAGGAGAATTTGCTGGAAGTTCCTCAAATTTAACCTTGAGTCACCCATTTCTAGGGGTGCCCAGAAACATGAGGTCTTGTGGACAGCAGGGGTCAACCCATTTTCTTCTTTCAAAACATTTTTTTAACTTTAATATTTTTGTTTTGGGGCCATATTCAGCAGTGTTCAGGGGTTACTCCTGGCTCTGCACTCAGAGATCACTCTTGGTGGTGCTCAGGAGACTATATGGGATGCTGGGGATGGAACTTAAGATGGGCCGCCTGCAAGGCAAACACACTACTATCTGTACTATAGCTCTGCCCCCAGAAGTCAAACTGCTTTAAAAAGACTTGCAACCTTTTATCTTTCTCAAATCTCAGGGCTTGATTATATAGGAAAGAAAATTGGAGATGCTGTCCCAAACTGGGCAATAATTCTAACATTAAATATGCAGTGATTTATAATGAGAAGTGATGGTAAAAGATAGGTAAAGGTAATTATACATTTCAAGAATTTTTTTAAAACCACTAAGTTGCCATTGTGTCCATGACATCTCAACTACAATAATTTTTTTTAAGCAAGAATATGTTGGTCCAACTTGCTAGGAGAAAGACTAAATTTCCTCTGTTGCCTGCTTTATTGAAAACATTGTATGGGAGCTTTAGAAATAATTAAGGGATTAAGCTACTTGCCTTGTATGAAGTAGACCCTGGTTCAATCTCTGGCATTGCATATTATCCCCCCAAAGCACCGTCAGATGTGGCCCCCAAACCAAACAGTTAAAGCACATTGTTATGAATGATATAAAAAAATGCAGCTGACGATGTGGAGGGAACTGTAGTATATTATAAAGGTGATGCTTTAAGTTTTTAAATGTTGTGATGTAACAGCCTATAATTTTTTAAAGTCTGCTCACCAATTAATAATGGAGCTATTTAAAATTTTGTGAAGTGGCTGGCAATATTCAAAATGAGTCTTGTAGTGATTTCTCTTCCATCAACACCCCCACTTCGGTCCCACAGGACAATCACTTTTTTTTTCTTTTTGGGTCATACCCAGTGATGCACGGGGGTTACTCCTGACTCTGAACACAGAAATTACTGCTGGCGATGCTCAGAGGACCATATGGGATGCTGGGAATCAAACCCGGGTCGGCCATGGGGGAGGTAAATGCCTTACCTGCTGTGCTATAGCTCCGTTCGAGGATAATCACTTTTGCGCCTAATATTAATTTATAATTGTGGGTATTTTTAAAAAAAACACAAAATTTTTTGTCTCTAAAATTAGAAAAAACTTCTGGACCTCCCTTCCAATACTGGGACCTGGGGTCAGAGCTATAGTACAACGGGCAAGGCATTTACCTTGCATGCAGCAGCAAGGGTTAGATCTTCCACACCCCTTATGGTCACTCAAGCCGCAGGAGGTGTTGTCACAGAACAAGGAATAATCCCTGAGCACCACCAGGTATGGCCCCAAAAAACACCCAAACCTGGGATTTGTCCAAAATACTAAAGCTGCTGTTTTTGATAACCATCATTTGTTGATGCACTTATTGGATTTTGGATCACAACCTAGCTGTATTCAGAGGCTACCCCTGGATCTGTGCTTATTAGGAAGCCTGGGTGGTGTTTGGCACGGGGACTGGAGCAAATGTGCCAGGGACTGAACTATGGTCAGCTGCATACAAGGCAAGGGCCTTAACCTGTGTACCATCTCTCCGATCCCTGACAATAATCCTCAAAAGTGCTACATATGGGGCTGGAGCAATAGCACAGCCAGCAGGGCATTTGCCTTGCATGCAGCCAAACAGGGTTTGATTCCCAACAACCTATATGGTCCCCTGAGCACCGCCAGGAGTAATTCCTGAGTGCATGAATCAGGAGTAACCCCTGTGTGCATCGTCAAATGTGATACAAAAAGCAAAATTTTAAAAAAAGGAAAGCAAAAAAAAGTGCTACACCAAATAAAGGGTGTTGTGAGGATCCTCCCAGGATGGGAGAAGCATGCTGAAAGTAGACTATAGACCAAACATGATTGCCACTCAATGCCTCTCTTGCAAAACACAGGACCCAAAAGAAGAGAGCGAGAACAAGGGGGAATGCCCTGCCACAGAGGGGATGGGGGGTGGGAGGGATGCTGGGACCCGTGGTGGTGGAGAATGGGCACTGGTGGAGGGATGGGTACTTGATCATTGTATAACTGAAACCCAAGCACAAAAATTTGTAAGTCTATAACTGTACCTCATGGTGTTTCACTAATAAAAAATAAATAGATAAATAAATAAATAAATAAGTGCTACACATATGTTGCCAACCAACCTAGAGAAGGGCTGCAAGAGAATTTTTTGAAGACGTGGTGTGTGTATCTGTGTCTGTGTGCCTCTGTGTGTGTCTCTGTATGTGTGTGTGTGTGTGTGCACACGCGTGCGTGCGTGCATGAGGGGGAACCACTGAAGAGAAACAAAAGAGAGGAAAAAAAACCGCCTTCTGAAAGACAGCGGGCAATAAATCGAGGCCAGGAATGAAGAATCACAAGTGACAGCGAGCAGAGCAGTGAGGTAGGGGACGGCAACTCGAGAAGCCACATTTGAAGTTGATAAGGCTGACCCCAAGACATGATTCTGAGCACGCCACAGGATGAGGCCCTGGGGAAAGAGTGGAAAAGGCCTCATCTGTTTCTCTACTAGCTGCCTCCCTCAGCCCCAGCAGATGTGGTTCCTGATAGAAGCTGACACGTAACTCTCTGAAAAATTAGATGCAGACCAAGCCGGACCCGTGGTGCTGGGGAAAAAAAGCAGGAACAGGTTATGATGTGGGATCCACGTCAGAGGCCTGCCTTTGTCCCTCAGGGTCCGTGGCTTGTTTCGGTAATTGAGGAAGACATACTGTCTTGGAAGCCCAGTCCTCAACTCCTTGCTCCTCGAGGCTGACAGGAAGTCAAATAAGGAGCAGCCATAAACTACGGAGGTTCTGGAACTCCCATGTAGAGCTGGCTAGTTGAATTCCCATCTGGTGTTCTCCTGGCACCCTCCCTTTCTGCCCATAACGCTGCTGGAGGTGGAGAAAGGTCCGAGGAGTTAGAACCCCATGTTTTGGGTAAATCCTAGGAATCATGTCTGCTAGTCTGGGTTAGAAGGGATGTGTCTAAGAGGATCTACCATTGGACTGTGGGAGGGTGATGCAAGGGAAGGTGTTCAATCCTTGTCAGGGAAAAAAAATCAGCTTTGTTTTCCAGCTGTATGGCTAAGCCTTGAAGGTGTGAGTGAGGAGTGGGGCATGGGAGTAGAGGTGTCTCCTCGCTAACAACTTCTGCAGTGGTCCCACAGAAAAAGGTTCCCCAGTGGGTGAAGGGCAGGATAACAGTTTGGGCCATGCCTATCTGGATGGAGATTGGGTTAGCATATCTGAGATGGCTGGTGTATGAATGATAGGTAAGTGTACAGTTATATGGAAGATGAGACTAGTCACCAAGCTAGTTGCAACCCCTTCACTAATTAACAGGGCGTGTATCTTGGAAAAATACAACCTGCGGAGAAGGGTCAAGTCACACATATGCAGGAAGTGCTGATGAGGAGTTTCTGGGAAGCCTTTATCACACCTCCTGGTTTTCTGGGAGGAGTCATGTAAGCTTCTAAGAAACATGTTGGATTCTATGGATTGAAGAGGGCAAGTAAACTCATTCTGGGGGAAGGGACAGGGAAAAGTATGACACTGTCATCCAGGATGGACAAGTTCCCGAGGGACAGAGAAGAGAACAAGATGGGAGGTTGACAATGAGGATGGTGGGTGTGCAGATAAAGCACTGGGAAACCCACTGAAGATGCCAGTGTTCTCTGGATGCCCTCTGACAGTGGGTGCACACACACTCACCCCATTCCTCTGCTAGAAGAGCCATTTTCTTTCTTTTTTAAATGAAATCACTGTGAGATGCAGTTACAAAGCTTTCATGTTTGAGTTTTAGTCATACAATGATCAAACACCCATCCCCCCACCAGTGCACATTCTCCACCATCAATATCCCCAGTATCCCCTTCCTCCACGGCAGATATTTTCCCCCGTACTCTCTCTCTCTCTCTACTTTTGGGCATTATGGTTTGCAATACAGATACTGAGAGGCTATCACGTTCAGACCTTTATCTACTTTCAGTACACATCTCTCAACTCGAATGATTCCTTCAACCATCATTGTCTTAGTGATCCAGAAGAGCCATTTTCAAAGCCAGACAAGAACTGACAATTCTCCAGTTTCAGGCACAGTAAATAAAAAACACTCATCAAGGCATATGCCAGTAACAATTGGCTGATTAGATGCTGGGGACTGAGAATGCGGTGCTTCACAATCTGCCTCACATGGCTGGATGGACTGAGACTACTTCAGTAGTGCTGGAAGAGTAGGGATTAAGTCCCTAGCAGTGCTGAGTGATTTTCAGGCTACACCTGGCCATATTTGGAGGACCATGGGGCCCTGGAGGTTGAACTGGAGTCAGGCGAGTCAGTCCACTTGCAAGCCATTCACATCTGATCTCCTCTACTGTTTTTCAGCACCCCCAGTGACTTTTATCTAATTACAAATTCTTTTATGCACCAAGACAGAAAGGGGGAAATATGAAAGGGAATAACTAGCAAGCTTATTCTAGGGCATTTCCTTACAGCACCCTGGATGTCAGGGCTTGGGTTAACTGACACAGCAGGGGTTAAGTGCCAGAGAGAACAGTGTTTTGAGAGGAAGGAAGGTGACAGAAGGACAGTCAATCAGTTATGTCAGTATCCCTGGCTGTGTCTCTGTCCTCTGGCTGTGTCTCAGATCACTGCTTTGGAAAGCCCACTCTGAGCCCCAGCCCTGGAAAAGTGCATCAGGAGGGTCACTGGCAGGGGCTGGAATAGCTGGGGACAGGGCATGTTATACCAGAAGTATTACCAGGTCTCAGAATAAGGAAGAGGGACCACTCTGGTGATGGAAAAGCAAGGAATTTTATTGCTCGTTCGAACTAGGGTTCAAGTCTCCTCCAATGCAGTAGAATCTTGACAAGGACCCTGATTCTAGTTTCAGCAGGCATAATATAGCATATGGTTACATAAGCTACTCATTCTTTGTGGTTAACAAAAGACAATTTCTAGCATATGGTGATTGATTGAGCCCACTTACTGGGCCCAGAAACTTTCCAGGTGGGGTCCGGTTGGCTGGTTACACATTGTCTGATTTCGGGGAAATGGAAACTGTCTCAGTTCCAACAACTGAAAACAAGGCCCAGCTGGATTTTCTTATTTTTGCCACCTGTCATGGCGTTGCCATTGCTTATGATGTGGATCATTTCTTCGGACAAGGGGTAGAACTTGAGTTGCAATAGGCTGGGCTCAGGGCCACTGTAGGTCTTGGATAATCCACTCAGAAGCTCTGTGTCTGGGCATCCCTTTAGATCAGTATTTCTCAAGTTTCCTCTGACCCTGCCTCCTTTGAGGCAAATCTTGTTTCCTTCCTCTGCCCCTGTCCTATTCTACCAGTTAGCTCCCTAGTTTAATGCCGAGGTTACCATTTATGTGATTTTTTTTCTTTTTGGGGGAGGGTGGGGGTCACACCAGCAATGCTCAGGGGTTACTCAGTTACTCCTGGTTCTGCACTCAGTGCTCAGGGGACTATATGGGATGCTGGGGATTGAACCCGGGTCAGCAGTGTGCGAGGCAAACACCCTACCCGCTGTACTATCACTCTGGTCCCCACTTATGTGATTTTTACCAGTGTCTATCTTAGACCCCTTGTTGAGAAAAGTTGCTTTCCAAGACCCTGACTTGAAGTAAGGTGGTCCATATCCTCCTATAGGGAGAAGTCTCTAGATATGGCCCTCATTTTCAGAAGGTCTCCTGGGTGACCTCGACCTCCAGTAGCTCAGAAAGAATACTCAAGGTCCTGGAGAAAGCTTGATAGCTTTTTCTGTTGGAGCTGTGGTGGTGGTGGGGGGGGGGGGGATGTGGTTAAACTCAAGCAGTGCTAGGAGGTTACCCCTGACTTGGTCACTCCCTGCAGTGCTCGAGGGACCATACACTGCATGAGACCCAAGCCAGGCCCCTGACATACAATGCACAAGCTTAACCTGCTAACCAAAGATGCCCCTCAGTGACATCTTTACCACTACCTTTTTCGCAAAATAAATTTTTTTCCTCTTGTACATACTTGACTAATAAAAGGCTAAACTATGCCACTTAAAAATAGTTTTTTCTAATTAAATTTTGATTGCCAGGTCTATATTTCAAGACACCACAGGGAAAAGATGATTTTTCCCTGGGTTTCCTCATCTCCTTCTCTTACTCCTAGAAATGTTTACCACAGTCTGTTAGAATTTCCTATAACATAAGGCCTCTTTGAAGAGAAATTGGCATGTTTAATCCTATTTCTTTTAAAACAGGGACTAATCTATTTACAAGACAAGGACATGGTGTGATAAGATTAGCAAACCAAAATTGCTTTCATTTCTCTCACAGAAAAAGCAAAGTATTGGTTCTTTGATGGGGAAGGAATTAAGGTGGTTTTCTGCACCTTAAATCCTGGCCTCAGAGCAGAATACCATTTCCACCAGCGGGATTAGCCAGTCAGTGGGAATCAGGCAGGGAAGAGACCCCTCACCTTTCAGTTCAGCTTCTTCCTTTTTTTTACAAAGAGAACATTTAAAATGCCAGCATCCGGATATCTATATCCAGCCCACTCACCAAAGTGATTTTATTTTCTTCTGTTCTTAATACAAAAGGACCAAATTACAATGTAAGTACTTCTGGCTCCAAGGATGAAGACATTTCTTCACAATAAATCCTACTTAAGGTTTCTTTGAAACTAAGTTTTAAGAAGCTAAGTATAAAAAGCTAAGTGACCACTGAATCACATCTCTGCAGAACTCCACAGTAGAGCATATGTCTTGCATGCATGAGCTCTGGGTTCAATTCCCACCAGAACTAAAACATACACACAGTAATTTAGGGTATGCAGTAATCCCAACTGGACCTAAAACCCCACAAATTATCTCCTGGAGATGAGAATGTGGGTGATTAAAAATAATTTGCATCTTCTCTTTCTCCTTCTTGCCATGTGCTCAAAATCTTCAATGTTTGTGTCTTACTTTTACAATGAAATCAAATAAATGATACTAAAAGTCAATGTAAGGGGCTGGAGCAATAGCACCGTGGGTAGGGCACTTGCCTTGCACGCGGCCGACCCGGGTTCAATTCCCAGCATCCCATATGGTCCCCTGTGCACTGCCAGGAGTACTTCCTGGGTGCAGAGCCAGGAGTAACCCCTATGCATTGCTAGGTGTGACCCAAAAAGCAAAATAAAATAAAATAAAATAAATAAAAGTCAATGTAAGTGGTTGCATTTGTGTAATAAGACCACAGGTGAAAGAAACCAAAATTCTATACTCCTCTTCCAAAAATAACTTTTCTTATTTTTGGAAGAGGAGTATATAATCAGGAGTGGTAATAACTCATTTTTAATATTTTGAATATTTGCTCACTATTTTATAATGAAATTCAAAGGAAGAAAATAAAAGACTTTTCCTTCAAGAGTGCAGGAAGATGGTTTTCATGATCACTTCATATTTTTTTTGAATTTTTGGCTTGTTTATTTTGAGGTCATACCTGGCTGTGCTCAAGATTTACTCCTGACTCTGAGCTCAGGGGGTCACTCTTGGTGGACTGTGGAGACCATATGGGGTGCAGGATCAAACCCAGGTTAGCAGCATGCAAGGCAAAGCACCCTACCCACTGTACTATCACTCTGGCCCCCCAGTGTTGACTTTCTATTTACATTCAGACAACACCTCCCACCCCTGTACCCAGCTTCATTGGTGCTTCAGAAAATTATTCTCACTTTGCCAAACTCCTACCTTGACTGTGTGATGCAGGCGTGGCTGGGGGTCTCATCAGTGGTGAAGAAGTTCAAAGATGATTTGGGTCTGGGGGGGCAGTGAAGGCAAATAGTAACATTCCTAACTGTGATGGTGGTGGGGGTGGGGACAGAAGGTGGGTTCTTTCACGGGTTAAGCCTCAAATGATCAGATTCCTCCCACTCCAGGTAGTCTGGGCCCTAGAGCAGGAGTCAAAGCCATCTTGGGTTACTATATCCACACACCCCATCCTTGGTCCCTTAACAAAAGAGTCATCCATCAGGGATCAGGTCAAAGCAAAAGCCCTATACCCAATGGAAGTGACATGGAATCCCTGCCCCCCACTATGAAGCCCTAGGACGATGCAACTTACTACCCCACACCCTTCTTCAGCTACTGCTACCTTCTGGCATCAAGAGTTTCCTCTGTATTTCCTTTTTCCCTCTCCGACCTCTTGCCCCACAAGGCTTTGGGGGTGGGGCAGAAATCTTCCCTCGGTCAAATGCAGGATCCCACAGACCGGACACAGAGACTGACAGAGGGGAAAGTGGGTCACTTTTGAATAAGCCCATTATTATATTGGGATCTTGAAATCAGACTAAAGTTTCTTGTAATAAGAAACTTTGGTCTGATTTTGGTCAAAGGGCAAACTCTGTCCTTTGCCCCAGAGTTTAAGGAAAAGAAGAGTTTAGCTTCTGTTTACCCTCCCCCCAACTTAAATAAATAAATAAATAAGCCTACACCTTTACTTTATTTACTTTGTTCACTTTGGTTGATAGGGCTGGAGCGATAGCACAGCGGTAGGGCGTTTGCCTTGCACGCAGCCCACATGGCCAACCCGAGTTCAATTCCTCCGACCCTACCGAGAGTATCTTGCCCACACGGCAGAGCCTGGCAAGCTACCCGTGATGTATTCAATATGCCAAACACAGTAACAAAAAAGTCTCCAATGGAGACATTACTGGGCCCGCTCGAGCAGATCAATGAACAACTGGAGGACTGTGGACCGTGACCTGTGACCCGTTCACTTTGGTTGATAAGATGGAGTGTGTCTTGGGAAACCAGCCTTCTCCTGAAGGGAAGAAAAAACAATGACTTTTGTTTTTCTCTAGTGCAGTGCTTTTGAGATTCTTACACATTTATTTAACATAAGAA